>NC_060194.1:43080223-43317390 GCF_021184085.1 Oncorhynchus gorbuscha | reverse complement strand
ATCATCTTCTGGTCATCACATCTGGAAATAAATACAACTAGTGTGAGTGTAATGTTGTTGTTTTTTACCTCAGAAAAAACTAGTTTAATTTTATATTCCTGGCAGCTAACCATCTTTGCAACCTGATTATGAGAGGGATCACTGATTTAGACCCTTATATTCAAAGCTCTCTTATGTTGCTTTTACTCAGGCAGCCCTATTCTGATCTTTTGCCCAATTACTGGCAAAAGATACTGATCTGATTAGTGGAATAAGGCTGCCTGCCTAAACACAGCCATATAGACCCACATACATGTACTCATTCTGTACATATACATAACAGGAGGCTGCTGATGGGTGGATCACTCATAATAACGTCTGCAATGGTGCAACTGGAATTGATGCATTTGATATCATTCCACTGATTCCACTCTAGCCATTACCACGAGCCCGTCCTCCCAAATTAAGGTGCCACCAACTTCCTGTGATATACATAGCACACACTCCATAGCTTAGCTGCGTCTCCTGTAAGGTGAGCAGGCTAAACAAGGTGCCTCATCGGTGACCCCTGGTGGCAATGGGGACTTACTGCAGGACACATTCTGGGATCTGTATGTGGTCCATAGGAATCAGCTGGCTCAACTCATCCAATGTGTGAACATAGCGGATCTTATCCAGGAACTTCACACTGCAGCAGAGAGAGACAGATGGATGGAGAGAGGAAGAGAGATTTTTATAGTCTGAATCACATTCATCTCGGAAGCTAGAACTAAAATCTTGCATAATTGGGTCAAATGCGATACCAGTTATGTCAAATTAGAACCACTTTAACATTGTTTTCTCTAATGTTTCTTTAGATTCCTGAGGCTGCTCCTCCTGAGTCCTGAGGCTGCTCCTCCTGAGTCCTGAGGCTGCTCCTCTCTCTGAGTCCTGAGGCTGCTACTCCCACTGAGTCCTGAGGCTGCTCCTCTCTCTGAGTCCTGAGGCTGCTACTCCCACTTAATCCTGAGGCTGCTCCTCTCTCTGAGTCCTGAGGCTGCTCCTCTCTGAGTCCTGAGGCTGCTCCTCTCTCTGAGTCCTGAGGCTGCTCCTCTCTCTGAGTCCTGAGGCTGCTCCTCTCTCTGAGTCCTGAGGCTGCTCCTCTCTCTGAGTCCTGAGGCTGCTCCTCTCTCTGAGTCCTAAGGCTGCTACTCCCACTTAGTCCTGAGGCTGCTTCTCCGTCTGAGTCCCGAAACTGCACCTCCCTCCTCCCTGCTCCCATGCCCTCCGTCTGAGTCTCGAGGTTGCTCCTCCCACTGAGTCCTGAGGCTGCTCCTCTGAGTCCTGAGGCTGCCCCTCTGAGTCCTGAGGCTCCTCTCTCTGAGTCCTGAGGCTGCTCCTCTCTCTGAAACCTGAGGCTGCTCCTCCCGGCTCCCATGCCCTCCCCAGGTGCAGTGATGATGATGATAATGAGGGGTCTTACCTGATGAAGGGTCTGGAGATGGCCAGGATTGTACGGATGAACCAGGATGGGTGAGCAATGACCAGCCACTTCAGATTCTTCTTCAACCTGCAGAGGACATTAAAATACCATTTACATTAACTGTATGTTCATACAGCATAGGTTACACATCTATAAGCACATTATAATCAGGACATTACACATCTATAAGCACATTATAATCATGACATTACACAATAATAAACACACCATAAACACAATTAACCTGACACAACATTTAAAGGTCCATTCCGTAAATTGTAATTTACCTCCTGTTGATGGTGTGGTAGCACCTCTTTAGCCAGCTGATACCAGGCATCCTCCTGCGAGGCGTAGCTCCGTTCAGATAGATAATCATGTAGTCCTCAGCCACTAACAACTCCAGGCTACTGATCACATAGCTGACGAGAAAACAAACACACAAGTCATATTAAATACACATTACTGAGGGAAAACATACACAACTCATATTAAATACACATTACTGAGGGAAAACTAATAGAATCATTTGTATTTTTAAGATAATGACTAAAGTATTCCACCCTGAATTAGTAAATGCGCATTTGAGGGAAAACACATACACAACTCATATTAAATACACATTCCTGAGGGAAAAAACACACAAATCATATTAAATACACATTCCTGAGAGAAAACATACACACAACTCATATTAAACACACATTCCTGAGGGAAAACAGACACACAACTCATATTAAATACACATTACTGAGGGAAAACTGATAGAATAATGTGTATGTTTAAGATAATGACTAAAGTATGCTACCCTGAAACCATATAATTGTATGAAATGTGTTATAGTCATAATTCAATAATGTGTGTGGGGGAAAATATACACACAACTCATATTAAATACACATTCCCGAGGGAAAACACACACAACACAACGTGGTGTGGGTTCTTACAGGAAGAGGTTCTCCATGATGTAAGTGTAGTCCTCACAGCTGCTCTCTGGCAGGTAACACGCCGCAAACACTATGATGGCATTCAGACCCTCACCGTAGTAACCTGAGAGAGAGAGAGAGAGAGTGAGAGGCGGAATCATTTACTCGATTCGGAACACACACACACACATATTGTCATCGTCACCCCCCCCCAACCTAACCTCCATCCCCTGACACCAACCTCCATGTGTGACCACCCTCAGGTATGGTCTGATGACAGCCATGTCTATCCTCTGTTCCTGATCTCCTATGATCACTGTCCTCCACAGTCTGCCTGCCTCCTCCTCCTCCTCTGTCTGGCCTCCAGGCAGACCCTTGGAACTCACTATAGGAGTGTCGTCTGAAAACCACGAGGTGTGGATGCTGGTCATCCTCTCAATATACTTGCATCTTAGTTTCATCAGAGAACATAAAATTGAAAGTTACTCACTTGTCTTGCTTTATCTCAAAATGATGTGCTAATTGTGTATATTGTATATCCTAGTTATACTTCACGTCTTGTTCCCTTCCCCCACAGACCATGTGACCCCTGTCTGACCTTCCCACTCCAGGTCGTTGCCGTTGGTGATAAACTCCAAGGAGTCGTTGTCGTCGGGCGTGTCCATGTCGTCCACGTTGACATCCAGGTCGTCAGGGTTACCTAAGAAGTCATCTGACAGGACGGAACCTTCGCTCTGGTCCAATGACATGTTCATGTCTGGAGCTACCAGCGTACGGCGCTTATGCAGGGCCGACGACTCACCCCAAACAGCAACATTCAGGGTGTTAGGGGGAGCTAGTAGAGGAGACAGAAGGGGCGGCGAGGGTGAAGAAAGGAGGTGAGGGGGGAGGAGAGGAGAGGAGAAGAGAGGAGGGAGGAGAGGTGAAGAGAGGAGGGGAGGAGTGGGGGGAGAGGAGATGAGGAGATGAGACAAGAGGAGATAAGAGGGGGGGAAGAAAAGAGGAAAGGAAAGGAGAGGAAACAAGAGGGGAGGAAAGGAGAGGAAAGGAAACAAGAGGAAAGGTTAGGAAAGGAGAGGAGAGGACAGTTTATCACTATGCACATTTTACTGGCAGAAATGTTTGAATTGTTGGACTGGAGAAAATAAACTTTTGCTCTACTTACTTGTCGTGTTGTCAGTGAGCCCCCTGTCCTCCATGTCTCCATCTTCTGGTAGAGGCCTGGTAGGGACCACAGAGACAGAGAGGTTTGCCAAGACGTTATAATAATTGTTTTAGAAAATGATTGTCACTGGTAATAATACACTCCTGAGTTCAGCGCCTTGGTATTTTGGAGATAGACTATTGTTCTCTATAGATAGAAACAGTGGGATGTCTTGAGTCAGAGAACTCAACCACAGTTATTGTGTACCATGTCTCCCCCTGACATTATAACAAGAGAATCCGACTGTTAACACAGGAAGAAATAAGAGGGTGGACGGCAGTGGAGGCTGCTGAGGGGAGGACGGCTCATAATAATACCTGGAACGGAGCCAATGGAATAGCATCCATTTGATACCATTCCTCTCCAGCCGTTACCACGTGCCTGTCCTCCCCAGTTAAGGTGCCACCAACCTCCTGTGGTGGATGGCTAGATTCCAGTTTCTCCACTCCCCCCCCCCTTTCCGAATCCCCAACCCTTAACTCTACACCCTAACCCCTCCACAGTCTCTGGTTACCATAAAGATGACTTATTTGGGTGTGATAAGTCTACTGAATTACCAAGGAGTGAGATGAGGAGATAATAGTAAAAATAATAGTGTACATTGGGCTTAGATGCCCCATACTAGTGTACATTGGGCTTAGATGCCCCATACTAGTGTACATTGGGCTTAGATGCCCCATACTAGTGTACATTGGGCTTAGATGCCCCATACTAGTGTACATGGGGCTTAGCTGTATCATAATAGTGTACATGGGGCTTAGCTGTATCATAATAGTGTACATGGGGCTTAGCTGTATCATAATAGTGTACATGGGGTTTAGCTGCAGCTCAGAAATATAACAATAGGAAAACACAAAACCAAAGTGAATGTCAAGTAGACCCTTGGGCCTCCTACCAGGGGCAGACTGGCAATCTGGCATTTCAGGCAAATGTCAGATGTGCTGGTCCATTTTTAGCCCAATGGGCCTGTCTAACTTGGGTTTTCTGTGAAAAATTAGAATTTTCTGACTAATAATTGGATCACCAAGGAAAAAAATGTGCAGGTGTGTTAGAAATGTCAGGGCCGATTTCTGGTCCCAGTCCGGCCCTGCCTCATTACACTCTGAACATTATAATCACTACTTCTCTACCCATCCAATAGCTTCCTCTCACTACTTCTCTACCCATCCAATAGCTTCCTCTCACTACTCCTCTACCCATCCAATAGCTTCCTCTCACTACTTCTCTACCCATCCAATAGCTTCCTCTCACTACTCCTCTACCAATCCCAGAGCTTCCTCTCACTACTCCTCTACCCATCCAATAGCTTCCTCTCACTACTCCTCTACCCATCCAATAGCTTCCTCTCACTACTCCTCTACCCATCCCAGAGCTTCCTCTCACTACTCCTCTACCCATCCCAGAGCTTCCTCTCACTACTTCTCTACCCATCCAATAGCTTCCTCTCACTACTTCTCTACCCATCCCAGAGCTTCCTCTCACTACTTCTCTACCCATCCCAGAGCTTCCTCTCACTACTCATCCCAGAGCTTCCTCTCACTACTCCTCTACCCATCCCAGAGCTTCCTCTCACTACTCCTCCAATAGCTTCCTCTCACTACTCCTCTACCCATCCAATAGCTTCCTCTCACTACTCCTCTACCCATCCAATAGCTTCCTCTCACTACTCCTCTACCCATCCCAGAGCTTCCTCTCACTACTCCTCCAATAGCTTCCTCTCACTACTCCTCTACCCATCCAATAGCTTCCTCTCACTACTCCTCTACCCATCCAATAGCTTCCTCTCACTACTCCTCTACCCATCCAATAGCTTCCTCTCACTACTCCTCTACCCATCCAATAGCTTCCTCTCACTACTCCTCTACCCATCCAATAGCTTCCTCTCACTACTCCTCTACCCATCCAATAGCTTCCTCTCACTACTCCTCTACCCATCCAATAGCTTCCTCTCACTACTTCTCTACCCATCCAATAGCTTCCTCTCACTACTTCTCTACCCATCCCAGAGCTTCCTCTCACTACTTCTCTACCCATCCCAGAGCTTCCTCTCACTACTCATCCCAGAGCTTCCTCTCACTACTCCTCTACCCATCCCAGAGCTTCCTCTCACTACTCCAATAGCTTCCTCTCACTACTCCTCTACCCATCCAATAGCTTCCTCTCACTACTCCTCTACCCATCCAATAGCTTCCTCTCACTACTCCTCTACCCATCCAATAGCTTCCTCTCACTACTCCTCTACCCATCCCAGAGCTTCCTCTCACTACTCCTCCAATAGCTTCCTCTCACTACTCCTCTACCCATCCAATAGCTTCCTCTCACTACTCCTCTACCCATCCAATAGCTTCCTCTCACTACTCCTCTACCCATCCAATAGCTTCCTCTCACTACTCCTCTACCCATCCAATAGCTTCCTCTCACTACTCCTCTACCCATCCAATAGCTTCCTCTCACTACTCCTCTACCCATCCAATAGCTTCCTCTCACTACTCCTCTACCCATCCAATAGCTTCCTCTCACTACTTCTCTACCCATCCAATAGCTTCCTCTCACTACTTCTCTACCCATCCCAGAGCTTCCTCTCACTACTTCTCTACCCATCCCAGAGCTTCCTCTCACTACTCATCCCAGAGCTTCCTCTCACTACTCCTCTACCCATCCCAGAGCTTCCTCTCACTACTCCAATAGCTTCCTCTCACTACTCCTCTACCCATCCAATAGCTTCCTCTCACTACTCCTCTACCCATCCAATAGCTTCCTCTCACTACTTCTCTACCCATCCAATAGCTTCCCCTCACTACTTCTCTACCCATCCCAGAGCTTCATTTAACTACTCCTCTACCAATCCCAGACTTAGTTAAGTTTAGTGAGTTAGTCAAAATCAGGGAAAGCAGTGTACAATGTAATGTGATATTGTCTGTTGCAGATATAACCTGAGATATTACCCCAACAAATTCAAATATGCGATTTATGAGCTTGTCTTGAGTTTAAACTGCGCCCATATTCCAATCCTTATTGAGCACTACATCCTGCATCCAAGACAATCAGTGTTTCAAAATGGTTCCTACGTTTCACGTCTACTGCACACAACCCTCAAGATTCAAGGGTGTATGGTTTTTATTAGTCACGTTTCAAAAAAAAAACATTTGTTTCCCCAGCGTAACCCTGAGGTGAATAACTGATGATGTAATCTGATGATGTAATCTGATGATGTAATCTGATGATGTAAACTGATGATGTAATCTGATGATGTAATCTGATGATGTAATCTGATGATGTAAACTGATGATGTAAACTGATGTAATCTGATGATGTAATCTGATGATGTAAACTGATGATGTAAACTGATGTAATCTGATGATGTAAACTGATGTAATCTGATGATGTAATCTGATGATGTAAACTGATGTAATCTGATGATGTAATCTGATGATGTAAACTGATGATGTAATCTGATGATGTAATCTGATGATGTAATCTGATGATGTAATCTGATGATGTAATCTGATGATGTAATCTGATGATGTAATGAGTGACCTGAAGGACTATATAAGCACCTGCTACCCATTGTTTTCCCCCCTGGTTCAGGACATGTGCCAGAACACCTGACCCATGTCTACTGTACATACTGATGTGTAATTATATACCGTTGTAACACAGGTCTGTTTTATGATGAATCAGTTTCAAGTTGTGAGAGTCCGAGCTGAATGTGTAGCCTCCATATGTACTGCTTCAGAAAGTATTCACACCCCTTGACCTAATTCCACAGTTTGTTGTATTACAGGGCGAATTCAAAATGGATTCCAAAATATTTTGAAAAAAAAAATCACTCATCTACACACAATGGTCTTTGTGGTTGAATCTGTGTTTGAAATGCATTGCTTGAATGAGGGACCTTACAGATATTTGTAAGTGTGGGGTACAGAGATGAGGGACCTTACAGATATTTGTAAGTGTGGGGTACAGAGATGAGGGACCTTACAGATATTTGTAAGTATGGGGTACAGAGATGAGGGACCTTACAGATATTTGTAAGTATGGGGTACAGAGATGAGGGACCTTACAGATATTTGTAAGTGTGGGGTACAGAGATGAGGTAGCCATTCCAAAATCATGTTAAACAAAATTATTGCACAAGGAGTAAGTCCATGCAACTTATTATGTTATTTATTATTATTATTATTATTATTATTATTATTATTATTATTATTATTATTATTATTATTATTATTATGTGACTTGTTCAGCACATATTTACACCTGAACTTATTTAAGCTTGCCGTAACAAAGGGGTGTGAATACTTATTGACTCAAGACATTTCAGCTTTTTATTTGTTATTAATTTGTAAACAATAAATAAATAAAAAACATAAATACACTTTTGACATTATGGGGTATTTTGTGTAGGCAGTGAAAAATCTCAGTTCAATCCATGTTAAATTCAGACTGTAACACAACACAATGTGGAAAAAGTTAAGGGGTGTGAATTCATTCCCAAGGCACTGTATGTCAATGTAGTACTACCCAACATCTATGCTCATGCTAATCACTTACCTTCATTGTAATAACTGTATTTACAGTACTGTTTTATAATTTATCAATTTGAGGTTGAGAGTTGAACCCAATGACATGAAATCAAACATTATAAATCGTCTCAATAGAACTAAACAGAAAACAAACTCAGTATTTGGGGCAGCAGGGTAGACTAGTGGTTAGAATGTAGAGGTGGCAGGGTAGCCTAGTGGTTAGAGTGTAGAGGTGGCAGGGTAGCCTAGTGGTTAGAGTGTAGAGGCGGCAGGGTAGCCTAGTGGTTAGAGTGTAGAGACGGCAGGGTAGCCTAGTGGTTAGAGTGTAGAGGCGGCAGAGTAGCCTAGTGGTTAGAGTGTAGGGGCGGCAGGGTAGCCTAGTGGTTAGAGTGTAGAGGCGGCAGGGTAGCCTAGTGGTTAGAGTGTAGGGGCGGCAGGGTAGCCTAGTGGTTAGAGTGTAGGGGCGGCAGGGTAGCCTAGTGGTTAGAGTGTAGGGGCGGCAGGGTAGCCTAGTGGTTAGAGTGTAGAGGCGGCAGGGTAGCCTAGTGGTTAGAGTGTAGAGACGGCAGGGTAGCCTAGTGGTTAGAGTGTATAGGCGGCAGGGTAGCCTAGTGGTTAGAGTGTAGGGGCGGCAGGGTAGCCTAGTGGTTAGAGTGTAGGGGCGGCAGGGTAGCCTAGTGGTTAGAGTGTAGGGGCGGCAGGGTAGCCTAGTGGCTAGAATGTAGAGGCGGCAGGGTAGCCTAGTGGTTAGAGTGTAGGGGCGGCAGGGTAGCCTAGTGGTTAGAGTGTAGGAGCGGCAGGGTAGCCTTGTGGTTAGAGTGTAGAGGCGGCAGGGTAGCCTAGTGGTTAGAGTGTAGGGGCGGCAGGGTAGCCTAGTGGTTAGAGTGTAGGGGCTGCAGGGTAGCCTAGTGGTTAGAGTGTAGGGGCTGCAGGGTAGCCTAGTGGTTAGAGTGTAGAGGTGGCAGGGTAGCCTAGTGGTTAAAGTGTAGTGGCGGCAGGGTAGCCTAGTGGTTAGAGTGTAGAGGCGGCAGGGTAGCCTAGTGGTTAGAGTGTAGAGGCGGCAGGGTAGCCTAGTGGTTAGAGTGTAGAGGTGGCAGGGTAGCCTAGTGGTTAGAGTGTAGAGGCGGCAGGGTAGCCTAGTGGTTAGAGTGTTGGAATAGTAACTGGAAGGTTGCAAGTTCAAATCCCCGAGCTGACAAGGTACAAATCTGTCGTTCTGCCCCTGAACAGGCAGTTAACCCACTGTTCCTAGGCAGTCATTGAAAATAAGAATTTGTTCTTAACTGACTTGCCTGGTTAAATAAAGGTCAAATAAAAAATGACTAATGAACTGCCTCCTCGTTGTTATGATCTTTTATTAAATGTTTTAGTATTCAAACAGAATGTGAAAATACTGAGGTGTGCCAATCTAGCCACACTGTATGTAGGTTAGTTGCCTCTGCCAAGAGACCCAGCCTTTTATTGAGTAGGTTGTAGGGCACTCGCTCAATAAACACACGGTTACTGGTTCAAACCCTGCTCTGATCGTTTCCTCATAAATCGCTAGGCTCCTCTACCTGGGGAAGTCTTCGTCCTGCCACTCATCCTTGACCTCCATGCTGTCCATGCGTGCCGTGACCTCTGTCATGACCTCTGCCGTTCCCATCCTCCAATCAGGGAGCAGGACCAGCCTGGGCCCTAGGGTCACTTTCAGAGAGAGATTATAAACAACATGTTCACTCAAACATTCTTCGAGTCACTGTCAGAGAGACACAGAGAGACACAATTGCTCCTAACCAAGGTGCTAACTGAGTCACTGTCAGTCAGACACACAGAGATAGAAATGATAACCAACGTGTTCACTCGGGGCTGGAGTCACTGTCCGAGAGAAGCTCTGACGAAGGCTGTGAGGCCGACGGGTAAACTTAATAAACACAAGTGATATTGGCAAGGCTGGTATAAACTTAATAAACACAAGTGACATTGGCAAGGCTGGTAATGTCACAATCTTCCTCCTCTTCATCTGAAGAGGAGAGGCGAGAAGGATCAGAGGACCAAAATGCGGCGTGGTATGTGTTCATGTTGAATATTTAATAAAAGAAAGAACTGAACACTGAATACAAAAACAATAAACAAATAAAGACTGTCAAGCTATCGTAAGGACTGTGCTGACACAAGCAACTAACATAGACAATCACCCACAAACAAACAGTGCAACCCAGGCCACCTAAGTATGATTCTCAATCAGAGACAACTAATGACACCTGCCTCTGATTGAGAACCATACTCGGCTGAAACATAGAAATACCCAAATCATAGAAAATCAAACATAGACTGCACACCCCAACTCACGCCCTGACCATACTAAATAGTGAATACAAAACAAAGGAAATAAAGGACGTGACAGGTAAACTTAATAAACACAAGTGATATTGGCAAGGCTGGTAAACTTAATAAACACAAGTGATATTGGCAAGGCTGGTAAACTTAATAAACACAAGGGATATTGGCAAGGCTAGTAAACTTAATAAACACAAGTGATATTGGCAAGGCTGGTAAACTTAATAAACACAAGGGATATTGGCAAGGCTGGTAAGCTTAATAAACACAAGTGATATTGGCAAGGCTAGTAAACTTAATAAACACAAGGGATATTGGCAAGGCTGGTAAGCTTAATAAACACAAGTGATATTGGCAAGGCTGGTAAGCTTAATAAACACAAGTGATATTGGCAAGGCTGGTAAGCTTAATAAACACAAGTGATATTGGCAAGGCTGGTAAGCTTAATAAACACAAGTGATATTGGCAAGGCTGGTAAACTTAATAAACACAAGTGATATTGGCACAAACTTAATAAACACAAGTGATATTGGCAAGGCTGGTAAACTTAATAAACACAAGTGATATTGGCAAGGCTGGTAAACTTAATAAACACAAGTGATATTGGCAAGGCTGGTAAACTTAATAAACACAAGTGATATTGGCAAGGCTGGTAAGCTTAATAAACACAAGTGATATTGGCAAGGCTGGTAAACTTAATAAACACAAGTGATATTGGCAAGGCTGGTAAGCTTAATAAACACAAGTGATATTGGCAAGGCTGGTAAACTTAATAAACACAAGTGATATTGGCAAGGCTGGTAAGCTTAATAAACACAAGTGATATTGGCAAGGCTGGTAAGCTTAATAAACACAAGTGATATTGGCAAGGCTGGTAAGCACAAGTTTTTACTTATTTCCAAGACACACAGAGAGAGACACAGAGAGAGACACAGAGAGAGACACAGAGAGAGACACAGAGAGAGACACAGAGAGAGACACAGAGAGAGACACAGAGAGAGACACAGAGAGACACACAGAGAGACACACAGAGAGACACACAGAGAGACAGAGAGAGAGAGATAATAAACAATGTGGTGGCAATGGGTTCAAAGAGAAACTAAAAACGAGTCATTTCCTAACTCTAGTCTAGGGGGTTAGTGCACATCGCTCCACTAAGTAGGACTGCACAGGAAGGCCCGGGGACGAGAGCTAGTCATTTCCTAACTCTAGTCTAGGGAGTTAGTGCACATCGCTCCACTAAGTAGGACTGCACAGGAAGGCCCGGGGACGAGAGCTAGTCATTTCCTAACTCTAGTCTAGGGAGTTAGTACACATTGCTCCACTAAGTAGGACTGCACAGGAAGGCCCGGGGACGAGAGCTAGTCATTTCCTAACTCTAGTCTAGGGAGTTAGTACACATCGCTCCACTAAGTAGGACTGCACAGGAAGGCCCGGGGACGAGAGCTAGTCATTTCCTAACTCTAGTCTAGGGAGTTAGTGCACATCGCTCCACTAAGTAGGACTGCACAGGAAGGCCCGGGGACGAGAGCTAGTCATTTCCTAACTCTAGTCTAGGGAGTTAGTGCACATCGCTCCACTAAGTAGGACTGCACAGGAAGGCCCGGGGACGAGAGCTAGTCATTTCCTAACTCTAGTCTAGGGAGTTAGTGCACATCGCTCCACTAAGTAGGACTGCACAGGAAGGCCCGGGGACGAGAGCTAGTCATTTCCTAACTCTAGTCTAGGGAGTTAGTGCACATCGCTCCACTAAGTAGGACTGCACAGGAAGGCCCGGGGACGAGAGCTAGTCATTTCCTAACTCTAGTCTAGGGAGTTAGTGCACATCGCTCCACTAAGTAGGACTGCACAGGAAGGCCCGGGACGAGAGCTAGTCATTTCCTAACTCTAGTCTAGGGAGTTAGTGCACATCGCTCCACTAAGTAGGACTGCACAGGAAGGCCCGGGGACGAGAGCTAGTCATTTCCATACCCTGTGGGAAGATGACAAACACATATAACATCTAAGGATGATATAAAATATGATAAAAATAATCAGAGACTAAAAACCAGAATCAACTCATGATGTGACCCTTCACATTGTGCTTAGGGCAAGGATATTACAATGATAATGTCCTCTTCGAATAGAACAACTCACAGGTCCTTCTGGACAAAACAAACTGTCCTTGTCATTGAACAGAGTTCGGTACCAGAGACACTACATAGTGCACTACTTTTGACCAGAGCTCTATGGGCCCTGGTAAAAACAAGTGCACTGGGAAGGGAACCACATCATTTGGGTTGTGTAAGAGGGGTTACCCTCTGAGCTTCAGTCTACCTTTATTTAATAGATCATGTAATCAAGTCACAATAAGCTGTGGTTCAATCTTCATTCAGTACAGTACAACATAGTCTATGTACTGACAGGGTGCACAGTGATGTAATGTTGGTGAAGCCCTGTGCTCAGCCGAGGGTTGTTATGTGTGGACAGAACATCAGGTCTGTGACATAATGTTTCAGGGAGGAGACCCCATATAAATACATTTAGAACAGTATTATACTGTACATATTGCCAATGGAATCAATCTATACTGTACATATTGCCAATGGAATCAATCTATACTGTACATATTGCCAATGGAATCAATCTATACTGTACATATTGCCTATGGAATCAATCTCTACTGTGCATATTGCCTATGGAATCAATCTATACTGTACATATTGCCCATAGAATCAATCTCTACTGTTCATATTGCCTATAGAGTCAATCTATACTGTACATATTGCCCATAGAATCAATCTCTACTGTTCATATTGTTTGTCCCAAACGCCACCCTATTCCCTATATAGTGCACTACATTTGACCAGAGCTCTAAGGCACTGCATCTCATTGCAAGAGGCGTTACTACAGTCCCAGGTTCGAATCCAGGCTGTATCACATCCGGCCGTGATTGGGAGTCCCATAGGGCGGTGCACAATTGGCCCAGCGTTGTCCAGGTTTGGCAAAGAGTAGACCGTCATTGTAAATAAGAATTTGTTCTTAACTGACTTGCCTAGTTAAATAAAAGGTTACATTTGAAAAATACGGTAACGTCCCACCTGGCCAAAAGCCAGAGAGAATGCATAGCGCCAAATTCAAATCAATTCCTATAAAAATCCAACTTTCATTAAATCACACGTAAGATAGCAAATTAAAGCTACACGTGTTGTAAAACCAGCCAACATGTCAGATTTCAAAAAGGCTTTTCGGCAAAAGCAAACGATGCTATTATCCGAGGATAGCACCTCCATAAACAAAAGAGAGAAGACATTTCAACCCTGCAGGCGCGACACAAAACGCAGAAATTAAAATATAAATCATGCATTACCTTTGACGAGCTTCTTCTGTTGGCACTCCAATATGTCCCATAAACATCACAAATGGTCCTTTTGTTCAATTAATTCTGTCCATATATATCCAAAATATCAATTTATTTGGCACGATTGATCCAGAAAAACACCGGTTCCAACTTGCGCAACTTGACTACAAAATATCTCAAAAGTTATCTGTAAACTTTGCCAAAACATTTCAAACTACTTTTGTAATACAACTTTAGTTATTTTTTAAAGTAAATAATCAATAAAATTGAAGACGGGAGGATCTGTGTTCAATACAGGAAGAAAACAAACTGAAGCATGCTTGGTCATGGGCCTCTATCAAACAGTACACATAAAGTGACCCTCATTCAAGATGGCCGTACTTCTTCATTACACAAAGGAATAACCTCAACCAATTTCTAATGACTGGTGACATGCTGTGGAAGCGGTAGGAACTGCAAGCAAGTCCCTTAGAAATCTGGATTCCCAATGAAAACCCATTGAAAAGAGAGTGACCTCAAAAAAACACATCTGAATGGTTTGTTCTTGGGGTTTCGCCTGCTACATAATATCAAGTGAAACTTCAAACAAAACAATAAATGAACAACGAAACGTGACTACGTGGTGCACATGCACAAACACAAAATAATATCCCACAAACACAGGTGGGAAAAACGACGTACCTGGACTGGGCATTGGTGCCGAGGAAGGCTCCTGCCCTGGAGTGGGACAGGACACCATGCCTGGACTGAATATCGGCGCAGAGGAAGGCTCCGGCCTTGGAGCTGGACTGGACTCCGTGCCTGGACTGGATATCGGCACAGAGTAAGGCTCCGGCCTTGGAGCAGGACTGGACACCGTGCCTGGACTGGATATCGGCGCAGAGGAAGGCTCCGGCCTTGGAGCTGGACTGGACAGCTCCAAGGTTCCGGACCTTGTATCCTTTTCCCTCTCGCTCTCATCCAACACCTCCCACACTGCCCCTACTCGGATGGTATCTTCGCCGTCCCAACCTTCCTCTCTCTCCCCGCTACTCTCTCCTCTTCCAACCGTCACTGGAGGTTCTGGACTATGGACCGTCGTTGGAGGTTCCGGACGGTCCGACCGTGGACCGTCACTGGAGGTTCCGGACGGTCCGACCGTTGACCGTCGCAGGAGGTTCCGGACCGTTGACCGTCACAGGAGGTTCCGGACCATTGACCGTCGCAGGAGGTTCCGGACCGTGGACCGTCGCTGGAGGTTCCGGACCGTGGACCATCGCTGGAGGTTCCGGACCATTGACCGTCGCAGGAGGTTCCGGACCGTGGACAGTCACAGGAGGATCCGGACCGTTAACCGTCGCAGGAGGTTCTGGACTGGGGACACACACTTCAGAGCGAGTGCGAGGAGCAGGCACAGGACGCACCGGACTGGGGAGGCGCACTGGAGGCCTGATGCGTGGAGCCGGCACAGGACGCACCGGAGTGGGGACACACACTTCAGGGCGAGTGCGAGGAGCAGGCACAGGACGTACCGGACTGGGGAGGCACACTGGAGGCCAGATGTCCGGAGCCAACACAGGGTTCACCAGACTGCTAATTGGATCTTCTGGTCGAATGTTGAGCAGAACACACTTGGCACAACATCTCTCTCATCTCTCTCTCCCAACTTCTCCATTGCCTCCCTGACAGTCTCTGGCTCTCCCCGCGGCTCAGCCGCCAGCTCCATGTGCCCCCCCAAAAGATCTTGGGGTTTCTGTGAACGTTGTCTGACGACACGCTCCTCCAGAGTTTGCCATTCAGGCTCTGGCACTCTCCTCGGCTCGACCGGCCACCCCTTGTGCCCCCCCCAAATATTGGGTTTGTCCTTGGGCTTTCTGTGGCCGCGAACCCCGGCATCGTCGCTGTCCTCCATCATTACCTTCCGTCTGCCGCCAAGGAAGGGTCTCAGATCCACCCATCACTTCTTCCCACTCCTTCACCTGGTGAAAACGCTGCTTGGTCCTGGTTTGGTGGGATATTCTGTCACGGTGTATTGGAGGCGAAGTCAAGTGCAGGAGAGCAGATACAATGAACAGGAACACTTTTATTATAGTTCCAAAAACGAGAGCACTACATGAAACAAACGCGCTCAAAAAATGGAACATAAAAGTAAAGCGCGTAAACGAACACCACATGACATGAAAACAAAATAATATCCCACAAACACAGGTGGGAAAAATAGCTACTTAAATATGATCCCCAATTAGAGGCAACGATTACCAGCTGCCTCTAATTGAGGACCAAACCAAGACACCAACATAGAAATGTTTAACTAGAACACACCCTTGTCACGCCCTGACCTACTACACCATAGAGAAACAAGAGCTCTCTATGGTCAGGCCGTGACACCCTGGTCAAAAGTGGGGCACTACATCATACATTTGAGTCATTTAGCAGACGCTCTTATGCAGAGCGACCTACAGCAGTGAGTATATTCATTCCCGTACTTGTTCGCAGTGGTCACCCATGGGAATAGAACCCACAACACTGGGGCTCTAAGTGCCGTGCCCTACCAACACTGCCATTTGGGACACAGATAAGGCACTGATATGTTGTAGCCCTGATATAGAATAGAGACAAGACACTGATATGCTGTAACCCTGTTACAGAGTAGAGATAAGACACTGATATGTTGTAGCCCTGATACAGAGTAGAGACAAGGCACTGATATGCTGTAGCCCTGATATAGACTAGAAACAAGGCACTGATATGTTGTAGCCCTGATACAGAGTAGAGATAAGGCACTGATATGTTGTAGCCCTGATACAGAGTAGAGACAAGGCACTGATATGTTGTAGCCCTGATACAGAGTAGAGACAAGGCACTGATATGTTGTAGCCCTGATACAGAGTAGAGACAAGGCACTGATATGTTGTAGCCCTGATACAGAGTAGAGACAAGGCACTGATATGTTGTAGCCCTGATACAGAGTAGAGACAAGGCACTGATATGTTGTAGCCCTGATACAGAGTAGAGACAAGGCACTGATATGTTGTAGCCCTGATACAGAGTAGAGACAAGGCACTGATATGTTGTAGCCCTGATACAGAGTAGAGACAAGGCACTGATATGTTGTAGCCCTGATACAGAGTAGAGACAAGGCACTGATATGCTGTAGCCCTGATACAGAGTAGAGACAAGGCACTGATATGTTGTAGCCCTGATACAGAGTAGAGACAAGGCACTGATATGTTGTAGCCCTGATACAGAGTAGAGACAAGGCACTGATATGCTGTAGCCCTGATACAGAGTAGAGACAAGGCACTGATATGTTGTAGCCCTGATATAGAGTAGAGATAAGGCACTGATATGTTGTAGCCCTGATACAGAGTAGAGACAAGGCACTGATATGTTGTAGCCCTGATACAGAGTAGAGACAAGGCACTGATATGTTGTAGCCCTGATACAGAGTAGAGACAAGGCACTGATATGTTGTAGCCCTGATACAGAGTAGAGACAAGGCACTGATATGTTGTAGCCCTGATACAGAGTAGAGACAAGGCACTGATATGTTGTAGCCCTGATACAGAGTAGAGACAAGGCACTGATATGTTGTAGCCCTGATACAGAGTAGAGACAAGGCACTGATATGTTGTAGCCCTGATACAGAGTAGAGACAAGGCACTGATATGTTGTAGCCCTGATACAGAGTAGAGACAAGGCACTGATATGTTGTAGCCCTGATACAGAGTAGAGACAAGGCACTGATATGCTGTAGCCCTGATACAGAGTAGAGACAAGGCACTGATATGTTGTAGCCCTGATACAGAGTAGAGACAAGGCACTGATATGTTGTAGCCCTGATACAGAGTAGAGACAAGGCACTGATATGTTGTAGCCCTGATACAGAGTAGAGACAAGGCACTGATATGTTGTAGCCCTGATACAGAGTAGAGACAAGGCACTGATATGTTGTAGCCCTGATACAGAGTAGAGACAAGGCACTGATATGTTGTAGCCCTGATACAGAGTAGAGACAAGGCACTGATACGCTGTAGCCCTGATACAGAGTAGAGACAAGGCACTGATATGTTGTAGCCCTGATACAGAGTAGAGACAAGGCACTGATATGTTGTAGCCCTGATACAGAGTAGAGACAAGGCACTGATATGTTGTAGCCCTGATACAGAGTAGAGACAAGGCACTGATATGTTGTAGCCCTGATACAGAGTAGAGACAAGGCACTGATATGTTGTAGCCCTGATACAGAGTAGAGACAAGGCACTGATATGTTGTAGCCCTGATACAGAGTAGAGACAAGGCACTGATATGCTGTAGCCCTGATACAGAGTAGAGACAAGGCACTGATATGTTGTAGCCCTGATACAGAGTAGAGACAAGGCACTGATATGTTGTAGCCCTGATACAGAGTAGAGACAAGGCACTGATATGTTGTAGCCCTGATACAGAGTAGAGACAAGGCACTGATATGTTGTAGCCCTGATACAGAGTAGAGACAAGGCACTGATATGTTGTAGCCCTGATACAGAGTAGAGACAAGGCACTGATATGTTGTAGCCCTGATACAGAGTAGAGACAAGGCACTGATATGCTGTAGCCCTGATACAGAGTAGAGACAAGGCACTGATATGTTGTAGCCCTGATACAGAGTAGAGACAAGGCACTGATATGTTGTAGCCCTGATACAGAGTAGAGGGAACCCATGTGTGAAATCAGCAAATGGGGTTCATCCGTAACCCTAATGGGGACTAAAATGACCAGTCTGCCTCCGGGCCACAAGGCCAGCACTGGACTGGAACTATGATGTCATCACAATCAATTAACGGATTAAATGTTTACACGTTGCAAGTTGTAGCCATCGTTGTACAACTGGATCTTTATGCACAATAATAACATCTATGTGTTGTGTCGTATGTCTGTCTGCATTCAACATAATGCTGGGAGTCCTTATTGTTGTTTCGTATGTCTGTCTGCATTCAACATAATGCTGGGAGTCCTTATTGTTGTTTCGTATGTCTGTCTGCATTCAACACAATGCTGGGAGTCCTTATTGTTGTTTCGTATGTCTGTCTGCATTCAACACAATGCTGGGAGTCCTTATTGTTGTTTCGTATGTCTGTCTGCATTCAACACAATGCTGGGAGTCCTTATTGTTGTTTCGTATGTCTGTCTGCATTCAACACAATGCTGGGAGTCCTTATTGTTGTTTCGTATGTCTGTCTGCATTCAACACAATGCTGGGAGTCCTTATTGTTGTTTCGTATGTCTGTCTGCATTCAACACAATGCTGGGAGTCCTTATTGTTGTTTCGTATGTCTGTCTGCATTCAACACAATGCTGGGAGTCCTTATTGTTGTTTCGTATGTCTGTCTGCATTCAACATAATGCTGGGAGTCCTTATTGTTGTGTCGTATGTCTGTCTGCATTCAACACAATGCTGGGAGTCCTTATTGTTGTGTCGTATGTCTGTCTGCATTCAACACAATGCTGGGAGTCCTTATTGTTGTGTCGTATGTCTGTCTGCATTCAACACAATGCTGGGAGTCCTTATTGTTGTTTCGTATGTCTGTCTGCATTCAACACAATGCTGGGAGTCCTTATTGTCCTCTGTTGATTTGAATGTTGCGTTGTTAAAGTAATAGGCTGTCACCTCTAATATAGTAGAATAAAAAACATGAGCTGACGACACGCCAGGAAAATGATTTTGTGTGGAGTTGCTGACTAACGGCGAATAAACTATAAAACTATAAAAAAATAAAGAGAGTCGCAGACACTCCACCTCCAATATAAACAATTGTTTCCCCAATAATCCTGTAGCAGCATAGAGGGGGTTGGTGGCAATGCAGTGCACTTCTGAACATATCAGTTGAAACTCTACAGCAGGAGATTACTGTGTGAGCACTCTGTGCTCTCTGTGCTCTCTGTGCTCTCTGTGCTCTCTGTTCTGTCCGTCTGTTCTGATCTGTCTGCAGTGATGTCATTGGCTCAGCGGCCCAACAGTAGCAGCAGTTCATATGGCCTGCAGACATTGACACTACAGAGTCAGAGGTATGACCTGTTGACATGAACATGTCCACTGCTAGAGTCTCAAATGGCACCCTATTCCCTAGTTAGTGCACTGCTTTTGACCGCAGTGACGCAGCGTCAGCATCTCAAATGGCACCCTATTCCCTAGTTAGTGCACTGCTTTTGACCGCAGTGACGCAGCGTCAGCATCTCAAACGGCACCCTATTCCCTAGTTAGTGCACTGCTTTTGACCGCAGTGACGCAGCGTCAGCATCTCAAATGGCACCCTATTCCCTATTCCCTATTCCCTATTCCCTACATACCCTGTTGGTTGCACATTCTAATACTATCATCAATGTACCTATTGAGTGTCTGCGTCATCAGAATGGCATGAAGATGTAGCCACATACACCCATACAGTCTGGTTGTTCAGTACAGTCTGATCATATTATCAATGCCTCTATTGAGAGTGTATGCAATGCATCATTTAAATGTCCTGACTTTTTTCCTCTTTAGCTATGGGGCAGGCACATGGTCCCATGCCCATACAAAAAGCTGCGTGATGTGTGACTGTATCTAATCAGACAGTAGGATAAGTGACATGTGAGAGGTGGAGTGTGAGAGAGCTGTAGAATTATTCTGAACAATCTGGAACTAAGCGTGCGTCTCCAATGGGCCCGGGTCAAAAGCAGTGCACTAACTAGGGAATAGGGTGCCGTTTGAGATGCTGACTCTGCGTCATACTCCATGTCAGCGATCCTAACTCTGGTTGATGAATAGAAAAAGACATTGTCTCTGCAATTTGAACCAGATTAGCTGCATGTAACGATGCATGAAAGGTCAGCTGATTGATATAGAATGGGCTCAGGAATAGAATCATTGGTCCAAAGTACGTCATCATCATCATCATCATCATCATCATCATCATCATCATCATCATCATCATTCTGAACACTCTAAGGAAGGACGTCACTAACTGAGGTAAAAAAAAAGACAGTAATGACAGTATATTGTCATTGGCCTCATATACAGTAGTCGAAACATAGTTGAAACATAGTCTGTGCTCTTGCCAACTCCATTGCTGTCATTGTCAAATCAAACCTGGACATGACAATGAGTGGCAGGGAGTTAGCATGATAATACAAACAGATTGGCACTCAGGCTAGCAGAACACAGTAGAGTACAGAACACTCACATTCAACAGGAAGTTCTCTGTCTCCTGTAGCTGACTCTGAATGTCTCTGTTGTTCTTCTTCTGTAAGGCAGTGACTTCCTCTTCCTCCTCCCCGTAGTCAGGGAAGCCCAGGACAATCCACAGGTAATGCTAGGCGATGAGACCAGGTGAGGTCAGGTGTAGCATGCTATGTGTGCCAACCAGGGGCTCTGGTCCAGGCTCCAGCCCTGGGTGACACCGCTCCAACCCTGTTCACCTCAGCTCCAGTTTGGGACAGCTGCAGGCAGAGAATGGCTCCCTGTGGACCAGATGTGGTGCTCCCTGGTGGGAGTGGTTGGGTAAGAACTACAGTATATGTGTAACGGATGTGAAACGGCTAGCTTAGTTAGCGGTATGCGCTAAATAGCGTTTCAATCGGTTACGTCACTTGCTCTGAGACCTTGAAGTAGTAGTTCCCCTTGCTCTGCAAGGGCCGCAGCTTTTGTGGAGCGATGGGTAACGATGCTTCGATGGTGACTGTTGTTGATGTGTGCAGAGGGTCCCTGGTTCGCGCCCGGGGCGAGGGGACGGACATAAAGTTATTCTGTTACATATGGTAGAAACATACACCTCTGTTCTGTTCTGTTCATCAGAGCTCCCTACTCCTAAAACAACAGTTTCTCATCTTGTCCAGTTGTGGTGGGAATAAACATTACTCTCCATGTAACCCAGGTTGTGTTGTGATGATCCATCTGTGGCCCACATACACACACACACACGCACACACACACACACCGTCCTCAGCTGTAACACCCAGGCAGGCTGTCTAATCTCGCTGTGATGACATCATGGCTGTGGACGCTGTGTGAAAATGTCATCTCACCTGCCTGATTCCCACATATTCTTCTTCTCTCTCTCTCTTCTTCGTATTTTGTCTGTGTGAATCTGATCGACTGGAGTTATAATACACAGCCTGTGGTAGTATGATCTGGTTGGTTTTGTCTTCTATGAGCATTTATTCCTGCCTACGTCCCTAGGTTTTCATATACGTTTATCCCTCACAAGCTGTTAAAGATGGATGATTCTTTATCCACACTCTTCCGTGGCAACAGCATCTCTCTCTCTCTGCCCTCCTCTTTCAGCTGCTCTCTCTCACTTTTTAATAAAGTCCTCCTCCACATAATTCCTCTCCCTGCTCTCTCTCATTCTGCCTGTGCCACTGATGCTAGCATTTGTTCTCAACTCTCCCTCCTCCCCCTCTACTCTCCCTACTCCCCCTCCTCCCCTCTACTCTCCCTCCTCCCCCTCTACTCTCCCTCCTCCCCTCTACTCTCCCTCCTCCCCTCTACTCTCCCTCCTCCCCCTCTACTCTCCCTCCTCCCCTCTACTCTCCCTCCTCCCTCTCTTCCCCTCTACTCTCCCTCCCCCTCTACTCTTCCTCCTCCCCTCTTGTCTCCCTCCTCCCCCTCCTCCCCTCTACTCTCCCTCCTCCCCTCTACTCTTCCTCCTCCTCCTCCCCCTCCCCCTCTCGCCTCCCCCTCCTCTTTCTCTCAGTACAGTTGCATGGAACAAAGAGTAGCATCTCTCCCTCTAGCGCTGTAATGCCCGCTTCCCAAGCGGCGCAGCCACTGGTTTTCTGACCGTGCCATTGGCTGAGAGGATGAGGTGAAATGCATTTTGGGGTATGTTTACACATTTTAGTTTACTGCATTTTCATCAGGAGACCTTAAAAGCTTTCAAATATACTGCGCATTAGACCTCACAATTTAAACCAATACTATATTACTGACATACATTTGACCTACATGTTCAAAGTATATATACAATATGTGTGATAATAAAACAGTCCTATTGTATTGTTTTATATTGTAAACATTAGGATACTTTTACTTTTGGCACAAGGTTGACATAATGAGCTCACCAGAAGCAGCTTGAGTTCATTTCATAAAAGGGCAAATTGAACAGAGACACTTTAGTCTTAGTATCTCACAGTAGAAACACACAGTGCTTCGGGTGAGCTTGGTTTCAGAAAGGTGTTTTTTTCTAGTTATAAAGTTCTTTATGTATTGAGTCCTATTCATATCCAGTCATGTGGAATAATGGCCAGTTGCTTTATTTATGTCTTGCACTGCCTTGTTTCTCAGAGGAGACTTGGGCATTACGATGATCGATACCAGATGAGCCAACTTCTATGAGACTGCGTCCCAAACAGGAACGTATGGAGAACGTTCTCAGGTCAAAAGGTCAGACCTTTTTGTCGATACTAATAGGATGAAAAGAAAAAGCAGCGCTGCTCTCGGATCAGCGTTCTCCATCCACATCATACCTTTGCATTATAATTATTTCACAATACTGACAACGGATCGGCTCCTAGAGAGATACTAGCAGATACGGCTGCAAATGGGCTTTTGATTGAACATTAACATTTATTTCAATATGAATAGAATAGGCCCATGTTTCTTTTAATGCGGTAATTTCGGTTTTCATTTAAAAGCGTAATTGAATGCTTCACTTGTTTGTAACAATTGCAAATACTTTGTCGACTTTCTATTTGTCGACAACTGTGTTCTGATGTTAAAGGCGGGTCACAGTCAGAGAGATAGCCTCGACATCTTGATTTTACGTTTAGAGGAGATCTTCTGTGAATAAAGTGAGGCAGAAGAGCAAAAAAAAAAAAAGCATCCAACGATGTACTTTGGCTGTTCTACGACTGGTCTGGACTCTGGATCACTCGTAGGCATGCAACGTTTTTTAGGAGCCACGTTACTAACGAAGGCTCTAGGAAACACTTTGGCTACCAAAGACACATCAAGGTTCTAACAACGATCTTAAGGCTACGAAGTCTCTGTGAAATGAAGCCCTATTCTCCCTGGAGGAGATAGAAGAAGAAACCCTTCCCTGCATGGATCCCACTACAGTAAAGACGAAAAACCCTTCCCTGCATGGATCCCACTACAGTAAAGACGAAAAACCCTTCCCTGCATGGATCCCACTACAGTAAAGACGAAAAACCCTTTCCTGCATGGATCCCACTACAGTAAAGACGAAAAACCCTTCCCTGGCATGGATCCCACTACAGTAAAGACGAAAAACCCTTCCCTGGCATGGATCCCACTACAGTAGAGACAGAAAAACCCTTCCCTGGCATGGATCCAACTACAGGAGTGACAGAAAACCCTTCACTGGCATGGATACAACTACAGTAGAGACAGAAAACGCTTCACTGGCATGGATCCAACTACAGGAGTGACAGAAAACCCTTCACTGGCATGGATACAACTACAGTAGAGACAGAAAACGCTTCACTGGCATGGATCCAACTACAGGAGTGACAGAAAACCCTTCACTGGCATGGATACAACTACAGTAGAGACAGAAAACGCTTCACTGGCATGGATCCAACTACAGTAGAGACGGAAAACCCTTCCCTGGCATGGATCCCACTACAGTAGAGACAGAAAATGCTTCACTGGCATGGATAAAACTACAGTAGAGACGGAAAACCCTTCCCTGGCATGGATCCCACTACAGTAGAGACAGAAAATGCTTCACTGGCATGGATCCAACTACAGTAGAGACAGAAAACCCTTCACTGGCATGGATCCAACTACAGTAGAGACAGAAAACCCTTCCCTGGCATGGATCCAACTACAGTAGAGACAGAAAACCCTTCACTGGCATGGATCCCACTACAGTAGAGACAGAAAACCCTTCACTGGCATGGATCCAACTACAGTAGAGACAGAAAACCCTTCCCTGGCATGGATCCAACTACAGTACAGACAGAAAACCCTTCCCTGGCATGGATCCAACTACAGTAGAGACAGAAAACCCTTCCCTGGCATGGATCCAACTACAGTAGAGACAGAAAACCCTTCACTGGCATGGATCCAACTACAGTAGAGACAGAAAACCCTTCACTGGCATGGATCCAACTACAGGAGACAGAAAACCTTTCCCTGGCATGGATCCAACTACAGGAGTGACAGAAAACCCTTCACTGGCATGGATCCAACTACAGTAGAGACAGAAAACCCTTCACTGGCATGGATCCAACTACAGGAGACAGAAAACCTTTCCCTGGCATGGATCCAACTACAGGAGTGACAGAAAACCCTTCACTGGCATGGATCCCACTACAGTAGAGACAGAAAACCCTTCACTGGCATGGATCCAACTACAGGAGACAGAAAACCCTTCCCTGGCATGGATCCAACTACAGGAGTGACAGAAAACCCTTCACTGGCATGGATCCAACTACAGTAGAGACAGAAAACCCTTCACTGGCATGGATCCAACTACAGTAGAGACAGAAAACCCTTCCCTGGCATGGATCCAACTACAGGAGACAGAAAACCCTTCCCTGGCATGGATCCAACTACAGGAGTGACAGAAAACCCTTCCCTGGCATGGATCCCACTACAGTAGAGACAGAAAACCCTTCACTGGCATGGATCCAACTACAGGAGACAGAAAACCCTTCCCTGGCATGGATCCAACTACAGGAGTGACAGAAAACCCTTCACTGGCATGGATCCAACTACAGTAGAGACAGAAAACGCTTCACTGGCATGGATCCAACTACAGTAGAGACAGAAAACCCTTCCCTGGCATGGATCCAACTACAGGAGACAGAAAACCCTTCCCTGGCATGGATCCAACTACAGTAGAGACAGAAAACCCTTCCTGGCATGGATCCCACTACAGTACAGACAAGGCTGATAGGTAGAGTCAGAATCGATTAGCTATAGGACCACAGGTGAGCTCCTGTCCGATAGTTAAACTTACACACAAAATATATTCCACATCCCACTGTTCCCAGGACAGTAATAAACATATGTATGCCACGCGTGCAAGCGTGTGTGTGTGTGTGTGTGTGTGTGTGTGTGTGTGTGTGTGTGTGTGTGTGTGTGTGTGTGTGTGTGTGTGTGTGTGTGTGTGTGTGTGTGTGTGTGTGTGTGTGTGTGTGTGTGTAGGAGGGGGCGCACAGGGGTTTATGGGTAGGAGGATTATAGGTAGTGATTTGAATTAATCCTCCTATCCATCCTAGTGTAAGTAGATCTACTGTTTGTGTCTTGCCTGTAACCTTGAATGTTCCTGCATAACAGTAACGTATAGAACCAATACATACATTTCCCTCTAGGTCTAAATCTGCAGTAATTCATTACAGTAATTCAAAACATGAATTAATTTAACTTGCCAGCCGAATCGAAGCCAGTGGAATAGTCCCAAAAATACAAACCTAGCCCAGTTAGAAAGCCTCATCATGCTTCCCTGAAAAAAACTGTCATGCCCTGACCATAGAGAGCTGTTTATTCTCTGTTGGTCGGGGCGTGATAGTGACTAGGATGGGTCATCTAGGTGATTAATGGTTTATGTTGGCCTGGTATGGTTCCCAATCAGAGACAGCTGTTTATCGTTGTCTTTGATTGGGGATCATATTTAGGCAGCCATTTCAGGCCTCCAGTGCGCCTCCACAGTCCAGAGCTTCCGGCGACAGTTCCCAGTCCAGAGCTTCCGGCGACAGTTCCCAGTCCAGAGCTTCCGGCGACAGTTCCCAGTCCAGAGCTTCCGGCGACAGTTCCCAGTCCAGAGCTTCCGGCGACAGTTCCCAGTCCGGAACCTCCAACAATGGTCTACGGTCCTGAGCCTCCTGAGACGGTCGGCGGTCCAGAACCTCCAGCGACGGTCGGCGGTTCAGAACCTCCAGCAGGGGTTCTCAGTCCAGAGCCACCTGCGACGATCCACAGTCCGGAGCCTCCGACGTTGATCCCCACACCAGAGCCGCCATGGAGGAAGACGTCGTATCTGTGTGGGTACTTCGCCCCGCACCGGAGCTGCCTCCAACGGTAGATGCCCTCCTGGACCCTCCCCTATTGAGTCAGGTTATGCGGTCGGAGTCCGCACCTTGGGGGGGGTTCTGTCACACCCTGACCATTGGTTGGGGCGTGATAGTGACTAGGGTGGGTCATCTAAGTGATTCATGGTTTATGTTGGCCTGGTATGGTTCCCAATCCGAGACATCTGTTTATCTTTGTCTCTGATTGGGGATCATATTTAGGCAGCCATTTCCTCATTGTGCTTTGTGGGATCTTGTCTACAGTAAGTTGCATGTGTGCACACCAGCAGCTTCATGTTTCGTTTGTTTCTTTTGTTTGGTGAGTTTCTATTTATTAAAATATGTCACTAGAATGTAATGTTCATTTTTCTACCATAAGCTGCCTCCAATGTCATTTTAGAGAATTTGGCAGTATGTCCAACCGCAGACCACATGTAACCAAGCCTGCCCAGGACCTCCACATCCATCTTCTCAGGGAAACTCATCTGTGTGCTCGTCGTCCTCACCAGGTTCTTGCCAAATAAGTTATTTGGCTTGTAACCATAGCGTACACAATTTTGGTGCTATATAGAACCTTTATTTGAAGATTCAGTTGAAGTCGGTTTTTCAACCACTCCACACATTTCTTGTTAACAATCTATAGTTTTGGCAAGTCATTTAGGACATCAACTTTGTGCGTGACAGAAGTATTTTTCCAACAATTGTTTACAGACAGATGATTTATTTCACAGTGAATTCACTGTATCACAATTCCAGTGGGTCAGAAGTTTACATACAATAAGTTGACTCTTAAAGAGGCTGTGAATTTTTTCAGCTTTTTGTTAAAAATCGCGCAAAATGTCAATGTCCTGCTACTCATGCCAGGAATATAGCATATGCATATGATGAGTATGTGTGGATAGAAAACACTCTGAAGTTTCTAAAACTGGTTAAATCATGTCTGTGACTATAACAGAACGTGTGTAGCAGGCAAAATCCCATGGAAAACTGTTCACAAAAAAACAAAAACAAAATATCCCTCCGCCAGTCTCTGTATTGTCTATGGCAAGGGAAAATAGATAGGGCCCAGTTTACAATGCCTACAGCTTCCACACGATGTCGCCAGTCTTGGCAATTGGGTTGAAGTTAATCCTTGGTGAAATGAAGAATAGCTACTTCCTGTCATCGGGTACACAGGAGGAAGTTTTGGAAGAGAGAATATTGACCAAGATTTCAAGACCTGCTGCGATTGAATACAGATCGCCCCGTGATCAATTTGATCAATTATTAACATTTACTAATACCTAAAGTTGGATTACAAAAGTAGTTTGAAGTGTTTTGTCAAAGTTTATATGCAACTTTTTTAATAAAAAAAATGACGTTGCGTTTTGGAAAGGTGCTTTTTCCTGGATCAGACGGGCTTCATAAATGGACATTTTGGGTATACATGGACGGATTTAATCGAAAAAAAGACCCAATTGTGATGTTTATGGGACATATAGGAGTGCCAACAAAGAAGCTCGTCAAAGGTAATGAATGTTTTATATTTTATTTCTGCGTTTTGTATAGCGCCGGCTACGCTAATTCTTTTGTTTACGTCCCCTTTGGGTATTTCGGGGGTTGCATGCTATCAGATAATAGTTTCTCATGCTTTCGCCGAAAAGCATTTTAAAAATCTGACATGTTGTCTAGATTCACACCGAGTGTAGCTTTAATTGAGGACCCTGCATGTGTGTTTTAATGAAAGTTTGAGTTGTATCGAGTACTATTAGTTGTCACTCTGACATATCCGCTGATGTTGATCCCTGTACAGGGACAGCAGCCATAAAGTACTTTTAGCTTGGAAAACTCCAGAAAATTATGTTTTGGCTTTAGAAGCTTCTGATAGGCTAATTGACATCAGTTGAGTCAATTGGAGGTATAGCTGTGGATGTATTTCCAGGCCTACCTTCAAACTCAGTGCCTCTTTGCTTGACATCACGGGAAAATTGAAAGAAATCAGCCAAGTCCTCAGAAAAACAACTGTAGACCTCCACAAGTCTGGTTCATCCTTGGGAGCAATTTCCAAAGGGCTGAAGGTACCACGTTCATTTGTACAAACAATTTTACGCAAGTATAAACACCATGGGACCACGCAGCCGTCACACCACTCAGGAAGGAGATGCGTTCTGTCTCCTGATGTGCTTTGGTGCGAAAAGTGCAAATCAATTCCCGAACCTCAAAGGACCTTGTGAAGATGCTGGAGGAAACAGGTACAAAATTATCTATATCCACACAAAAACGAGTCCTATATCGATATAACTTGAAAGGCCCCTCAGCAAGGAAGAAGCCACTGCTTCAAAACCTCCATAAAAAAAGCCAGACTAAGGTTTGCAACTGCACATGGGGACAAAGATCATAAAATTTGAAGAAATGTCCTCTGGTCTGATGAAACTAAAAAATAACTGTTTGGCCATTTTATTTTACCTTTAACTAGGCAAGTCAGTTAAGAACAAATGCTTATTTTCAATGACAGCCTAGGAACTGTGGGTTAACTGCCTGTTCAGGGGCAGAACGACAGGGGGGGGTTTGAACTTGCAACCTTCCGGTTACTAGTCCTACACTCTAACCACTAGGCTACCCTGCCGCCCCAATGACTATCTCTACCCTGCCGCCATAATGACCATCGTTATGTTTGGAGGGAAAAGGGGGAGGCTTGCAAGCTGAAGAACACCATCCCAACTGTGATGCACGGGGGTGGCAACATCATGTTGTGGGGGTGCTTTGCTGTAGGAGGGTCTGGTGCACTTCACAAAGTAGATGGCTTCATGAGGCAGGAAAATTATGTGGATATATTGAATCAACATTTCAAGACATCAGTCAGGAAGTTAAAGCTTGGTCTTCAATGGGTCTTCCAAATGGACAATGACCCCAAGCATACTTCTAAAGTTGTGGCAAAATGGCTGAAGGACAACAAAGTTGTTTTGGAGTGGCCATCACAAAGCCCTGACCTCAATCCTATAGATAATTTGTGGGCAGAACTGAAAAGCGTGTTCGAGCAAGGAGGCCAACAAACCTGACTCAGTTACACCAGCACTGTCAGGACAGATGGGACAAAATTCACCCAACTTATTGTGGGAAGCTTTCGTAAGGCTACCTGAAATGTTTGACCCAAGTTAAACAATTTAAAGGAAATGCTACCAAATACTAATTGAGTGTATGTAAACTTCTGACCCACTGGGAATGTGATGAAAGAAATAAAAGTTCAAATAAATAATTCTCTCTACTATTATTCTGACATTTCACATTCTTAAAATAAAGTGGTGATCCCAACTGACCTTAGACAGGGAATTTGTACTAGGATTAAATGTCAGGAATTGAGTTCAAATGTATTTGGCTAAGGTGTATGTACACTGTATGTACAGACCCCTTATTCTAAAATGTATCAGATTATTTATTTCCCTCATCCATCTACACACAAAACCCCATAATGACAAAGCGAAAACAGGTTTTTAGAAATATTTGCTATTTTATTAAAAATTAAAAACAGAAATACCTTATTTACATAAGTATTCAGACCCTTTGCTATGGGACTCGAAATTGACTTCAGGTGCATCCTGTTTCCATTGATCATCCTTGAGATATTTTTACAACTTTATTGTTGTCCAGCTGTGGTAAGTTCAATTGATTGGACAGGATTTGGAAAACTGTCTATATAAGGTCCCACAGTTGACAGTGCATGTCAAGAGTAAAATCCAAGCAATAAGGTCGAAGGAATTGTCGCAGAGCTCTAAGACATGATTGTGTCGAGTCACAGATCTAGGGAAGGAAATCAACAAAAATCTGCAGCATTGAAGATCCCCAAGAACAGTGGCCTCCATCATTCTTAAATGGAAGAAGTTTTGAACCACCAAGACTCTTCGTAGAGCTGGCCGCCCGGTCAAACTGAGCAATCTGGGGAGAAGGGCCTTGGTCAGTGAGGTGACCAAGAACCTGATGGGCACTCTGATAGAGCTCTAGAGTTCCTATGGGGAGAAGGGCACTCTGATAGAGCTCTAGAGTTCCTATGGGGAGAAGGGCACTCTGATAGAGCTCTAGAGTTCCGATGGGGAGAAGGGCACTCTGATAGAGCTCTAGAGTTCCGATGGGGAGAAGGGCACTCTGATAGAGCTCTAGAGTTCCTATGGGGAGAAGGGCACTCTGATAGAGCTCTAGAGTTCCGATGGGGAGAAGGGCACTCTGATAGAGCTCTAGAGTTCCGATGGGGAGAAGGGCACTCTGATAGAGCTCTAGAGTTCCTATGGGGAGAAGGGCACTCTGATAGAGCTCTAGAGTTCCGATGGGGAGAAGGGCACTCTGATAGAGCTCTAGAGTTCCGATGGGGAGAAGGGCACTCTGATAGAGCTCCAGATTTCCGATGGGGAGAAGGTCACTCTGATAGAGCTCTAGAGTTCCGATGGGGAGAAGGTCACTCTGATAGAGCTCTAGAGTTCCGATGGGGAGAAGGTCACTCTGATAGAGCTCTAGAGTTCCTATGGGGAGAAGGGCACTCTGATAGAGCTCTAGAGTTCCTATGGGGAGAAGGGCACTCTGATAGAGCTCTAGAGTTCCGATGGGGAGAAGGGCACTCTGATAGAGCTCTAGAGTTCCGATGGGGAGAAGGGCACTCTGATAGAGCTCTAGAGTTCCTATGGGGAGAAGGGCACTCTGATAGAGCTCTAGAGTTCCGATGGGGAGAAGGGCACTCTGATAGAGCTCTAGAGTTCCGATGGGGAGAAGGGCACTCTGATAGAGCTCCAGATTTCCAATGGGGAGAAGGTCACTCTGATAGAGCTCTAGAGTTCCGATGGGGAGAAGGTCACTCTGATAGAGCTCTAGAGTTCCGATGGGGAGAAGGGCACTCTGATAGAGCTCTAGAGTTCCTATGGGGAGAAGGGCACTCTGATAGAGCTCTAGAGTTCCGATGGGGAGAAGGGCACTCTGATAGAGCTCTAGAGTTCCTATGGGGAGAAGGGCACTCTGATAGAGCTCCAGATTTCCGATGGGGAGAAGGTCACTCTGATAGAGCTCTAGAGTTCCTATGGGGAGAAGGTCACTCTGATAGAGCTCTAGAGTTCCGATGGGGAGAAGGGAGGAAGTTCCAGAAAGACAACCATCTCTGGTAGAGTGGCCAGACGGAAGCCACTCCTCAGTAAAAGGCACATGTGAGCCCACTGGGAGTTTTCCAAAAGGCACCTAAAGACTCACAGACCATGAGAAACAAGATAATCTGTTTTGATGAAACCAAGTTGAACTATTTGGCCTGAATGCCAAGGGCCACATCTGGAGGAAACCTGGCACCATCCCTACGGTGAAGAATGGTGGTGGCAGTATCATGCGGCTGACATGTTTTTCAGCGGTAGGGACAGGGAGATCTAGTCAGGGATCGGGGGAAAGATAAACAAAAGAAATCCTTGATGAAAACCTGCTCCAGAGCACTCGGGACTTCAGACGGGGGCAAAGGTTCATCTTCCAACAGGACAACGATCCTAAGCACACAGCCAAGACAATGCAGGACTGGCTTTGAGACAAGTCTCTGAATGTCCTTGAATGGCCCAGCCAGAGCGCGGACTTGAACCCTATATAACATCTCTGGAGAGACCTGTAAATTGAGCTGACAGCGTTTGAGAGGATTTACAAAGAAGAATGGGTGAAACTCACCAAATACAGGTGTACCAAGCTTGTAGCGGCTGTAATCACTGCCAAAGGTGCTTCAACAAATTCCCGTGGAAAGAGTATGAATACTTATGCAAATTTGATATTTCAGTTTTATATTTTCTCTAAATTATTTTTTTAAACTCTAAAAACCTGTTTTTGCTTCGTCATTATGGGGTATTGTGATGTCATTATGGTGTATTGTGTGTAGATTGATGAGGGGGGAAAAGTATTCAATCCATTTTAGAATAAGGCTGTAAAGTAACAAAATGTGGAAAAAGTCAATGGGTCTGAATACTTTCAACTCTTTATGGTTCTTTATAGAACCTTTATGGAGAATGGTTCTAAACTCCGCAAAAAAAGCAACGTCCTCTCACAAGGCACCTGCAAGTTCCTGGACATTTCTGGGCGGAATGGCCCTAGCCCTCACCCTCCAATCCAACAGGTCCTAGACGTGCTCAATGAGATTGAGATCCGTGCTCTTCGCTGGCCATGGCAGAACACTGACATTCCTGTCTTGCAGGAACACACACACAGAACAAGCAGTATGGCTGGTGGCATTGTCATGCTGGAGGGTCATGTCAGGATGAGCCTGCAGGAAAGGTACCACATGAGGAAGGAGGATGTCTTCCCTGTAATGCACAGCGTTGAGATTATCTACAATGACAAAAAGCTCAGTCCGATGATGCTGTGACACACCGTCCCAGACCATGACGGACCCTCCACCTCCAAATCGATCCCGCTCCAGAGTACAGTCCTCGGTGTAACGCTCATTACTTTGACGATAAACGTGAATCGACCATCACCCCTGGTGAGACACAACTGCGACTCGTCAGTGAAGAGCACTTTTTGCCAGTCCTGTATGGTCCAGCGACAGTGGGTTTGTGCCCATAGGCGACATGGTTGCCGGTGATGTCTGGTGAGGACCTGCCTTACAACAGGCCTACAAGCCCTCAGTCCAGCCTCTCTCAGCCTATTGCGCACAGTCTGAGCACTGATGGGGGGATTGTGCATTCCTGGTGTAACTGTTGTTGACATCCTGTACCTGTCCTGAAGGTGTGATATTTGGATGTACCGATCCTGTGCAAGTGTTGTTACACGTGGTCTGCCACTGCAAGGACGCTGTCCGTCCTGTTTCCCTGTTACGCTGTCTTAGGTGTCTCACAGTACGGACATTGCAATTTATTGCCCTGGCCGCATCTGCAGTCCTCATGCCTCATTGGAGCATGCCTGTGGCACGTTCTCGCAGATGAGCAGGAACCCTGGGCATTTTTCTTTTGGTGTTTTTCAGAGTCAGTAGAAAGGCCTCTTTAGTGTCCTAAGTCTTCATAATTGTGACCTTAGTTGCCTACCGTCTGTAAGCTGTTCGCGTCTTAACGACCGTTCCACAGGTGCATGTTCATTAATTGTTTATGGTTCATTGAACAAGCATGGAAAACAGTGTTTCAAGCTGTTACAATGAAGATCTGTGAAGTTATTTGGATTTTTAAGAATTAACTCTGAGAAACAGGGATCTGAAAAAGGGACGTTTCTTTTTTGCCTTTTTTTTGTTAATCTCAATGGTTCTTTGTAGATCCTTGTGAAGAAACCATACAGAGTTTATTATTTCTTAGGTGTTATTGTTGTGTTAATTGACAAGTTGAATCAGGTGTGCTAGCTCTGGAACCACTGGGAGTCTCTGGAGAGAATTGAGAATCACTCATTTAGTCAACTGTTCTCATTTTGACACAAGGCCATGACACCATCACTGGTCAACAGATTCCATAAACTGGAATGACACTCACTAATGGTTGCAAAAAAAGAGCTGTGAGCAAACCAGGCCCCAAAATATTATAATTAGCCACTGCCCCTACATTGTAATTACCATTAATTACAGGGTAGCCTAGTCGGCAGGGTAGCCTAGTGGTGAGAGTGTTGGACTAGTTGGACCGGAAGGTTGCAAGTTCAAACCCCCGAGCTGACAAGGTACAAATCTGTCGTTCTCCCACTGAACAGGCAGTTAATCCACTGTTCCTAGGCCGTCATTGAAAATAAGAATTTGTTCTTAACTGACTTGCCTAGTTAAATAAAGGTCAAATAAATTTTTCAAAATTAAAAGAGGAAAGAACCCTATTCTGAACTCCAAAGAACCATTGAAGGGCTCAAAGGATTATTTTAGTCAGTATGGTTCCACATAGAACCATCACCCTTCCCAAAGAACCACTGGACCAGGTGTATGTGGGGTTCAGGTAGTCTAACTGTGTGTGTGGGGTTCAGGTAGTCTGACTGTGTGTGTGGGGTTCAGGTAATCTGACTGTATGTGTGGGGTTCAGGTAATCTGACTGTGTGTGTGTGGGGTTCAGGTAGTCTGACTGTGTGTGTGGGGTTCAGGTAGTCTGACTGTGTGTGTGTGGGGTTCAGGTAGTCTGACTGTGTGTGTGGGGTTCAGCTAGTCTGACTGTGTGTGGGGGGTTCAGGTAGTCTGACTGTGTGTGGGGGTTCAGGTAGTCTGACTGTGTGGGGGGTTCAGGTAGTCTGACTGTGTGTGGGGGGTTCAGGTAGTCTGACTGTGTGTGGGGGGGGTTCAGGTAGTCTGACTGTGTGTGGGGGGTTCAGGTAGTCTGACTGTCTGTGGGGTTCAGGTAGTCTGACTGTGTGTGTGTGGGGTTCAGGTAGTCTGACTGTGTGTGTGGGGTTCAGGTAGTCTGACTGTGTGTGTGTGGGTTCAGGTAGTCTTGACTGTGTGTGGGGTTCAGGTAATCTGACTGTGTGTGGGGTTCAGGTAGTCTGACTGTGTGTGGGGTTCAGGTAATCTTGACTGTGTGTGTGTGGGTTCAGGTAGTCTTGACTGTGTCTGTGAGGTCCACGTCGTCTGACTTTGTGTGTGGTCCAGTGGTGAGGTCTGGCTGGCCAGCTCCTGGTCAGTACTGGTCAGTAGGCTACCTGTAATAAGCTAATCTCTTGAGCGGTTTTACTCCAGACAGAATACATGGACACCCAGATCCCATCACCTTGACAGACAACAGCTTATGGTGACACCAGGGAAAGTTATACTCTACAGAACAACAACATCATCCCAGCTCTTCTTAAACTCTTCAAATCAAAAAAACATATTTTTGCAGTGAGCAGGTTAACATTTTGGAATCCTTTTCTTAAAACTTGATTGAGCTACTTCTCTCACTCTACATTTGAGGCAGTAGTGGGCCTCTTTCTAACAACCTGCTGCCTTCCCCTTCCCATGTAGTGCTCCGCTGTAGTTCCGTAGCTCGTCAGTTGGTCCAGGATGTCGTTCATGATGAAGGCCATGTTGGGGAGTAAGTTGAAGGATATGACTGGAGGAGGAGGAGGAGGAGAGGTTGAGGTGCCAGCAGGCGATGTGAAGGAGACCCCTGAGTCTAAAGGAATGTCCAGAGAGGAGTTTGAGGACTACCAGCGACAGCTTATAGAGGAGAAGTGAGTAACCAATCAATCAACTAATCAACTGATCAAGTTCTATTTGCATAGTGTTTTGACAAATTCATGATAAATTCATTACCCCTTAACCCTAGCTAAAACCCCCAAAGGTCAAAGTGTACCAATTCATTACCCCTTAACCCTAGTTAAAACCCCCAAAGAGCAAAGTGTACCAATTCATTACCCCTTAACCCTAGTTAAAACCCCCAAAGGTCAAAGTGTACCAATTCATTACCCCTTAACCCTAGTTAAAACCCCCAAAGAGCAAAGTGTACCAATTCATTACCCCAATTCATTACCCCTAACCCTAGTTAAAACCCCCAAAGAGCAAAGTGTACCAATTCATTACCCCTTAACCCTAGTTAAAACCCCCAAAGAGCAAAGTGTACCAATTCATTACCCCTTAACCCTAGTTAAAACCCCCAAAGAGCAAAGTGTACCAATTCATTACCCCTTAACCCTAGTTAAAACCCCCAAAGAGCAAAGTGTACCAATTCATTACCCCTTAACCCTAGTTAAAACCCCCAAAGAGCAAAGTGTACCAATTCATTACCCCTTAACCCTAGTTAAAACCCCCAAAGAGCAAAGTGTACCAATTCATTACCCCTTAACCCTAGCTAAAACCCCCAAAGAGCGAAGTGTACCAATGTGTCTTTATATCTGAACCTAAATCCAGATTTAGGCTAATATGAGGGATGGCTAATTTTCTCACAATAGCAGATTAGCAGATGAGGCAAAGCAGTGGAACTAGTCAAAAAATATGTATGTTTCAAGACATGTGTTTTTACATGCTATATTAACATACCGGGCGGCAGGGTTTGGGAGTAGCTGATCACATGTCAACAGTTATGTTACCAACCAAACTTTGAAAAACTAGATACTTACTTCTTGGATTACTTTTAAATTCACAAAGGATGTTTTGCGAGAGAAAAAAAAAATACACCATGACACGTTTTCTGTTTGCTCAATGGCATTCAATTCAGAATTGAGAAAAAAAAGGCGCATGTTTAAGTTCCACCTGAGCAAATCTGACCACAAGTCAGAGACCACTATGATGACACATCAAATGTGTTTGATGGATCCCTTTTTGTAGTCTTCTAATAGCTCTTCTGGGGAAAGTAATTCAAAGTTAACGGGAAAGTAATCAGATTATGTTACTGAGTTTGGGTAATCCAAAAATTACGTTTTTGATTATAATTTTTACAGGTAACTAGTAACTAACAGATTACAATTAGAAAACAACTGTGGACAAGAAGACAGAAGCTGAGGAAAAGTTATATCATATAATGAAAACAGAAGATTTGTTTCATGCTAACATGACATGAACTTGAACTCGCTACTTCCAGTAACCTTTCAGAACTTTAATGAAAAAAGGTACTAGCTGGCCTAAATGAATAACTGAAAAGGTACTAGCTGGCCAGAATGAATAACTGAAAAGGTACTAGCTGGCCAGAATGAATAACTGAAAAGGTACTAGCTGGCCTAAATGAATAACTGAAAAGGTACTAGCTGGCCAGAATGAATAACTGAAAAGGTACTAGCTGGCCTAAATGAATAACTGAAAAGGTACTAGCTGGCCAGAATGAATAACTGAAAAGGTACTAGCTGGCCAGAATGAATAACTGAAAAGGTACTAGTTGGCCTAAATGAATAACTGAAAAGGTACTAGCTGGCCTAAATGAATAACTGAAAAGGTACTAGCTGGCCAGAATGAATAACTGAAAAGGTACTAGCTGGCCAGAATGAATAACTGAAAAGGTACTAGTTGGCCTAAATGAATAACTGAAAAGGTACTAGCTGGCCTAAATGAATAACTGAAAAGGTACTAGCTGGCCTAAATGAATAACTGAAAAGGTACTAGCTGGCCTAAATGAATGACTGAAAAGGTACTAGTTGGCCAGAATGAATAACTGAAAAGGTACTAGCTGGCCAGAATGAATAACTGAAAAGGTACTAGCTGGCCAGAATGAATAACTGAAAAGGTACTAGCTGGCCAGAATGAATAACTGAAAAGGTACTAGCTGGCCCAAATGAATAATGAAAAATGTGCTAGCTGTCCTAAATGAATAACGCTAAAGTTCCTAGCTGGCCTAAAATATTTTTTACAACATTTGCTAGCTGTCCTAAATGAATAACGCTAAAGGTGCTAGTTGTCCTAAATGGTTAAAGCAAAAGGTGCTAGCTGGCCTAAATGGTTAAAGCAAAAGGTGCTAGCTGGCCTAAATGAATATTGCAAAAGGTATTAGCTGGCCTAAATGAATAATGTACAAAGTGCTAGCTGGCCTAATTTACCAGCAAAACATTTTGATGCTACAGACAATAACATCTACTACAACTCTGAGACCTTTCTAGCTTCATAACATGAGTGTAGAGTGTGTCAATGTTAAAGTCACAACCATCTTCCAGGGGTCTGTCTAAGAGCAGCAGAGATAGTGGCATTACAGTCTGATAGCTAACACAGTACCACATCATGTCTGATAACTAACACAGTACCACATCATGTCTGATAACTAACACAGTACCACATCATGTCTGATAACTAACACAGTACCACATCATGTCTGATAACTAACACAGTACCACATCATGTCTGATAACTAACACAGTACCACATCATGTCTGATAACCACATCATGTCTGATAACTAACACAGTACCACATCATGTCTGATAACTAACACAGTACCACATCATGTCTGATAACCACATCATGTCTGATAACTAACACAGTACCACATCATGTCTGATAACCACATCATGTCTGATAACTAACACAGTACCACATCATGTCTGATAAACTAACATCATGTCTGACCACATCATCATGTCTGATAGCTAACACAGTACCACATCATGTCTGATAACTAACACAGTACCACATCATGTCTGATAACTAACACAGTACCACATCATGATAACTAACACATCCATCATGTGTCTGATAACTAACACAGTACCACATCATGTCTGATAGTAACACAGTACTGATAAACACAGTACCACATCATGTCTGATAACTAACACAGTACCACATCATGTCTGATAACTAACACAGTACCACATCATGTCTGATAACTAACACAGTACCACAGAGTGTCTGATAACTAACACAGTACCACATCATGTCTGATAACTAACACAGTACCACATCATGTCTGATAGCTAACACAGTACCACATCATGTCTGATAACCACATCATGTCTGATAACTAACACAGTACCACAGAGTGTCTGATAACCACATCATGTCTGATAACTAACACAGTACCACATCATGTCTGATAACTAACACAGTACCACATCATGTCTGATAACTAACACAGTACCACATCATGTCTGATAACTAACACAGTACCACATTATGTCTGATAACTAACACAGTACCACATCATGTCTGATAACTAACACAGTACCACATCATGTCTGATAGCTAACACAGTACCACATCATGTCTGATAGCTAACACAGTACCACATCATGTCTGATAACTAACACAGTACCACATAACTAACACAGTACCACATCATGTCTGATAGCTAACACAGTACCACATCATGTCTGATAGCTAACACAGTACCACATCATGTCTGATAACTAACACAGTACCACATCATGTCTGATAACTAACACAGTACCACATCATGTCTGATAACTAACACAGTACCACATTATGTGATAGCTAACACAGACATCATGTCTGATAACTAACACAGTACCACATCATGTCTGATAACTAACACAGTACCACATTATGTGTCTGACATCTTCAACACAGAGTAGAGGTGTATAAGAGGTATATAATGCCCTGCTGTGTATCATATAAACACGGGTTGAGTGGTTTAGTGATTAGCCTAATTTCAACACTAGCTGCCTGTCAAGCCACGAGTGTCTGTCTCTCACAGAGGGGTGGGTAGAGCAGAACGACAGGCACATGGTGTTACATGCTTACGAGCACATGTATCCCCATGTTTCTGCCCACCTACACATACATACCTGAGTGCACATACATACGTGTGTGTGTGTGTGTGTGTGTGTGTGTGTGTGTGTGTGTGTGTGTGTGTGTGTGTGTGTGTGTGTGTGTGTGTGTGTGTGTGTGTGTGTGTGTGTGTGTGTGTGTGTGTGTGTGTGTGTGTGTGTGTGTGTGTGTGTGTGTGTGTGTGTGTGTAAGGCTCAGGTGATGTCAGTGAAAGGCAGGTATAAAAACTGTAGGCTCCAGGCAGCATGGCTTATTGTAATGACTGGGGGCTGTAGCTCACTAGGCTCATGTAAGCCAGGCCAGGCAGGGGTCAGGGGGATTAGGGTCTGGGTTACTGTCTTCCGACAGGTGACGTCACTACTGCAACATGTCGATGCTAGTCCCTCCAATAACTCTGAAGTAAGATAATGCAATTCTGGTGTAATAACTGACCAGCGCTGTGCTCCAGACAACCCTTGTTCTTCTTCTTGTTATTATTTTACGTCTTCTTCTTTAACTTCTTCATCTTCTTTTACATTCTTCTTCTTTTACCTCTTCATCTTCTTTTACATTCTTCTTCTTTTACTTCCTCCTCTCTTCCTTTTCCTGCTCCACTGCTATTGCTCCAGTGTCAGCAACTGGTAACCACAAATGCTCCAACCCGTAATAACACATCTGCCACCCTCAACACTGGAGCCCCTCAGGGTTGTGTGTTTAGTCCCCTCTTGTACTCCCTGTTCACCAATGACTGTGTGGCCATGCATGACTCATATCAATTCAGATCAAACTTTATTTTCCACATGCGTCGAATACAACAAGTGTAGACTTTACCGTGAAATGCTGACTTACAAGCCCTTAACCAACAGTGCAGTTCAAGAAGAAGGAAATATTTACCAAGTAGACTAAAATAAAAAGTAACACAATAACAATAACATTAACGAGGAAATATACAGGGGAACCGGTACCGAGTCAGTGTGCAGGGGAACAGGCTAGTTGAGGTACTGTATATGTAGGTGAGGGCGAAGTGACTTTGCATAGGTAACAAACAAACAGTGAGTAGCAGCAGTGTACAAAAGGGGGGGGGGTGAAAATGTAAATTTTCCAGTGGCGATTTTTATAAGTTGTTCAGCAGTCTAATGGCTTGGGGGTAGAAGCTGTTGAGGAGCCTTTTGGTCCTAGACTTGGCGCTCCGGTACCACTTGCTATAACGGTAGCAGAGAAAATAGTCTATAGCTTGGGTGACTGGAGTCTCTGACAATTTCATGGATTTTCCTCTGACACCGCCTATTATATTGGTCCTGGATGGCAAATGATGTACTGGGCCGTTCGCACTACCCTCTGTAGCACCTTACAGTCAGATGCAGAGCAGTTACCATACCAGGCAGTGATGCAACCGGTTAGGATGCTCTCGATGGTGCAGCTGCAGAACCTTTTGAGGATCTGGGAACCCATTCCAAATCTTTTCAGTCTCCTGAGGGGGAAAAGGTTTTGTCGTGCCCTCTTCACAACTGTCTTGGTATGTTTGGACCATGATAGTTCATTGGTAATGTGGACACCAAGGAACTTGAAACTCTTGACCAGCTCCACTACAGTCCCGTCGATGTTAATGGGGGCCTGTTTGGCCCATATTTTCCTGTAGTCTACGTTCTGTTCCTTTGTCTTGCTCACGTTGAGGGAGAGGTTGTTGTCCTGGCACCACACCAGTTCTCTGACCTCCTCCCTATAGGCCGTCTCATCGATGATCAGGCCTACCACTGTTGTGTCATCAGCAAACTCAATGATGGTGTTGGAGTCGTGTTTTGACCACGTAGTCGTGGGTGAACGGGTAATACAGGAGGGGACTAAGTACACACCCTTGAGGGGCCCCAGTGTTAAGGATCAGTGTTGCAGATGTTGTTGTTGCCTACTCTTACCACCTGGGGGTGGCCCATCAGGAAGTCCAGGATCCAGTTGCAGAGGAAGGTGTTTAGTCCCAGAGTCCAACACCATCATCAAGTTTACTGATGACACAACGGTGGTAGGCCAGATCCCCAACGGCGATGAGACAGCATACAGGGAGGAGGTCAAAGACCTGGCAGTGTGGTGCCAGGACGACAACTTCTCCGGGCGAGCACACCCTCATCCACATCGACAGGGTTTTAGTGGAGCGGGTTGAGAGATTTAAGTTCCCCAGTGTCCACATCACTAATTACTTAATATGGTCCACACGAGCACAGCCGTGAAGAAGGCGCCACAGTTCCTCTTCCCCCTCAGGAGTTGATTTTGCATGGCACCTCAGATCCTCAAAAAGTTGTAGATCGGTTTGGTTTGGTTTGACATTCGATAGACTATTTCTGGGGCAAGTTAGGGACCGAAATTACACAATGTAAATGGGACAATATTTTAATGTTGCACATCTTTTAGTTGTCTCATTAAATGCTTTCAATATTTGTATATGCATTTATACAATTTGTAGTTGGTTTGAGTTGTTTAGGTCATTGAAATTTGGAGCGATTGACATTATAAAACATTGTGAAATTTAATGTTGGTCCCTAACGTTCCCCAAAGGGATATCGAATGTCAAACCAAATTGACCATGAGCATTACGATCGGGTCCATGCAGCTGTGCTCCAAAAGGATTAATTGGGTGCTCCTGTGGACATGTGGACAGGATAGAAATAAACCCAACCCAAGTAAAACTGTTACGGTACCCTTCATTATGTGACAAACACTTTTTGTATCATCTCACAAATCTCAGTTTTGGACGAGACTGACTATTTGACCAAAATTATCCTATTTACATTTTGTAGTCAATTTTGACGATTTTGAGTAAATGTTTCAGACTCATATCGATGCCACATAGGCTATATTCAAAACGAGAAGTTACTTTTTAAGGAAAGTCGCTTGTTAAAGATGTCCTCCAGTGATTTCTGAACTTGTTGAAAAGTGATATCCCAGGTATAAATACAGTACACACACTGAAGAGTAGAAAATACTTTGAACAAAATAGTCTCAGTAAGGTACAGTATTTATAAGTCATATTCTTAAAAATCAAGTTGAATATTTAACAATAAAAAATTACAGCCAAAATTGGAGACTGTCACTTTAAGGACAGATTTGGGTCACAGAGGCAGAGTTCTATCCCTCAAGTCTACACTGGCTTGGTATGGAGGAACATCTACATCCATACTTAACAACATGGTTAAAATAGAGCTTATAAGTCTATCTATCTTTTCCCTAAAGGAAACCCAAGGACCTGCATACAGTCTGACCTTAGTCCCCCTCTAATCAAAGACATGAGGGACAATTTACTTTGTCCTTATATTAAGAAGAAAAAAACATCACCAAAAGATGCTAAATACTCAAATAGTATACCGTAATATATTGAGGCAAATACTGCTTAGTCATGTTCTTGCTGTCATAATAATCCCTTCCTACCTGGCCGCCATTGGAATTCCATGAACCTATTGTTCCCAACCCTATCTCTAGCCAGGACCATCTTTATCTCCACCTACCTGACCATATCCTATATATGATATATCTAGGGCCCAAGGTTTCTCCTGGTCAGGTTAGGTTGTCAGTAAACATTTCCTAGCCTTTTGGTTTTTATATGTATTAATTGATGTGAGTTTGCTTCCATATCTATAGAATTAACACACTTGAGGTAGTTAAATCGAAGTGACTTTCTTACCCCTTGCAGGATGGAGAGGGACAAGGAGTTTGCCACAAAGAAGGCGGAGAGGGCCAACCTGAGGTCCTGCCTGCGGGACAAGTACCGCCTACCTGAGGTAAGGGCTGACTTACTGTCGGCCCAGGGTTGGTGACTAACTGATTACATGTTACGTGTTAGTGATGGCTGTTTAACAGATAAAAGCTGTTTTCAGTCTCTCAGTCCCAGCTTTGATGCACCTATACTGAACTCACCTTCTGGATGGTAGCGGGGTGAACAGGCAGTGGCTCAGGTGGTTGTTGTCTTTGGTGGTCTTTTTGGCATTCCTGTGACATCCAGTGCTGTAGGTGTCCTGGAGGGCAGGTAGTTTGCCTCCGGTGATGCGTGGTGCAAACCACACCTCCCTCTGGAGAGCCTTGCGGTTGAGGGCGCTGCAGTTGCCGTACAGCCTGACAGGATGCTCTCAACTGTGCATCTATAGGAGTTTGTCAGGGTTTTAGGTGACAAGCCTTCTTCACCACACTGTCTGTGTGGGTGGACCATTTCAGTTTGTCTGTGACGTGTATGTTGAGGAACTTTCCACCTTCTCCACTACTATCCCATCAATGTGGTTAGGCGTGTGCTCCCTCTGCTGTTTCTTGAAGTCCACTATCATCTCCTTAGTTTTGTTGACGTTGAGTGTGAGGTTGTTTTCCTGACACCACACTTCGAGTGCCCTCACCTTCTCCCTGTAGGCTGTCTCGTTGTTGTTGTCGTTGTTGGTAATCAAGCCCACTACTGTTGTGTCGTCTGCAAACTTGATGATTGAGTTGGAGGCGTGCATGGCCACGCAGTCATGGGTGAACAGGGAGTACAAGAGGGGGGCTGAGCACACACCCTTGTGCGAAGTGGAGACGTTGTTCTAATGCCTCTTAAGGGGAAAGTGATCCAAAAGTAACAAAGTATTCTGATTATATTACTGAATTTGGGTAATCCAAAATGTTCCTTACTAATATTACTTGTTAGATATTACTTCACTGTCGGCGCTAGAAATACAAGCATTTCGCTAAACCTGCAATAACATCTGCGAATCACGTGTATGTGACCAATACAATTAGATTTGATTTGATTTGATTTAGAAATTAACGTAATCAACTCTGTGTAGGCCTTACTACTAACTTCAGATACGTGAAACTTAAAACACATGAGTTAGCCCTTAGCCTTGAATTATCACGTTGATCCCCTGTAGACAAATGTCATTCAGTATAACACTGAATGTTGTTTTTGTTTTAATTTTATGCCTATTTTTCAAAATCACTAGGTTATATATCCATGCTTAGACTGGCAGAAATATAACTCCCCAGAAAAAACAACATTATTTTATTTTGAAAATCACATATTTGATGTGTCACAGGTACAACTCAAAATTTGTTGAAGGTTTTACACACAAAACCTCCTGCCTTACACTGAAACAAAATCTAAAATCTATTAAAATATCTTTCACTTCATCCTTCGAGATGTTTTTTTGTCTCTCTGAGTCAACAAAACAAAGTTATTGTATTTTAATATAAAATACTGGTGTTATACTGTGTGACAATATTTTGTTACCCTGAATAACACATATCACCACGGCCCACAAGTATTGATTAAAGGTGAATCCTTCAACAATAACAATAATGATCCTATGAACTATCATTAGTAGCAGCAATAGTAGTTTTCTTTTAGCAATTTTTTAAAAGTTATACAACTTTTTAAAATGGTTTGACATTGTAAAAACAGGATAAGATGTTTAAAATGTGCAGGCTAGCTGAGCTTAGATCTCTTCCAAACTAGAGAGAGAGAGAGAGAAATGACCCATACGCCACACACATAAAGAACATGGGTTTTACTAGCAACATAGTTCTCCCTTTTTCTCTCAAACATGTGTTGTTACTATTTCATTGCTAATGTTAATAATCCATTTACTATAATTTGACTTTACATTGCATTAAGTTGCATAATTACACAATTATTATATGATAGTTTTTGTTGTAGTCATTAATTGTTACACTGTAACTGGTACATTTCAATTCAATGCAGGTACACAAATGCAATTTCAAGATAGCTACACAAAATAGCTACATAAAATGCCCATCAAACTACTTCAATTCAAACTTGCATTGTCTTCATTTTTCATAAAGTGCCCCAAATGTGAAGCAGCTATTAACTAATATAATTCATTGTCCATTTTTAATCCATAATTGTGTGTGTGTGTGTCATTGTAACGTCGTTCTTCGTTTGTCAATAGAGACTAATATAATTCATCAGCTATATCTTAGCTGTAGTGCAATAAAACATTAACTACAGTGTAATAGTGCAACCTAATGTTAAGCGTTATCCACCCAGTTTTATATCCTATTTTATCCTATTCTGTTGCTGACAGTAGCATGAAACCATGAAAACAATACCTTGTTTTTCATCTGGCTAGTCTTTCCTCCCTAGCAACTGGATCTGCGTTAATCTTTTGTCTGTGCCTTGCAGCCCTCTCCTTATTAGACAATGGCATCTATAGTATAAAGATAATGTGCCTTGAAATACCTTAAAATGCCATAAAATAGTTTAAAATGATCATATTCAGTATTGATACAACATGTAAATATGAATTGCATGATTAAATGTTGGAAACTAGTAAAAACATGGGATAACAAAGCTAATGTCATTCATCATAACGGGTGACGTTGTTGTTTAACATTAAACTTTTGTTGTGCTGAAGGACAAAACGGACAGATTTCATACATAAACATATTTAACTGCCAGTTCCTTGGTCACCCATATAAAGTAAAATTATCCTTACTCTTCATATTTAATATAGCTTTTTATAAAATAATATCATTAAAAGTATGTTGTACTGAAGGACATGCGTTTTTGTTATAAAGGTTACTAGAGGGTGAAAAGGTTAAATCATCAAATATTTCAGAGATTTACTCACCTCATCACATTGGGTCTTCTTTGAGTCTTCTTTGTGATGTCACACATTGTCACATGATTACCATCACAAGAACCCACTGGGGAGCCAGGCCCAGCCAATCAGAATTAGTTTTTCCTCACAAAAGGGCTTTATTACAGACATAAATACTCCTCAGTTTCATCAGCTGTCCAAGGTGACTGGTCTTAGATGATCCCGCAGCTGAAGAAGCTGGATGTGGAGGTCCTGGGCTGGCGTGGTTACACGGGGTCTGTGGTTGTGAGGCCGGTTGGACGTATTTCCAGATTCTCTAAAATGACGTTGGTGGCAGCTTAATGGTAGAGAAACGATCAATACATTATCTGGCAACAGCTCTGGTGGGCAATCCTTCAGTCAGCATGCCATTTGCATGCTCCATCAAAACTTGAGACAGCTTTGGTATTGTGTTGTGTGACAAAACTGCACATTAAAAGTGGCCTTTTATTGACCCAGCACAAGGCGCACCTGTGTAATGATCATGCTGTTTAATCAGCTTCTGGACATGCCACAACTGTCAGGTGGATGGATTATCTTGGTAAATGAGAAATGCTCCCTAACAGGGATGTATGGAACATTTCTGGGATCTTTTATTTCATCTCATGAAACATGGGACCAACACTTTACATGTTGTGTTCATATTTTTGTTCAGTGTATATATTTCTGACTATGTGTCCGTTTCTCAGAGTGGCCAGGACGAAGCCATGGTGAAGATGGCGGGAGACGACCTGGATCTCCCTGAGGACCTAGCCAAGATGGTGGATGAGGATGAGGAGGAGGAGGCGGTGAATGACTCACTACTAGGACAGCTACATCAACTGCAGAACATGGACATGGACCAGCTGAAGACCAAAGCCCAGACCACCATGACAGAGATACAACAGGTGGCTGAGGAGAAGTGTGTCGTCATGTGAAGAGTGATCATCAGACTTCTTCTACCCATTGATCTTTCTTCAGCAATTAAGCAGTCCATTGTGTGAACGTCTACGTCAAGTGGGATTTACCCAATAAGCACCAAGCCTACGTCTTTGTTATAATTATACAATAGTGCATGTTAATCTTCACAGAACCACCAAATCATTCTGTTATTCAATTGCCTCAGAAAATATGAATTACTGAGGCGCTGTGAAATCATACTGTATATTGTTGCTAATGACGATCACCTCCTCTCTGTTCAACTTCCACACAGAAACAGAATTAATAGAATAGACAAAGCCCCTCAGTCCACGGGTATTTGACTGGTACACTCAATATGGCCGCCGGTCCACCCATCACAAAATGTTGACTTCAATGGGAATATCTGTTCTAGTAATTATATTTTTATGCATCCACATCCGAAACGGTTGAAACAGAGTCCAGACTGATTATTTTAACTTTCACACTAATAATTCTATGTTAAACTGATTATGGCAGTAGGCCGAGAATGGAAAAAGACATGTAAAGACCTTACTCTGCTTATGTCAATTGGCGTGAGGTCAAAATCAAAGGAAGCATACATCGATTTACAACACCTGGTTTTCTGAGCATTCTTTCAAATGGTTAGGACACGTAAACAGCTTAATCGGCATTCCAGTAGCATTGCAGCTGTGTATTTGATCTGCTCATGCACCGGTAGCGCAAGCTTCCCTCTTATGCACGAGTTAAGTGAGTTTCGGAAATACTGAAAGTCTGCATCTCAGAAGTAGTTTACACATGCAAACTTTATATGTACAAACTCAGAATCAAATAGGTTTCGAAAAAATTACATGGTCACTGGGGTAGAACGTTTATTTTGATTCACGATTTTCTGCATTAATAAAAGTCTCACGAGTAAACAGGATTATTAGGGAAATCGTTTATCCTCTATGGGATTGGTGTCCCCCCCGCGGGATAATTGAGCTAACGTAGGCTAAGAAGATTAGCATGAGGTTGTAAGTAACAAAAAAAATCCCAGGAGATAGACATATCTGATATGGGCAGAAAGCTTAAATTCTTGTTAATCTAACTGCACTGTCCAATTAACAGTAGCTATTACAGTGAAATAATACCATACTATTATTTGAGGAGAGTGCACAATTATGAACTTGAAAAAATATTAATAAACGAATTAAGCACATTTGGGCAGTCTTGATACAACATTTTGAACAGATGTTTTATTGGATCAGTCTAAAACTTTGCATAAACACTGCTGCCATCTAGTGGAAAAATCGAAATTGTGCCTGGGCTGGTATAATACAATTTGGCCTTTCTCTTGCATTTCAAAGATGATGGTACAAAATAAATAAATAGAAAAAGCGCATGCTTTTTTCTTTGTGTTATCTTTTACCAGATATAATGTGTTATATTCTCCTACATTCATTTCACATTTCCACAAACTTCAAAGTGTTTCCTTTCAAATGGTATCAAGAATATACATATCCTTGATTCACATCCTGAGCTACAGGCAGTTAGATTTGGGTATTGCAAAGCATGTAAACATTTCAAACAAACTATTATATTAATCTGACTATCCACAATAATGGTATTATTGTGTGCATGTAACTGTACAATACATGAAAATACAAATACATTAAACTAGAATAAGATGGTCTGTCTATAGATAAAAACATACATTGTCAGATTATTTTTACATTTTTCTTTGTCTGCTGCGTAGTAACGAAAAATTAAATACATATTATGAGCAAGTCTTATTGATTAAGTAAACCGTATAGAGAATCTGAAGGCTATATGTGTTGTCCAAAATGTAAGGTGAAAACAGTTGTTTGCTATAGAGGTCAGGGGTTTCAAAAATACTGTACATTTCCCCATACATACCCATCCAATCCGGCCTGTGGGTGGTTGGAGTTAATTTTTTGATTTGACCTTTATTTAACTAGGCAAGCCAGTTAAGAACACATTCTTATTTACAATGACAGCCTAGGAACAGTGGGCCTTGTTCAGGGGCAGAATGACACATTTTTACCTTTCGATCCACCAACCTTTCGTTTACTGGGGTGAAGGGTAATGGGGATAAGGGGTGAGGGGTAAATGGGGTGAGGGGTAATGGGGTGATGGGTAATAGGGTGATGGGTAATGGGTTGAGGGGTCATGGGGGTGAGGGGTAATGGGGGTAAAGGGTGAGGTGTAAATGGGGTGAGGGGTAAATGGGGTGAGGGGTAATGGGGGTAAGGGGTGAGGGGTAATGGGGGTAAGGGGGTGAGGGGTAATGGGGTGAGGGGTAATGGAAGTGAGGGGTAATGGGGATGAGTGGGTAATGGGGGTAAAGGGTGAGGCGTAAATGGGGTGAGGGGTAAATGGGGTGAGGGATAAATGGATGAGGGGTAATGGGGTGAGGGGTATTGGGGGTGAGGGGTAATGGGATAAGGGGTAATGGGGTGAGGGGTAATGGGGTGAGGGGTAATGGGGGTGAGGGGTAATGGGGTGAGGGGAAATGGGGTGAGGGGTAATGGGGGTGAGGGGTAATGGGGGTAAAGGGTGAGGGGTAATGGTGTGAGGGGTAATGGGGATGAGGGGTAATGGGGGTGAGGGGTAATGGGGTGAGGGGTAATGGGTTGAGGGGTAATGGGGTGAGGTGTAATGGGGATGAGGGGTAATGGGGGTGAGGGGTAATGGGGGTAAAGGGTGAGGGGTAATGGTGTGAGGGGTAATGGGGATGAGGGGTAATGGGGGTGAGGGGTAATGGGGTGAGGGTTAATGGGGTGAGGGGTAATGGGGGTAAAGGGTGAGGGGTAATGGTGTGAGGGGTAATGGGGGTAAGGGGTGAGGGGTAATGGGATAAGGGGTAATGGGGTGAGGGGTAATGGGGTGAGGGGCAATGGGGGGTGAGGGGTAATGGGGGTGAGGGGTAAATGGGGCGAGGTGTAATGGGGGTGAGGGGTAATGGGGTAAGGGGTAATGGGGGTGAGGGGTAATGGGGGTAACGGGTGAGGGGTAATGGTGTGAGGGGTAATGGGGGTAAGGGGTGAGGGGTAATGGTATGAGGGGTAATGGGGGTAAAGGCTGAGGGGTAATGGTGTGAGGGGTAATGGGGGTAAGGGGTGAGGGGTAATGGTGTGAGGGGTAATGGGGGTAAGGGGTGAGGGGTAAATGGGGGTGAGAGATAAAGGCTGTAAGCCTCTAAGCTCCTGCAGTACAAAATAATTGCCACGCACAAGATTGAACTTCACTAAAATCTAGGGAATCTTTTCTCCCACAGCGCACACACTGGTTGAATCAACATTGTTTCCACGTCATTTCAATTAAATTATGTTGAACCAACGCGGAAGAGACATTGAATTGACGTCTGTGCCAAGTTTAAATTAAATAGATACAATTTTCCCTCTACTGTGAAAATTGAGATTGAATCAGCGTCATAATCATAAGAGTACCTTTCAATGCAACAAACCAAATCTCATTTTAAGACTGAGTTGGTGATTTTTGAAGTAGGCTGAGCCCACTGAGCAGCTCTGGTGTAGGAAGCAGGTTTTTCCATCACCTGCTAGCAGTTTTGTATTACCTGCTAGCAGTTTTTCCATCACCTGCTGTGAAAGAGTAGCCTAGATTCCTATTTGAGATCACAGAGCCAATTATAGCCACATTTGTTCAAATCAAATCAAATCGTATTTGTCACATTTGCCGGATACAACAGGTGTAGTAGATCTTATAGTGGACTGCTTACTTACCATCCCTTAACCAACAATGCAGTTTTAAGAAAAATAAGTGTTAAGTAAAAAAATAGATTTTTTGTTGTTGTAACTAACAAATAATTAAAGAGTGGTACAGAGTCAATGTGGAGGCTATATACAGGGGGTACTGGTACAGAGTCAATGTGGAGGCTATATACAGGGGTACTGGTACAGAGTCAATGTGGAGGATATATACAGGGGTACTGGTACAGAGTCAATGTGGAGGATATATACAGGGGTACTGGTACAGAGTCAATGTGGAGGCTATATACAGGGGTACTGGTACAGAGTCAATGTGGAGGCTATATACAGGGGTACTGGTACAGAGTCAATGTGGAGGCTATATACAGGGGTACCGGTACAGAGTCAATGTGGAGGATATATACAGGGGGTACCGGTACAGAGTCAATGTGGAGGCTATATACAGGGGGTACCAGTACAGAGTCAATGTGGAGGCTATATACAGGGGTACTGGTACAGAGTCAATGTGGAGGATATATACAGGGGGTACCGGTACAGAGTCAATGTGGAGGCTATATACAGGGGGTACCAGTACAGAGTCAATGTGGAGGCTATATACAGGGGTACTGGTACAGAGTCAATGTGGAGGCTATATACAGGGGTACTGGTACAGAGTCAATGTGGAGGCTATATACAGGGGTACTGGTACAGAGTCAATGTGGAGGCTACATACAGGGGGTACCGGTACAGAGTCAATGTGGAGGCTATATACAGGGGGTACCGGTACAGAGTCAATGTGGAGGCTATATACAGGGGGTACCGGTACAGAGTCAATGTGGAGGCTATATGCAGGGGGTACCGGTACTGAGTCAATGTGGAGGCTATATACAGGGGGTACCGGTACAGAGTCAATGTGGAGGCTATATACAGGGGGTACCGGTACAGAGCAATGTGGAGGCTATATACAGGGGGTACCGGTACAGAGTCAATGTGGAGGCTATATACGGGGGGTACCGGTACAGAGTCAATGTGGAGGCTATATACAGGGGGTACCGGTACAGAGTCAATGTGGAGGCTATATACAGGGGGTACTGGTACAGAGTCAATGTGGAGGCTATATACGGGGGGTACCGGTACAGAGTCAATGTGGAGGCTATATACAGGGGCTACCGGTACAAAGTCAATGTGGAGACTATATACAGGGGGTACCGGTACAGAGTCAATGTGGTTCTATATACAGGGGTACTGGTACAGAGTCAATGTGGAGACTATATACAGGGGTACTGGTACAGAGTCAATGTGGAGGCTATATATAGGGGGTACCAGTACAGAGTCAATGTGGAGGCTATATACGGGGGGTACCAGTACAGAGTCAATGTGGAGGATATATACAGGGGGTACCGGTACAGAGTCAATGTGGAGGCTATATACAGGGGGTACTGGTACAGAGTCAATGTGGTTCTATATACAGGGGTACTGGTACAGAGTCAATGTGGAGACTATATACAGGGGTACTGGTACAGAGTCAATGTGGAGGCTATATACAGGGGGTACCGGTACAGAGTCAATGTGGTTCTATATACAGGGGTACTGGTACAGAGTCAATGTGGAGACTATATACAGGGGTACTGGTACAGAGTCAATGTGGAGACTATATACAGGGGTACTGGTACAGAGTCAATGTGAAGGTTATATACAGGGGGTACTGGTACAGAGTCAATGTGGAGGCTATATACAGTGGGTACCGGTACAGAGTCAATGTGGAGGCTATATACAGGGGTACTGGTACAGAGTCAATGTGGAGGCTATATACAGGGGGTACCGGTACAGAGTCAATGTGCGGGAGTAAATTTAGTTTCTAGTTCAGGGGTAGGAAAACCTGTTTGTGGAATAACGCAGGTGTTGCAGGATTTTGTTCCCACCAGGCACTACCCCTGACCAACTGAGCTAATTGATCAGTTCAGTGATTGTCTAAATTCAATACCCCTGGTCTTCCAGATAGTTAAATCAAAACATGAAGTGCCTGCAGTACTCCAGGACCTACCCCTGTGCTGATTAGTGAGTTACTAGCCCGGTTATAGCTCATTTTCATCAGCAATGGGAGAGTGATTGGTTTCCTACTTGAGTGAAAGACTTGTACATACCCAACTATCTTTTAAAAAGCAAGTCAGGTAAATAGCTTGTTTTTTGTCTTAAAGGGACAGTGTCCTGTTTTGAGACAGGCTTGAATTAGAAAATAAGCCAATAGGCAGAGGGTAGCATAATTTGTCTGATTCTCTGTAATAATGGTATGGGGAAAATAATGTATTTTATTTTGTAAAGTGGTTTCTTGCATCAAACAACACAACATTTTCAGTCACCTCCTTGTCTGAAGGACAAGTGGATAAACAGATTAATGTCAAGACCTGCATGTTTAAACAAAAAAAGGTTGCTTGAGTCGCTAAGAATATATTTGGTTGTGATCTTTGCAAAATAAATATTTTGGATGCAGCAGTTGTTCGCTATTATGCTAACGCTCATTGATGTAGGCTGTAGCAAAAGCTAGCCAAAGAGCCATTTTACTAATTGAAGTGTATATGAACTATAATGCGGTTGATTTGCGATGATGACACAAACATGATATTAATCAGGACATTCATACAAGCCTTAAAATCCAATTATAATCCAAAAGCAATCATAAGCCATGTAAATGGAGGCTTCTTTTTGCTGGCGATCTGTGAGAACGCCCCCGTTTCCTGCCACCAACTTGCGTGCATCGCCCTCGTGCGGCAATGTTAGCGAACACAGAAAGGGGTCTATACTGACAGACACACGTGACCACGGTATCCTCCCGCTCTTAAAGGAGCAGCTGAACATTTTGTCTCATCTGATATTTTGGTTAAATGACTCAGTTCACCATAAAAATATATATAAATAATAATAAGCAATATACCACATTACTTCTTACTAATACGTTTCTTGTTTAAGAAACATTAGAAAGCAGCGTCATCCTTTAAATTTTTTTTGATGTAATTATGGTAAAAAATATATTTGGGCTGGTAAAAAATGCGAGTGGCTTGTTGATTTTTAAATTAATCTACCTGCCACAGTGGCTGGTGGACCAAAACGTTTATTTTAGTCCGTGATAACAATTAATAAAATGTTGTAAAGTGGTTTCTTTCATCATATAACACAATACAATGTGCAATTTTCATCTATTTGGCCAATTGTCTTACAGATCTTTTTTTTTATTTGATTATTTTATGACGTGATTTGAGCTTTCGGGACAAGTAAAACATCAGTCCTAAAATAGTTCATGTCAAGCCATGCATAATGTTTTAATACATTGAACACCACATTTCGCCTACTGTAGGGGATATCATAGAAGTCGACAGCTTCATCCATGTGGAACTATTATGGCATCTTCTCCATTGGTTTTGTTGATAGGCCACTCTGATAGTCCTACATTATGCTCTAATAGCCACAATAGCCTATTGGCCACTGTCTGAAACTGTAACTTAAAGCGAATACAGCCTCAGTGTTCATAGTGGTCACGCCCTGGTCGAAGTATTTTGTGTTTTTCTTTATGTATTTGGTCAGGCCAGGGTGTGACATGGGTTTTTGTATGTGGTGTGTATGTAGTGGGATTGTAGCTTAGTGGGGTGTTCTAGGAGAGTCTATGGCTGTCTGAAGTGGTTCTCAATCAGAGGCAGGTGTTTATCGTTGTCTCTGATTGGGAACCATATTTAGGCAGCCATATTCTTTGGTTGTATTGTGGGTGATTGTCCTGAGTGTCTTGATGTCCTTGTGCTGTGTTAGTTGACTCAAGTATAGGCTGTTTTCGGGTTTCGTTTATTGTTTTGTAGTGTTTATGTTTATTCATGTTTAAGTTGTTTTATTAAACATGGATCGCAATATACACGCTGCAGTTTGGTCCGACTCTCCTTCACCATATGAAAACCGTGACAACAGTTAATCATTTGAATGTCACAAGTCTAAAAAAACGACCCTTCCAGATGTGGTAGTACTCATGCAAATGTTACGGTGCTTCCTTCATAAGAAGTGTGTTGTGGGAATTACTGATATGTCATCGGTCATGCCCAGGCGTTCTGCCGCCAAAAGGCAAGAATCCTTAATAATTAAGTACAACAAAATATGGAAGCTAGAGGGATGAATGAAAGGCATATCAATGAGATAATGTCATTAGGCCAGTTGAATTAAGTTATATTAACCAACATGCATTAATGTCCTTACGTATGTTGACATTGGGCCAGCATGCTTCCCAATCTGGAGCCAAGTTCCATCTAAACATGAAACCAGGTTTCTGAGTTCAATGGAGAATAGGCCATTTGGATGAACTTGCTTTTTAAGTGGGCATGTACGTTTCTGCTGTCATATTGCTGGAGTGAAGTTGCAGGTTTTGTATTCTGCTCACTTAAAGAAACTGTAATAAAGGTTAGCAAACTGTATTCATGTTGCCTATCTGAGGTTTTCTAAACATTTTCCTGAGGAGATTCTAAACCTTCCCTTCCTATTTTCAATTGGTGGCAGCAGAAGGATCCAGTACCACAGATTACGCCACATCTCTCCTCTGTAACTTGAACTAGATGATCACATGACATTGTCTCATCCTTCAAACCCTCCCTTTTCATCATCATCATCATCATCATCATCATCATCATCATCATCATCTCTCTGTTTCTCTCCTCCTTTACTCCCTGTCCTATCCTCCTTTACCCCCTGTAAGCTGACACAGCTCCTTTAAGTGTTAGCTGCTTTCTTCCTAATAGGATCTCAGAGGATTAAACTGTCATCTGAAAAAACTAAGCAGATTGATTGCTACGCAGCATCTTCTTAACCAATTTGTACTCAATTAGGGTAATGGAGAAACAAGTAAAGAAGGACAGCGTTAATAAATTAACGTGATAAATGGATTATTACCTGACTTGACAAAGATAAATGTTAAAAGGTTACTTCATTAAATTATTTACGGAATCATTAAATCTGCCAGGTGGGTTTTCATGCTCTTGTCACACTTCACTCAACTAAGCACATCACTCAACACAGTACATTTGGTTTGCTTGCTGAAATCAAATTAATACACCTCATTGATCCCCAGCAGGGTTGGGAGACAATTCCATTTCAATTCCAGTGAATTCAGAAAGAAAACCAAATCACAATTCCAAATGTTCCACATTGAAAAGCATTGAAGAAAACTGGAATTAGAATTTCAGTGTACTTCCTGAATTGACTGGAATTGAAATGGAATTTACCCCAACCCTGACCTCCACCAACCTGGTCTCAGGGAAATTCATATGTAAAATGTACATTTTTCCCCCTCCGTCTAGTATGCTACATTCTGTTAGGCTACTATAGAATAGCAGTCGTACAATTTAATTCGTATTAGAGGATATATAGATCATACATCTTACCCGGTCGTACAATATCATACTAATTGGATAACATAACTTATTACACATCTTGGAGGACATATAGTATTTTATGTCTTTCTCTGAGACCTGGCTGCTTGTATATAATGACAAAGGTTAGGAGAATTTGCATAAAAGATTAGGATAATTAGGTTAAGATTAGGAAAAGGGTTTAGGGGAAGGGTTAGCTAAAATGCTACAGTTGTCCTGACACGACTCAAAGATGCAACCTTTGGATTGCTAGACGTTAAAGGTATACACCCACCCATTCTCACCGACCCACCTCTCTACTTTCATTTCTGTCTAAAGTAACTAGACCATTAGTAGCTATCATACGTTTGAGAGGTTGCACAAAAATGCTTATAAAATGCCCTTCGTATGGCTCTCAGGCCAGGCTGTCTGCAGAGAAGAAATGGTGTTTGTCACCAGCATAAGACACATACAGGAACAGACACACAGCCATACAATGAGTGTATAAAACATTAAGACACCTATTTCTATGGACTGACCAGATGAATCCAGGTGAAAGCTATGATCCCTTATTGATGTCACTTGTTAAATTGTAATTATTTTCACCTCAAGGACCTATTTATTGCCTATACCTCCCTACTCTTCTACATTTGCACACACTGTACATAGATTTTTCAATTTTTCAATTTTTATTTTGTGTTATTGACTGTACGTTTGTTTATGAGTATCTCTGTGTTGTTGTTTTTGTCGCACTGCTTTGCTTTATCTTGGCCATGTCGAAGTCGTAAATGAGAACTTGTTCTCAACTGGCCTACCTGGTTAAATATATATATTTTTTAAATGACTCCCAATAATATGCTAGGCTACAACTAGGTCTGAATTCAGTTTCTTACACCTGTGCTTTTACAGTGTTTCTCAGTGGTCCTACAGTATCTCAGGAGTTTTGGTGACCTTGACATGATAGCCTACAGTGTTTCTCAGTGCTCCTACAGTATCTCAGGAGTTTTGGTGACCTTGACATGATAGCCTACAGTGTTTCTCAGTGGTCCTACAGTATCTCAGGAGTTTGGTGACCTTGACATGATAGCCTACAGTGTTTCTCAGTGGTCCTACAGTATCTCAGGAGTTTGGTGACTTTCACATGATAGCCTACAGTGTTTCTCAGTGGTCCGACAGTATCTCAGGAGTTTGGTGACCTTGACATGATAGCCTACAGTGTTTCTCAGTGGTCCGACAGTATCTCAGGAGTTTGGTGACCTTGACATGATAGCCTACAGTGTTTCTCAGTGGTCCTACAGTATCTCAGGAGTTTGGTGACTTTCACATGATAGCCTACAGTGTTTCTCAGTGGTCCGACAGTATCTCAGGAGTTTGGTGACCTTGACATGATAGCCTACAGTGTTTCTCAGTGGTCCGACAGTATCTCAGGAGTTTGGTGACTTTCACATGATAGCCTACAGTGTTTCTCAGTGCTCCTACAGTATCTCAGGAGTTTTGGTGACCTTGACATGATAGCCTACAGTGTTTCTCAGTGGTCCTACAGTATCTCAGGAGTATTGGTGACCTTGACATGATAGCCTACAGTGTTTCTCAGTGGTCCGACAGTATCTCAGGAGTATTGGTGACCTTGACATGATAGCCTACAGTGTTTCTCAGTGGTCCTACAGTATCTCAGGAGTTTGGTGACCTTGACATGATAGCCTACAGTACATTATATTCCAATGTGTTTCCCAGGCCATTCCATGAATACCCCCAGAACTAACTAGCACACCTGGTTCAACCATTCAACTACTCATCAATCAATAATTAGTTCAATCAGTGATGCTGGTTATTGTTCTTGGCCAGGTAAATTAACCGTCCATTTCTATATAAGGCCCTTGCTATCTGAGATCCCTGGGATGTCCCTACCCCATTGGATGTGAAATGTAAAATGTTTTGGCTAAGAGTTCATGTTAGGGTTAGGTAAGGGTTATGGTTATGGTTATGGTTATGGTTAGGGTAAGGGTAAAGGTAATGATTATGGTTAGGGTTAGGTAAGGGTTATGGTTATGGTTAGGGTAAGGGTAAGGGTTATGGTTATGGTTATGGTTAGGGTAAAGGTAATGATTATGGTTAGGGTTAGGGTAAGGGTAAAAGTAATGATTATGGTTAGGGTAAGGGTAAAGGTAATGATTATGGTTAGGGTAAGGGTAAAGGTAATGATTATGGTTAGGGTTAGGGTAAGGGTAAAAGTAATGATTATGGTTAAGGTAAGGGTAAAGGTAATGATTATGGTTAGGATAAGGGTAAAAGTAATGATTATGGTTAGGGTAAGGGTAAAAGTAATGATTATGGTTAAGGTAAGGGTAAAGGTAATGATTATGGTTAGGGTAAGGGTAAAAGTAATGATTATGGTTATGGTAAGGGTAAAAGTAATGATTATGGTTAGGGTAAGGGTAAAAGTAATGATTAAGGTTTAGGGTAGGGACGTCCCAAGGATCCCAGATAGCTAACCTATGTAATGTGCTTTTAGAATATGTATAATATCCCCTTAGAATCGATTGATGCACAGGTCAAACTATTATGACCTTGCAGAAAGTTAACCTGCACGTGCCCAAGCTCATCCTTGTGCAGAAAATAGAAAAGTAACAGCTGGGACACTCACCACTTAACTACCACCGTTCCTAGGTTCCTAAATCTGTTTCTGAAAAGCTGTAGACTGGCATGAAGTGGATATGGGTGCTGAGACAGGATTAAATACCTGGGTTGAATGGTGGCAGACCAGATGTACAGTGGATGATCTTGCCAGCAGAGCTTCTTAACCTCCAAGTCTAGAGGCCATAGTACTGTACATTGGCAGTTGTTTCAGGCATTATTGCCAGTAACTGTTTGTCTTAGTGGAATTGGTTAAGCTAGTTTCCATGCTGCATAAAACAGTACACAGGACTGTCATACCTTGCTGGTTCCACCGTCTGAAACAAAGTTTCCTCTCATGGACTCTACAAGCCAGAATGTTGGCTAAAATTACATTTGATTCAAACCTACTCCAACATTTTACTGGGAGGTTGGGCGTTATGTTTGTGAAATGTTTTGATTAAATATCAGTAGGAAAGTATTATTAACCCAACGCTTTAGAACACCGGTCTGTTCTTTCCTCTTCAATAACACTATAGAACACCGGTCTGTTCTTTCCCATTTAATAACACTATAGAACACCGGTCTGTTCTTTCCCATTTAATAACACTATAGAACACCGGTCTGTTCTTTCCCCTTTAATAACACTATAGAACACCGGTCTGTTCTTTCCCCTTTAATAACGCTTTAGAACACCGGTCTGTTCTTTCCCCTTTAATAACACTATAGAACACCGGTCTGTTCTTTCCCCTTTAATAACGCTTTAGAACACCGGTCTGTTCTTTCCCCTTTAATAACACTATAGAACACCGGTCTGTTCTTTCCCCTTTAATAACGCTTTAGAACACCAGTCTGTTCTTTCCCATTTAATAACGCTTTAGAACACTGATCTTTTCTTTCCCATTTAATAACACTATAGAACACCGGTCTGTTCTTTCCCCTTTAATAACACTATAGAACACCGGTCTGTTCTTTCCCCTTTAATAACGCTTTAGAACACCGGTCTGTTCTTTCCCCTTTAATAACACTATAGAACACCGGTCTGTTCTTTCCCCTTTAATAACGCTTTAGAACACCAGTCTGTTCTTTCCCCTTTAATAACGCTTTACAACACCGGTCTGTTCTTTCCCCTTCAATAACTCTTTAGAACACCGGTCTGTTCTTTCCCCTTTAATAACACTATAGAACACCGGTCTGTTCTTTCCCCTTTAATAACACTATAGAACACCGGTCTGTTCTTTCCCCTTCAATAACTCTTTAGAACACTGGTCTGTTCTTTCCCCTTTAATAACACTATAGAACACCGGTCTGTTCTTTCCCCTTTAATAACACTATAGAACACCGGTCTGTTCTTATCCCTTTAATAACGCTATAGAACACCGGTCTGTTCTTTCCCCTTCAATAACTCTTTAGAACACCGGTCTGTTCTTTCCCCTTTAATAACGCTTTAGAACACCGGTCTGTTCTTTCCCCTTTAATAACACTATAGAACACCGGTCTGTTCTTTCCCCTTTAATAATGCTATAGAACACCGGTCTGTTCTTTCCCCTTTAATAATGCTTTAGAACACCAGTCTGTTCTTTCCCCTTTAATAACACTATAGAACACCGGTCTGTTCTTTCCCCTTCAATAACGCTTTAGAACACCAGTCTGTTCTTTCCCCTTCAATAACGCTTTAGAACACAGGTCTGTTCTTTCCCCTTCAATAACGCTTTAGAACCCTAACCCAGTTCACCATTATCTTGTCAGGCCTAAGCAATCTATGTTTTGTTCCAAACAAAATCGATTCAGTTTTTCCCAAATGCAGTGACAATTTGTTGTCAGACAACCCATCTCTAACAAAATGCAATTCCTTACTCAGGGTCTCCTCCATGTAAACTGCATCCTTCCCAGATATCAGTATGGCTGAATCCTCAGCATAAAGCAAGAGTTTACACTTTACTGTACCTGGTATATCATTAATGTGTATAAGAAATAAGAGAGGCCCTAAAATGGATCCCTGTGGTACTCCACAGGATATTTATTTTACCTCTGACATAACATCACCAACATTACATACTTGTGTTCTGTTGGTCAGATAAGACCTAAACCAATTTACTGCTACATAGTTTAGACACATGGATTTCAAATCAAATCAAATTTTATTTGTCACATACACATGGTTAGCAGATGTAAATGCGAGTGTAGCGAAATGCTTGTGCTTCTAGTTCCGACAATGCAGTAATAACCAATGAGTAATCTAACCTAACAATTACACAACTACTACCTTATACACACAAGTGTAAAGGGATAAAGAATATGTACATAAAGATATATGAATGAGTGATGGTACAGAACGGCATAGGCAAGATGCAGTAGATGGTATTGAGTACAGTATATACATATGAGAGGAGTAATGTAGGGTATGTAAACATAAAGTGGCATAGTTTAAAGTGGCTAGTGATATATTTTTACATCAATTTCTATCAATTTCCATTATTAAAGTGGCTGGAGTTGAGTCAGTATGTTGGCAGCAGCCACTCAATGTTAGTGGTGGCTGTGGATAAAGCGAGTATCAGTGGAATGAGCTGTTGTAAAGCCAGATTGGAGTTCATAAAGAAGTTTGGTGCTCAAGAAGGTAACCCTCAAGTTGATTAAAAACAAATCTCTCAACAACTTTAGATTTTTACTGCTCTTCTTGTGGAGAGCGGAACCACCGTGGCTGTTCTGAGATCCTTGGGAAATGTACCACAACTAATAGAAAGGTTTACAATACGCGTTATCATTTAGCGGTGACACAAGGCACTATCCTTTATGAATCTCACAGAAATGTTATCCAGGCCAGTTGCTTTGTTTATGCTCATTAAGCATAGTAGATTGGAAACTTTGTCCTCTGTTACCATGCACAGCTTAAACAAATTATTTGTGATACATTTGCTATATTACAAGATCTTAATGACTGGCCATAGTGTCTAGAGCAGAAGGGTAACTTTAAAACATGTTTATTTAAGCAGGCAAGTCAGCTAAGAAAAAAATCATATTTACATTGACAGCCTAGGAAGTGGGTTAACTACCTTGCTCGGCAGATTTTTACCTTGGCAGCTCGGGGATTTGATCTAGCAACCTTTTGGTATTGGCCCAACACTCGAACCACTAGGATACCTGCCACCCCAACTTCTTAACCAGAGATGAGGTTATAGTGGTAAAAAATGTGTTAAAATAATTTGCATGCTTTTCCTGGTGTCACGCCCTGACCATGGAGAGCCCTTGGTTCTCTATGGTATAGAAGGTCAAGGGGGGTGACGAGGGGGTGTGCTAGGTTAATTATTTCTATGTTGGTGCTCTTGTTATGGTTCCCAATTAGATGCAGCTGAGGTTTGTTGTCTCTAATTGGGGATCATACTTAAAGGTTCCCTGTTTCCACCTGCTGTGTGAGATATTGTTTTGAGTTAGTGCACGTAGCACCGCTTCGTTGTTGGTTTCTTTTTGTTTGGGAGGTTTCGCTTAAATAAACATGTCCAACTTTAATCACGCTGCGTGATCCTTGGTCCTTGGACACCTGGTCATAACATAGAACACCATCAATACTACAGTATTTTACCTTATGGAGAGTGTTGGAGCCAATGTCCTTTAAAATGTCCCACAGTTTACGAGGCTGATGTAAGTTGTCATTAACAACATCTATATAATGTTGGGATTTGTCCTTATCCTTTTTTGTATCTTGCCTGGTTTCTACAGTTAATATAACCGTCATAATCTTGTAGATTTTGTCCTTCTGAATCTGACCAGGTAGCTATTCCCTTTTCCTTATGAGGTCTAAGATCTCGGGAAGTAATCCATTTCCCTAACTGCTGTTCGATTCAAATGTGTTTCATCGGAGCCAGAGAGTCAAGTGCAGACAGAAACAGATCTTTAAAAAGATACCAAGCTTGATCAACGTCCTCACAGACACCAATCCAAAAAGTCCTTCTACAAAACGCTATTTTGAGTATTGTTTCATAGACCGTACCTTTTATGTATTCATTAACTGGCTCTTGTAGCATTATGGATTTCTTACGGGTACAGTAGGTTACCGTATGATCACAAAAAACAATATTTAAGACTCCTGACTGACAGACGTTCTCTTCATCTGATACAATAATCAAATCCAGAGTTGATTTACTGTCAATACACATCCGGTTTGGCTCAACAATCAGTTGTTTTAGTCCAAATAACTGATTAAAGTTACACAGGGCATTTATTTGTGTACTTCCCTTGGGTGATAACTGCACATTTGTATTACATTTGTATAACTTTAGACTGTCCCCTCGCCCATACCCGGGCACGAACCAGGGACCCTCTGCACACATCAACAACAGTCACCCACGAAGCATCGTTACCCATCGCTCCACAAAAGCCGTGGCCATTGCATAGAAAGGGGAACTACTACTTCAAGGTCTCAGAGCAAGTGACGTCACCGATTGAAACGCTATTTAGCCCGCACCACCGTTAACTAAGCTAGCCGTTTCACATCCGTTACATTTACAATGATATAAAGTAAACTGGACCTGATGTACCTAATCATTTACAGTGAAATTGTCACACCCTGAACTTAGAGCCATTTTATTTCTCTATTTGGTTAGGTCAGGGTGTGATGTGGGGTGGGCATTCTATGTTTTCTGTTTCTATGTTTTGGCCGGGTATGTTTCTCAATCAGGGACAGCTGTCTATCGTTGTCTCTGTTTGGGAATCATACTAAGGCAGCCTGTTTTTCCACCTTAGTTGTGGGTAGTTGACTTTGTTAGTGGCCTGTATAGCCCTAGTAAGCTTCAGGTTTGTTTTTGTTGGCGATGTTCACAATCAAAAGAAATGTACACTCACCACGCTACACATTGGTCCGGTCATTTCCCTGACGACGTTCATGACAGAAACATTTTGGACAACTGAACACAGTGTCTTCAGATTATTGCTAACAATAACCAAAATCATTACGATATATAATTTACCCCAAAACACATAATTACCATAAATAAACCAAATCATTGACCCAATGTCCTGAGGCTTAAACTATAATATTCTATCTTTTGTTTTGAAATATGCTGATAGGCTAAAACCCTGTTGTGTGCTCATGTATCTTACTTATCATAGTAATTTTTATGTTTAATTTTTATTTCACCTTTATTTATCCAGGTAAACTAGTTGAGAACAAGTTCTCGTTTACAACTGTGACCTGGCCAAGATAAAGCAAAGCAGTGCGACACAAACGACAGCACAAAGTTACACATGGAATAAACACGCGTACAGTCAATAACACAATATAAAAAAAGAAAGTCTATATACAGTGTGTGCAATTGGTGTGAGGAGGTAAGGCAATAAATAGGCCATAGTAGAAAAAGGTGGTTCTAGTGGGCAGGCACCTACAAGGGTGTAGTCAGCATCTCAGAGGCAGGTCAGATAAGGTGGTGATTAATGTCCTCAAGTACAGCAGAAAGCTAGATCAACTAGATGCTTTATTGGTGATCCACTTTATACAACATTATATAGGTTAGTGATCCACTTTATACAACATTATATAGGTTAGTGATCCACTTTATACAACATTATTTATGTTAGTGATCCACTTTATACAACATTATATAGGTTAGTGATCCACTTTATACAACATTATATAGGTTAGTGATCCACTTTATACAACATTATATAGGTTAGTGATCCACTTTATACAACATTATATAGGTTAGTGATCCACTTTATACAACATTATATAGGTTAGTGATCCACTTTATTCAACATTATATAGGTTAGTGATCCACTTTATACAACATTATATAGGTTAGTGATCCACTTTATACAACATTATATAGGTTAGTGATCCACTTTATACAACATTATATAGGTTAGTGATCCACTTTATACAACATTATATAGGTTAGTGATCCACTTTATTCAACATTATATAGGTTAGTGATCCACTTTATACAACATTATATAGGTTAGTGATCCACTTTATACAACATTATTTATGTTAGTGATCCACTTTATACAACATTATTTATGTTAGTGATCCACTTTATACAACATTATTTATGTTAGTGATCCACTTTATAGAACATTATATAGGTTAGTGATCCACTTTATACAACATTATATAGGTTAGTGATCCACTTTATACAACATTATTTATGTTAGTGATCCACTTTATACAACATTATATAGGTTAGTGATCCACTTTATACAACATTATATAGGTTAGTGATCCACTTTATACAACATTATATAGGTTAGTGATCCACTTTATACAACATTATATAGGTTAGTGATCCACTTTATTCAACATTATATAGGTTAGTGATCCACTTTATACAACATTATATAGGTTAGTGATCCACTTTATACAACATTATATAGGTTAGTGATCCACTTTATACAACATTATTTATGTTAGTGATCCACTTTATACAACATTATTTATGTTAGTGATCCACTTTATAGAACATTATATAGGTTAGTGATCCACTTTATACAACATTATATAGGTTAGTGAACCACTTTATACAACATTATTTATGTTAGTGATCCACATAGGTTAGTGATCCACTTTATACAACATTATATAGGTTAGTGATCCACTTTATACAACATTATTTATGTTAGTGATCCACTTTATACAACATTATATAGGTTAGTGATCCACTTTATACAACATTATATAGGTTAGTGATCCACTTTAAAAACATTATTTATGTTAGTGATCCACTTTATACAACATTATATAGGTTAGTGATCCACTTTATACAACATTATATAGGTTAGGGATCCACTTTATACAACATTATATAGGTTAGTGATCCACTTTATACAACATTATATAGGTTAGTGATCCACTTTATTCAACATTATATAGGTTAGTGATCCACTTTATACAACATTATATAGGTTAGTGATCCACTTTATACAACATTATATAGGTTAGTGATCCACTTTATACAACATTATTTATGTTAGTGATCCACTTTATACAACATTATTTATGTTAGTGATCCACTTTATAGAACATTATATAGGTTAGTGATCCACTTTATACAACATTATATAGGTTAGTGAACCACTTTATACAACATTATTTATGTTAGTGATCCACATAGGTTAGTGATCCACTTTATACAACATTATATAGGTTAGTGATCCACTTTATACAACATTATTTATGTTAGTGATCCACTTTATACAACATTATATAGGTTAGTGATCCACTTTATACAACATTATATAGGTTAGTGATCCACTTTAAAAACATTATTTATGTTAGTGATCCACTTTATACAACATTATATAGGTTAGTGATCCACTTTATACAACATTATATAGGTTAGGGATCCACTTTATACAACATTATATAGGTTAGTGATCCACTTTATACAACATTATATAGGTTAGTGATCCACTTTATTCAACATTATATAGGTTAGTGATCCACTTTATACAACATTATATAGGTTAGTGATCCACTTTATACAACATTATATAGGTTAGTGATCCACTTTATACAACATTATATAGGTTAGTGATCCACTTTATACAACATTATATAGGTTAGTGATCCACTTTATACAACATTATATAGGTTAGTGATCCACTTTATACAACATTATTTATGTTAGTGATCCACTTTATACAACATTATATAGGTTAGTGATCCACTTTATACAACATTATATAGGTTAGTGATCCACTTTATACAACATTATTTATGTTAGTGATCCACTTTATACAACATTATATAGGTTAGTGATCCACTTTATACAACATTATATAGGTTAGTGATCCACTTTATACAGGTTAGTGATCCTCTTTATACAACATTATATAGGTTAGTGATCCACTTTATACAGGTTAGTGATCCTCTTTATACAACATTATATAGGTTAGTGATCCACTTTATACAGGTTAGTGATCCTCTTTATACAACATTATATAGGTTAGTGATCCACTTTATACAGGTTAGTGATCCTCTTTATACAACATTATATAGGTTAGTGATCCACTTTATACAGGTTAGTGATCCTCTTTATACAACATTATATAGGTTAGTGATCCACTTTATACAGGTTAGTGATCCTCTTTATACAACATTATATAGGTTAGTGATCCACTTTATACAGGTTAGTGATCCTCTTTATACAACATTATATAGGTTAGTGATCCACTTTATACAGGTTAGTGATCCTCTTTATACAACATTATATAGGTTAGTGATCCACTCAAAACCACATTATGTACAGTACCAGTCAAATGTTTGGACACACCTACTCATTCCAGGGTTTTCTTTGTCATGATTATTTTTTACATTATAGAATAATAGTGAAGACATCAAAACTATGAAATAACACATGGAATCATGTAGTAACATAAACCTGCACAGGGATAAACCTACAAGGAACAACAGCCCAGACAACTGGCAGAGTAAGTTAGAATCAAATGTAATTTTTGTCAACATTCTGAGTTGTAGATGACATGAGAGGACAATTTGTTTCAGACAGTGTAACCAGCAAGGCATGAGTCTAATGTATTATGCAAGATGGAAACTAGCTTAACCAATTCCACTAAGACAAACACGTATTGGCAATAATGCCTGAAACAATTGCCAGTGTACAGTACCATGGCGTCTAGATTTAGGAGGTTAAGAAGGTGAGGAGATTATCCCCTGTACACCTGGTCTGCAAAGTGCACACCATTCAACCCAATTATTTCATCATGACTCGATGCAAAGCTAAGCGCTCATATCCACTTCTAATGGCTTGTCAGTGTACAGCTTCTCGGAAACAGATTCCTTAAACCTAGGAACAGTGAGAGTAAGTCGTGAGAGTCCCAGCTGTTACTTTTTTGCACAAGGATAAACCTGCACAAAGATGAGCTTGTTGACATGGCAAACTTTGTTTAGAGAACCACTTCGGGGATGGGCCTTCCAAGTGATGCAATGGTCTAAGGCCCTGCATCACCACGCACGTCACTAAAGACCTGGGTTCAATCCAAGACTGTGTCGCAGCCAGCCGCTACCGGGAGACCAATGAGGCGATGCAAAAATTGTCTGGGTTAGGGAAGGGTTTGGCCCGGCCGGGATGTCCTTGTTGTACAGTGTTTCCTCTGACACATTGGTCCGGCTGGCTTCCTGGGCAGTGGTGTAAAGTACTTAGGTAAAAATACTTTAAAGTACTACTTAAGTCGTTTTTGGGGTTTCTGTACTTAACTCTACTATTTATATTTTTGACAACTTTTACTTTAACTTCACAACGTACGGAAAGAAAATATTGTACTTTTTACTCCATACATTTTCCCTGAACCAAAAGTCCTCATTTAATTTTGAATGCTTAGCAGAACAAGAACATTTTGAAATTCACACACTTATCAACAGAACACGTGGTCATCCTTACTGCCTATGCTCCAGCGGACTCACTAAACACAAATGCATCTTTTGTGAATAATGTCTGTGTGTTGGAGTGTGCCCCTGGCTATCCGTACATTTGTAAAACAAGACAATGGTGCCTACAATTGTGTACGCTTTGCTTAGTACAAGGAATTTGAAATTATGTATACTTTTACTTTTGATACTTAAGTATATTTAAAACCAAATACTTTTAGACTTTTACTCAAGTAGTATTTTACCGGGTGACTTTCACTTTTACTTGAGTACCTTTCTGTTAAGGTATCTAAACATTTACTCAAGTATGACAATTGGGTACTTTTTCCACCACTGCGTTCGGGTTAAGCGAGCAGTGTCTCAAGAAGCAGTGCGACTTGGCAATGTTGTGTTTCGGAGGATGCACGGCTCTTGCCCTTCGCCTCTCTCCCAAGTCCGTACGGGAGTTGCAGCGATGGGACAAGAATGATATCACGAAAAAGGGGTAAAGAAAAAGCTTGGGGGATGAAGTCAACCATCAAAATGCATTCGTTAGAAAAATGCATTTCTAAGAAAATATATTTATTTAAACCCTGCGTTGAACAGCTAGGTCTCTGTGTTGAGAAAATCAATGTTGCCAGAGCAACGGGTGTCCAATGTTTCCTCAAATTTGTTGGGGGGGGGGGTAATGGTAAGAGCACAATTTGGTAACTTGCTGCATTGTGAATAACGTCAAAATGCTGGCAGTGCCGTACTGATTATATTAATTTGCAACTAATAACAGTGTCTGCACAAGGATAAACTTGTTAAGATGGTTCACTTTCTGCAGGGAAACTTTGTTCAGAGAGCCACTCTGCAAGGAATTGATGAGCCTGTTCTTTGGTGAAGCTTTGGGGATGGACTCAACCATTACAATGTACTTATTAGAAAATCACCTTAATCAAACCATGCATTGGAGAGTTAAGAAAACCAGAAATATTGCCGTTATTAAGGTTTGTTTTTTTATGTGTTTTTTTTTTACATTACATTGAGTGTAAAAGTGTCCGTTTTTCCTCCCTGCCATCTCAATGTCATAGAGGATCACAATGGAAATGAGCCTTCTGGGTTTATTGTATTTTTTTGTCCTCAATAATTATTTTATGTTCAGTGCCTTCAGAAAGTATTCAGACCCCTTGACTTTTTTCACATTTTGTTAGATTACATCCTTATTCTAAAATGGATTAAATAGTTTTTTCCCCTTATCAATCTACACACAATACCCTTTACTCAGTACTTTGTTGAAGCACATTTGGCAGTGATTACAGCCTCAAGTCTTGTTGGTTATGATGCTACAAGCTTGGCACACCTGAATTTGGAAAGTTTCTCTTATTCTTTTCTTATCCTTTCAAACTATGTCAGGTTTGATGGGCAGCATTGCTGCAGAGCTATTTTCAGGTCTCTCCAGAGATGTTTGATCGGGTACAAGTCCAGGCACTGGCTGAGCCACGCAAGGACATTCAGAGAGTTGTCCCGAAGTCACTCCTGTCTTGGCTGTGTGCTAAGGGTCGTTGTCCTGTTGGAAGGTGAACCTTTTACCCCCAGTTTTGAGGCCCTGCACACTCTGGAGCAGGTTTTCATCAAGGATCTCTCTGTACTTTTCTCTGTTCATCTTTGCCTCAATCCTGTCTAGTCTCCCAGTCCCTACTACTGAGGAGTGGCTTCCATCTGGCCACTCTACCATGAAGGCCTGATTGGTGGAGTGATGCAAAGATGGTTGTCCTTCTGGAAGGTTCTCCCACAGAGGAACTCTAGAGCTCTGTCAGAGTGACCATCGGGTTCTTGGTCACCTCCCTGACCAAGGCCCTTCTCCCCCGATTGCTCAGTATGGCCGGCCAGCTCTAGGAAGAGTCTTGTATTTCCAAACTTCTTCCATTTATGAATGATGGAGGCCATTATTCTTGGGGACCTCCAATGCTGCAGATTTTCTTTGGTACCCTTCCCCAGATCTGTGCCTCGACAAAATCTTGCCTCGGATCTCTACGGACAATTCCTTCGACCTCATAGCTTGGTTTTTGCTCTGACATGTACTGTCAACTGTGGGACCTTATATAAGGTTTTATATAAACAGGTTCAAATCGTGTCCAGACAGTCTAGACAGTATGGACAATATGGACAGTTTATTCAGTATGGACAGTCTAGACAGTATATAGAATATGGACAGTATATAGAGTATGGACAGTATGGAGGCGGCAGGGTAGCCTAGTTGTTAGAGTATTGGACTAGTAAACGCAAGGTTGCAAGTTCAAACCCCCGAGCTGACAAGGTACAAATCTGTCGTTCTGCCCCTGAACAGGCAGTTAACCTGCTGTTCCTAGGCAGTCATTGAAAATAAGAATTTGTTCTTAACTGACTTGCCTAGTAAAAAAGGTTAATTTATTTTTTATTTTTTAAACAGTATATTAAGTATGGACAGTATAGACAATATGAACAGTATAGACAATATGGACACTGTTACGAATCCCTTTTGTCCCGACAGTCTAGGGGGGGGATGGTAATGAGACCCGTAACATAACTCATGCAAATTATTATTGTGACAAAGTAAAAGTGAGAACGAAATAACTACGACAACTGAAATCTACCGTCAAACTCCAGGTTTATTTGAAAACACACGGTAAAGGGGGGAGCAGGAAAAGGGGCTGAGCTGGACCCAAGGAAAGAAACAATAAGTATTCAAAAACACCCCTAAGCTAGACTAGCCTACTTTAACAATAGATAACTAACCAAAAATACAATGGGTGGTCCGCCCAGTTCTAACTAGTGTATTTAACAAAGTTTACCTACGGGTAGTGTATGCCCATGGGCGACTTGTCTTGGTTCCCCCTTTTCCCACCAGCAAACAAACACCATAACCAAAACAATACTCACAGGTGATGACAAAGTGCTTTGGAGGTGCTCAAACAAAAGAGAGGTTAATACACAAAGAGAGAGTGAAACACAGAGACCTACAGACAGGGCATTTACAGAGAGATTGAGCTCTAGAGCAAACAACTGATGGGGTTTTTAAACCAAGGGAAAGGAACTGTGATTGGGTAGGAAACAGAAGGAGGTGTGTCTTCTGATTGGTGACTGATTGGGGAGTGATGATTTTCACCTGTGAGGGGAGAAGGAGAGAAAAGAACACAAGATACATACACACACACACAGGATAGCTGTATCCGTAACAGACATTATAGACAGTATGGACACTATAGACAGTATGGACACTATAGACAGTATGGACACTATAGACAGTATGGACAGTATGGACACTATAGACAGTATGGACACTATAGACAGTATGGACACTATAGACAGTATGGACACTATACACAGTATGGACACTATAGACAGTATGGACACTATAGACAGTATGGACAGTATAGACAGTATGGACACTATAGACAGTATGGACAGTATGGACACAATAGACAGTATAGACAGTATGGACAGTATGGACAGTATGGACATTATGGACAGTATGGACTGTAAGTACTGTGTGGTAGCTGGCTAGTGACATTGACTAAGTTCAAATCAAATCAAATTGTATTGGTCACATACACATGGTTAACAGATGTTATTGCAAGTGTAACGAAATGCTTGTGCTTCTAGTTCCAACAGTGCAACAATATCTAACATGTAATCTAACAATTCCACAACAACTACCTAATACTCACAAATCTAAGTAATGGAATGGAATAAGAATATATAAATAAAAATATATGGATGAGCAATGACAAAGCGGCATAGGTAAGATGCTATAGATGGTATAAAATACAGTATATACATATGAGATGAGTAACACAAGATATGTAAACATTATTTAAGTGGCATTATTAAAGTGACTCGTGATCCATTTATTAAAGTGGCCAGTGATTTCAAGTATCTGTGTTATTGATGGCTATTTAACAGTTTGATAGCCTTGAGATATAAGCTGTTTTTCAGTCTGTTGGTCCCAGCTTCGATGCATCTGTACTGACCTCGCCTTCTGGATGGTAACGGGGTGAACAGGGAGTGGCTCAGGTGGTTGTTGTCCTTATGTGTCCTGGAGGGCAGGTAGTTTGCCCCCAGAGGAACCCAGCTGGCACCGACCGGCAGTGTGACCTCTGTGGCCACAGATAGTGCACGAGTGGGAAACCCCTCCGGTCTCCCTGTGCACCGCCCCAACTCCATGGGTATCAGAGAGGGGGTGCGGGAGGATGGAACCACCAGACCCCGATCTGAACGTCCGCAAGTAGCCAGCAGGTTGTCCAGCCAGATGGACAGGTCCACCAGCTTGTCATGTTTTGTCTTATATTGTCTTGTCATTATGCTTTCCCTTCTGTTCGTTTCCCCCTGCTGGTCTTATTAGGTTCGTTCCCTTTTTTTCTCTCTCCCTCCCTCTCTCTCCTCTCTCTATCGTTCCGTTCCTGCTCCCAGCTGTTCCTATTCTCCTACTCAATCATCTAGTCTTTTCACACCTGTTCCCTATCTTGTCCTCTGATTAGAGTCCCTATTTCTCCCCTTGTTTTCCGTTTCTGTCCTGTCGGATCCTTGTATGATGTTCGCCGTGCTGTGTCTTTGTCTCGCCCTGTCGTGTCTTGTTTCCCTCAGATGCTGCGTGTGAGCAGGTGTCTGAGTCTGCTACGGTCGGTGCCTTCCCGAGGCAACCTACAGTAAATGGTCGAGTCTCCAGTCTGTCCTCGTCACTACGAGTGGAATTAAGTTTTTTATGTTTTGTTTTCTGCTCTGATTGTCCAGGAGTATTGCTTATTTCCTTTACTGGAATAAAGACTCTGTTTTCGCCAAGTCGCTTTTGGGTCCTCATTCACCTGCATAACACAGCTGGTCAAATGTGAGGGTGGTGTCTCTGCAGGCCAGCTCCCGATGGACGTCCTCGCGCAGACTGCAACGGTAATGATCGATCAGGGCCCTGTTGTTCCACCCCGCGCCGACAACCAGGGTCCTAAACTCTAGTGCAAACTCCTGGGCGCTCCTCGTCTCCTGCCTCAGATGGAAGAGGCGCTCACCCGGCGCTCTACCCTCGGGCGGGTGGTCGAAGACTGCCCAGAAACGGGTGAACTCCTCAAACTGGTCCAACGCCACATCTCCCTCTCTCCACACGGCGTTGGCCCACTCCAGGGCTTTCCCGGTGAGGCACGAGACGAGGGCTCTCTCCCGATCCGATGGAGCCGGGTGAACGGTGACCAGGTATAGCTCCAGTTGCAGTAGAAACCCTTGGCAGCCCGCAGCCTCTCCGTTGTACTCCTGGGGCAGGGGGAGACGAATTCCACTGGAACCAGATGGAAACAGAAACCTCGGAGGAGACCCCGGTTGTGCTGGTGGACAACACGGTCCATGGCGATGCTAAGATGGTGGGGCATTGCTGCATGCTCCTGGACGTGCTCCTCCACCTCTATGGCCGGGGTACCTTTTCCTGCTGACTCCATAGCGGTCGGTGATTCTGTAATGTGGTGCGTGCCGATGGCAGGGAAATCAGGCGCAGTAGAACGAACTTGGTATAAACAGAGTATTTAATGAAAGCTCAAACTCCAAAAACCAATATATAGAAAATAAAGAATAGTGGGTAAATAAAATTGGTCGCACACCATAACAGACAGAGCACCTATACATTCAACGAACAATCACCGACAAAGACATGAGGTAAATGGCATACCAATGGAAGATTACCAAACCCTTTTTTATATACTCAGAGGACCATTATTAGCCTGTTTTAACCACTCCTATATAAACGGTATTTCATTATTACTGAAACAGGATCCAAGTGGTATATATAAAGATCTAGTCCCGTTGAAAAAATTGAGGCGTCTTGTTATGATGCAAAAATATAATAAATACGTTTTTGTCAGATATTATTCATCCTAATCAGACAGGTTTTTTACATGGACGATACATTGGAGATAATATACGGAGCCACTCCTTAGTTGCCCTGGCTGTGTGTTTTGTGGTCGTTGTCATGCTGGAAGACCCAGCCATGACCCATCTTCAATGTGCTTACTGAGAGAAGGAGGTTGTTGGCCAAGATCTCGCGATACATGGCCCCATACATCCTCCCCTCAATACGGTGCAGTCGTCCTGTCCCCTTTGCAGAAAAGCATCCCCACGATGTACTCATCCTTCTTCTTTGGCCATTGTGGAGAGGTTGGAGTCTGTTTGATTGAGTGTTGCGACAGGTGTCTTTTATACAGGTAATGAGTTCAAACAGGTGCAGTTAATACAGGTATTGAGTGTTTCCTGGACTCCTGGACATGGGAGGAGATTTTAGACGGACAGGGACCCTGGAGACAGGCTGGGGAATATCGCCGCCCCAAGGAAGAGCTGGAGGCAGCTAAAGCGGAGAGGCGGCGATATGAGGCAAGGCAGCGCAGCAGGCACGAGAGGCAGCCCCCAATTTTTTTGGGGGGTGGCACACGGGGAGATTGGTAGAGTCAGGTGAGAGACCTGAGCCAACTCTCCGTGCTTACCAGAAGCAGCGGGGTACTGGTCAGGCACCGTGTTATGCGGTGAAGTGCACGGTGTCTCCAGTGCGCGCTCACAGCCCGGAGTGCTATAGGAGTGCTATAGAGTGCCAGGTCTCCTGTAGGTCTCTATAGCCTGGTGGGCCCTGTGGCAGCCAAACGCACCAGGCGGTCTCTCCGTCTCCTCCTTCCAGGTTCGCCCTCCTGTCCGGAGCTGCCAGAGTTGCCCTCCTGTCCGGAGCTGCCAGAGTCGCCCTCTTGTCCGGAGCTGCCAGAGTCACCCTTCACTCCAGATTCGACCTCCAGTCCTGAGCCTGCAGTGCAGCCCTTCAGTCCAGAATCGCTCTTCAGTCCAGACTCACCCTCCAGTCCGGAGCCTACAGTGCAGTCCCTCAGTCCAGAGGCGCCCCTCAGTCCAGCGGCGCCCCTCAGTCCAGTGGCGCTCTTTACGAGGGCCTTCAGTCCAGGGTCAACAGTGAGGGTCCCCGCTTTAGAGGCGTCACCTAAGTGGGCCGAGCCAGAGGTGGAGCGGGGTCCATGTCCCTCACCGGAGCCGCCACCGCGGAGTAATGCCCACCCAGACCCTGCCCTATAGGTTCAGAGAGCTTTTTCTGTCTCTATTTTTGGTTTGGTCAGGGTGTGATTTGGGTGGGCATTCTATGTTCATGTTTCTATGTTTTCTATTTCTTTGTATTTGGCCAGGTATGGTTCTCAATCAGGGACAGCTGTCTATCGTTGTTATGTGGATCTCAAGGAACGCTGCGCCTTGGTCTCATCCTTCCGACGACAGCCGGTACAAAAGGTATATTCTAAAAAATGTGTGTATATGTACGTACAGTATATATGTATATTGGTATGTGTATATATATATATTTACCCAAAAAAGATATGGGGGATTGGAAATTATGTCGACAATTACATTGATGGAAGCAACAAATTCCCACGCAATATAAGAGCTGATCCATCCCCTGAAAGAAGGGAAAATGACAATAACATTAATCAATTTAAACTCATGGAGGACAATAGAAGTTAATATATAAACATATTATTTAGAGGTCAGATTTTATTCTTCCATAGTTGGTGAGAGCTCTGCAATCAAAGTATCAGTGCAAACTTCACTCGGGCTCTTTAGCCCATTAGCTACAAATGCTGTAATGAATTGATTACATAATTAGCAACTAATTAACTCTAGTTACTCCTGCCCTGTCAACCTGCAAGCCCATCTTAACGCTAGTTACTACTGCCCTGTCAACCTGCCAGCCCAACCAGTCAATGGGGATAACATACTAGCTTTAACCATCAGCAAAGCTAGCCACATGAGAGACAAAGGATTAATTATACTGAACAAAAATATAAACACAAAATGCAACAATTTCAAATATACAGTTCAGATAAGGAAATAAGTAAATTGATATACATTCATTAGGCCCTTATCTATGGATTGTACATGACTGTAATTAAAGATATGCATCTGTTGGTCACAGATCCCTTTTAAAAAATTGGCCTCACAATGGGCCTCAGGATCTCATCACGGCATCTCTATGCATTCAAATAGCCATCAATAAAATGTGTTTGTTGTCCATAGCTTATGCCTGCCCGTACCTTAACCCCACCATCACCATGGGGCACTCTGTTCACAACGTTGACATCAAGCAAATGACTCTCCCACATGACGCCATACACGTGGTCTGCGGTTGTGAGGCCGGATGGACGTACTGCTAAATTCTCAAAAAGGACGTTGGAGGTGGCTTATGGTAGAGAAATTAACATTCAATTATCTGGCAACAGCTCTGGTGGACATTCCAGCAGTCAGTATTTCAATTGCACTCTCCCTCAACTTAAGACATCTGTAGCATTGTGTTGTGTAACAAAACTGCATATTTTAGAGTGGCCATTGCCCCCAGCACAAGGTGCACCTGTGTAATGATCGTGCTGTTTAATTCTTGATATGCCATAACTGTCAGGTGGATGGATTACCTGTATCTTGGCAAAGGAGAAATGCTCACTAACCGGGATGTAAACACATTTCTGCATAACATTTGAGAGAAACAAGCATTTTTTGTTGTTGTTGTTGTGTGTATGAAACATTTCTGGTATCTTTTATTTCAGCTCATGAAACACGGGACCCACACTTTATATGTTGCATGTATATTTTTGTTCAGTGTAATTGAATGTCCTTACAGTAATAGAATTTAAGTCTAGGAAACCCAGGAGACTTGTCCCCGGCTGACCCTGGCAAGCATGATCTCTCATCCAGGACTAGTAATGAACGTTATTTGTCCAATCAAACATTTTATTTCATGCATTCAGTCACCTCCTCGTGTAAGATATTCATACTTTCTATATCACTGAACCATTAACAATATATTGAATTAATTGTCTACTAATTGAATTACACCCCGACTAAAGTCGTAGCATTGCCAGAGCTGTTTGTATTAGTATTTAATTTGGGTCTCTGGTGACATGTCTTGTGGGGTATGAATGGGTGTCTGAGCTGTGTGCCAGTAGTTCAAACAGACAGCTCGGTGCATTCAACATGTCAATACCTCTCATAAATACAAGTAGTGATGAAGTTGATCTCTCCTTCACTTTCAGCCAGGAGAGATTGATATTAATATTAGCTCTCTATGTACATCCAAGGGCCTGTCAGGCTGCCCTGTTCTGAGCCAATTGCAATTTTCCTAAATCCCTTTTTGTGGCAACTGACTGAACATTAGTCCAAGTGCGACAAAACTAGGGCCCGTAGGACCTGCCTTGTTGATAGTGTTGTTAAGAAGGCAGAGCAGTGCTTTATTATGGACAGACTTCTCCCCATCTCAGCTATTGTTGTATCAATATGTTTTGACCATGACAGTTTACAATCCAGGGTTACTCCAAGCAGTTTAGACACCTCAACTTGTTCAATTTTCACATTATTTATTACAAGATTTAGTTGAGGTTTAGGGTTTGAGATCAACCGTAAACATACAGCATCGGGAGAGTTGTCATAAATATACATTTCTTTACCAAAACATGACATTGCAGTGGTCAGGCATAGGGATACACATTTCACATGATCCTGTGTGTTTCTCCATGCTGGATGTTCTGTTTTGAACTTCTGACATAAGAGAACATCTCCGGTGAAGTCCTTAGGCTCATTAAGGTGAGGGTTGATCTTTGTGACACTTAGCTTCCTCAGCTTTAGGCCAACCAGCTGGCTGCAGGGAAACCCATAGCAGGGGCCACAAAGAGATAGGCCTTAGGAGCAATATAGGACCAGCCCATTCCACCTTTGACAAGGTACCAGGGCTGGGAGGCCATACCTGGGTTACTATGGTGAAATTACATTATTACATGCCACCTGACTGTGTTGGGACGGCATTGGTGGTCTAGATAAGTATATAGATTGTTATTCAAATATATGCATTGTTATTAAAATATATGAACTGTTATTTGCTTAGTTAGTAGTTAGTATTTACATTGCTACTTACTTACATAGATAGTTATGATCCCAAATATAAATTACTGATGCTAAATATAACCTAATGATGCTAATTTAACACTGACTTATTTCATCTCAACTCAGGAAATGTAGTTAACAAAGCTAGGTAATAATATTCCATACAATAAAATACAAGCTCATACGACTTCACATGTCACATTAGCGAGGTAACTCTGGTTATTTAAAAACATAACTATGTACATACGCGTACAATAAGGTAAAGGGTGGCTACTTTGAAGAATCTAAAATGTTAAATATATTTTGATTTGTTTAACACTTTTTTTGGTTACTACATGATTCCATATGTGTTATTTCATAGTTTTTGATGTCTTCACCCTAGTTTTTCATAGTTTTGATGTCTTCACCCTAGTTTTTCATAGTTTTGACTCACCCTTGAATGAGTAGGTGTGTTCAAACCTTTGACTGGTACTGTATAAAAAAAGCAACAAAAACATTTCATTTTATGTTTAAATTACTCTTGCCTTTGCCGTATTCGATATAATATATCATCATTAGTGTGGCAGTAAATGCAAGCAGGCATTGCTCATTTTCTCATATATCCTAACATTCTTTTCAAAATGCACAAGTACTCAAACAAGGGCCGAGCAACTCTATCCTGGTTGTGTTCAAACAAACCAGCCTGGCTAGAGGAGAACAAAGCCAATTTATACAAACCATAATGGAAGCAAGCCATATCAGGGTTCAGAAAAGCTGTGCCAAAATGAAGAGCCTACCTTTGGATTAGAGTGTGAGAAGTGATAGAGAGGTGTCATGTTTCTAAAACATGTATAATGTCACTTTGGTGCCATGAATTTAAGATAATTCAGTTCATTACCGATGTTAACTTAACACTGACTTGTGTCGTGGTAAGTGAGCTATTAACTCTAGGTAACACAATATTCCATACGTTGTTTTAAGCTTTTAAAGCTTAAAATTTTACATCAATGGGGTATCTATTTTTAAGTTGAAACGGCTAACCTTAGACTTAATTTATTCCAGGTTCCATTAAAATTAGTATATTTATATAGTGTTTACATGACACGGGCCGTACTCAAGAGTATAATCATTTTCAAGGAAATATACAATTATAAATGCACATGTATCCATAGTCATTGTTCATTACACAGCTTTCTTTTCATAATCCACAAGCGCTAAAACAAGGGTTTATTAGAATACATTTGCTTCATGTCTTTCCTGTGCAGGCCAGTTTGTGTCCAGCCAAAGCATACTACATCGCTGTATATCTCTGTATATTCTCTCATATATTGTGTGTAATGAAGGGATTACAAGAACCATTATCTTTTAAACAATAGATTTTCTGAAAGAAAGTTTTGTCAAAGCCTTCATTAGCCGAGGCCTCCCTCTGTGGTCTGAATACAGGCCACATTTTACAGCAATTACTTGACCAGAAAACAACTGCCAATCATTCTTAAAGGGGAAGGATTCCAATTAATAAACCTCTTAAATACTCTGGTTTCCCTCAGTATCTAGTGAACAGTCAAACAGACAGTGGCTATAGCCAGAGGGGAGGAACTCCATTGAGTGTTCCTACTTAGTAGTTATCGTTGAAGACTTTGAAGGACTTTATCCGGGGAAGTTGGGAGGAGCAGGTGCACAGCTAACAGAACTCCCATCCGCTGTCATTTGCAACTTGTCGGACAGAGGAGCCACAACTCTACGGCTCAGCATTGAAAGAGGATGTGTGTAGTATAACTAAGCTACCTGTATAGAGGTAAGTACATTTATAAATGTCGCTAGTGATTATTGCTGTTTATTTTGAGTTGATAGTACTATTACTATTTAGTTACAACTACTTGTTGTTAAAGATACCATTATTGTTAAGATATTTCTTAATTTTATTTCATTGCCTCATGTTTTTCCAATTTCATAAGGAGTACTTTATCTGAATGCATATATTGTGGAGTGGCAGGTAGCCTAGTGGTTAGAGCGTTGGGCCAGTAACTGAAAGGTTCGCTAGATTGAATCCCCGTGCTGACAAGGTACAAATCTGTCGTTCTGCCCCTGAACAAAGGCAGTTAACCCACTGTTCCTAGGCCGTCATTGTAAATAAGAATTTGTTCTTAACTGACTTGCCTAGTTAAATAAAAAATTGCTTGTCCTACAATCTTTAAAAACGATCAAATACATTTTTAGGGTGGAATTAATTATCATATTTATTCATAGACCCAAATATCAAATAAAATGTATGATGTAATCTTGTCATTTTATATCCGTTTTGCTGATAAATGTAGTTAGCCCGAGTGGCACAGAGGTCTAAGGCTGCATCTCAGTGCTAGAGGCATTGCCACAGACCCTGGATCGATTACGGGCAATATCACAACCGACCGTGTTCAGGAGTCCCATAAGGCGGCGCACAATTGGCCCAGCGCCGTCCAGGTTAGTGGAGGGTTTGGCTGGGGTAGGCCATCATTGTAAAATAAAAATTTGTTCTTAACAGACTTGCCTTGTTAAAAATAAGATTATTTTAAAAAAACCTGTTCATCATTTCAGATCATATTTCTTTAACTAACCAGAAAATGTGTATTGTTTTTAAACATATTTATTTAAAGAAATGACATATTTTAATATATGCTTTTTCATTTAAAAAAAACAACAATTCTTTACTGATGCATGAGTCAGATTTTGACCTTTAAGTAAAAATATTCTGCTGAAAAATAACTTTTGCATGAAAACAATACAGAAAAAGTTCAGGTTTGGTTTGTTTCAGTCATGCATGTATCATAAAGAATAAGGAATTTCAGATGTGAATTAAGCATATCAACGACAAATATATCCACAGTTTTCCAATTAAATCATTGCATTTGCACAATACTAACAAGTGGCATATATGCACATTCACAAACAAACTGACAGTTCAGTAAGTAGTGTGTTGATGATACCAACATGTCTAACTCTCCAAACTCTGTTTTGCAGACTGACAGGAAATCCAAGGACACGATCTGCTCTGGCTTTCTCTCTCTTGATATAATCCCTATGTGACAAATGACAACCTGTAGTGCTGTCTGTCACGTGTCCAACTATATCTGAGGGTGGCCCCTCAGCAGTAGGAAGAGGTCCTCTGGATACATTTGTCGATGGATACCTTGGGAATGGTGGGCGACGGCTGCCTGTCACCAGACAACTACCATGACATGCTGAAGGGAGGGGGGTCTAGCGGAGGAGGCCGGGTCCACAGCATCGATGTGATCTTGGGCTTCAGTAAGGACCAGGACCCTCTGCTGCTTCCTGTGGGGGACGTGGGGGCCCATAATGTGGCCACTGAAGGCCTGGAGGACCACCAGGGGAAGCAGGTCAAGTCAGACCCATACGGACAGCTGGCCAGCCTGGGGGACAGCACACAGCACTCTGACTTCCACGGTCAGTATACTGGTTTTAATTGAATGATTGCATTTATTACATAATTGAATTCACATATTCAGAGACTTATGTCAATTTTCGTTGACGTGATAATGATGTGATATTGACGTGATATTGATGTGATAATGATGTGATATTGACGTGATAATGATGTGATATTGACGTGATAATGATGTGATAGTGATGTGATAATGATGTGATATTGATGTGATAATGATGTGATATTGACGTGATAATGATGTGATATTGACGTGATAATGATGTGATATTGACGTGATATTGATGTGATATTGACGTGATAATGATGTGATATTGACGTGATATTGATGTGATATTGATGTGATAATGATGTGATAATGATGTGATATTGATGTGATAATGATGTGATATTGACATGATATTGATGTGATATTGATGTGATAATGATGTGATAATGGTGTGATAATGGTTTGATAGTGACCTGATATTGGCGTGATAATGATGTGATAATGGTGTAATAATGGTGTGATACTGGTGTGATATTGATGTGATAATGATGTGATAATGATGTGATAATGGTGTAATAATGGTGTGATACTGGTGTGATAATGGTGTGATAATGATGTGATATTGATGTGATATTGATGTGATATTGATGTGATAATGGTGTGATAATGGTTTGATATTGACCTGATAATGATGTGATAATGGTGTAATAATGGTTTGATACTGGTGTGATATTGATGTGATAATGATGTGATAATGATGTGATAATGGTGTAATAATGGTGTGATACTGGTGTGATAATAATGGTGTGATATTGATGTGATAATGATGTGATATTGATGTGATAATGATGTGGAAATGATGTGATATTGATGTGATAATGGTGTGATAATGATGTGATATTGACGTGATATTGATGTGATATTGATATGATATAGATGTGATATTGATGCGATAATGATGTGATATTGATGTGATAATGGTGTGATATTGATGTGATAATGATGTGATATTGACGTGATAATGGTGTGATATTGATGTGATAATGATGTGATAATGATGTGATATTGATGTGACATCTGACGTGTCACGAGAGACAAACTATAACAGCACAAGGACAATGGCATGGGGGGGGTTAATGGGGAATATATGTTGGTCACAGATTGGACAACAATAGTTGGACCAGTAAAGACGTTCCCTTTTCTCCAGTCGAAGGAATAGCCATAATGTTTGCTTAGATAACCTCATACAGGAGGAAAGGCAAAGTCCAGGGACAGTTGAAAGCACACTGTGGTAACCTCATCCAGGAGGAAAGACAGGGACAGTTGAAAGCACACTGTGGTAACCTCATCCAGGAGGAAAGTCCAGGGACAGTTGAAAGCACACTGTGGTAACCTCATCCAGGAGGAAAGACAGGGACAGTTGAAAGGGGTACATCCAGGATGAAAGTTTGAAAGCACACTGTGGTAACCTCATCCAGGAGGAAAGGCAGGGACAGTTGAAAGCACACTGTGGTAACCTCATCCAGGAGGAAAGGCAGGGACAGTTGAAAGCACACTGTGGTAACCTCATCCAGGAGGAAAGGCAGGGACAGTTGAAAGCACACTGTGGTAACCTCATCCAGGATGAAAGACAGGGACAGTTGAAAGCACACTGTGGTAACCTCATCCAGGATGAAAGTCCAGGGACAGTTGAAAGCACACTGTGGTAACCTCATCCAGGATGAAAGACAGGGACAGTTGAAAGCACACTGTGGTAACCTCATCCAGGATGAAAGACAGGGACAGTTGAAAGCACACTGTGGTGACCTCATCCAGGAGGAAAGGCAGGGACAGTTGAAAGCACACTGTGGTAACCTCATCCAGGATGAAAGACAGGGACAGTTGAAAGCACACTGTGGTAACCTCATCCAGGATGAAAGTACAGGGACAGTTGAAAGCACACTGTGGTAACCTCATCCAGGATGAAAGACAGGGACAGTTGAAAGCACACTGTGGTAACCTCATCCAGGAGGAAAGGCAGGGACAGTTGAAAGCACACTGTGGTAACCTCATCCAGGAGGAAAGACAGGGACAGTTGAAAGCACACTGTGGTAACCTCATCCAGGAGGAAAGGCAGGGACAGTTGAAAGCACACTGTGGTAACCTCATCCAGGAGGAAAGGCAGGGACAGTTGAAAGCACACTTTGCTCAGGTTCTTACTTTTGGCAAAGATTCAGAGAATAGAACACTACAGTACAACTACAATGCTGGACTTTACATTTCTAGCTACTTTTATACTTGTTGTACTGATTATTTCTCCCAGAACAATACTGGCATGCCATAACAATTATCTATCACATTAACATTACAGCATAGTGAATTAAGGAGACCACTTTTGCTGTCTTCCTCGCACGCTTGTTACCAAGCCAATGATCTGATGATAATCTCAATTGAGCCTCAATTGATTTGGATTAATGAATTAACAAACTCTGATGGGATCTACCATCCGTCAACCACGTGAAGTGGGGTTTCAACCTCACCCTGTTTTCTGACAAAATTAGATCTGGTACTTGGGTGAGTGGAGAAGCCAAGTAAAGTCTCTGTGTAGATTAGAACTGGCCAGCCTAGGGCACACGTGGACACTCAGGTTTAACAGGTGGCATCTGTCCTCATGGGATTACTGGGCCTGAGGAATGCAGTGAAGACAATATGACATCACCCACTGAGAGAGAAGAGGCCTGCAGCTTGCATTGCCTTTAGGCTCTGTTGCAATATACAGTTGAAGTCGAAAGTTTACATACACTTAGGTTGGAGTCATTAAAACTCGTTTTTCAACCCCTCCACACATTTATTGTAAACAAACTATAGTTATGGCAAGTCGGTTAGGACATCTACTTTGTGCATGACACAAGTATTTTTCCAACAATTGTTTACAGACAAATGATTTCACTTACAATTCACTGTATCACAATTCCAGTGGGTCGGAAGTACACATACACCAAGTTGACTGTGCCTTTAACCTCTTGGAACTCTAGGGGGCAGTATTTTCATTTTTGGGAAAAAAAACATTCCCATTTTAAACGGGATATTTTGTCAGGACAAGATGCTAGAATATGCATATAATTGAGCTTTCGATAGAAAACACTCTAACGTTTCCAAAACTGTAAAGATATTGTCTGTGAGTATAACAGAACTGATGTTGCTAGCGAAAGCCTGAGAAAAATCCAATCCGGAAGTGCCCCAGGTTTTGAAAGCGCTGCGTTCCAATGACTCCCTATCTGGCTGTGAATGTACCATCAACAAGCTGACACTCTCTACGTATTCCCCAAGGTGTCTACAGCAACCTTGGCGTGATCCTGGACAACACCCTGTCGTTCTCAACTAACATCAAGGCGGTGGCCCGTTCCTGTAGGTTCATGCTCTACAACATCCGCAGAGTACGACCCTGCCTCACACAGGAAGCGGCGCAGGTCCTAATCCAGGCACTTGTCATCTCCCGTCTGGATTACTGCAACTCGCTGTTGGCTGGGCTCCCTGCCTGTGCCATTAAACCCCTTCAACTCATCCAGAACGCCGCAGCCCGTCTGGTGTTCAACCTTCCCAAGTTCTCTCACGTCACCCCGCTCCTCCGTTCTCTCCACTGGCTTCCAGTTGAAGCTCGCATCCGCTACAAGACCATGGTGCTTGCCTACGGAGCTGTGAGGGGAACGGCACCTCAGTACCTCCAGGCTCTGATCAGGCCCTACACCCAAACAAGGGCACTGCGTTCATCCACCTCTGGCCTGCTCGCCTCCCAACCACTGAGGAAGTACAGCTCCCGCTCAGCCCAGTCAAAACTGTTCGCTGCCCTGGCCCCCCAATGGTGGAACAAACTCCCTCACGACGCCAGGACAGCGGAGTCAATCACCACCTTCCGGAGACACCTGAAACCCCACCTCTTTAAGGAATACCTAGGATAGGTTAAGTAATCCCTCTCACCCCACCCCCCCTAAGTTTTAGATGCACTATTGTTAAGTGACTGTCCCACTGGATGTCATAAGGTGAATGCACCAATTTGTAAGTCGCTCTGGATAAGAGCGTCTGCTAAATGACTTAAATGTAAATGTAAATTGTGACGTAGCTTTACGCATTTCTGTTGAAGAATAGCCGTATGCAGGAACATTGCGTAAGTGGTCACATGGTGACTCCGAGAGAGATTCTCACATAAAGTACAGAGGAAGCCATTACTCCAATCGATACTAGAGAAAAAGGAATTGTCCCGACGGATATATTATTGAATAGATATTAGAAAAACACCTTGAGGATGGATTCTAAACAACGTTTGGCATGTTTCTGTCGATATTATGGAGCTAGTTTGGAATATTTTTCAGCGTTGTGGTGACCACAATTTCCGGGCGATTTCTCAGCCAAACGTGAAGAATAAACGGAGCTGTTTCGCCTACAAAAATGATCTTTTGGGAAAAAAATTAACATTGGCTATCTACCTGGGAGTCTCGTGAGTGAAAACATCCGAAGTTCATCAAAGGTAAACGATTTAATTTGATTGCTTTTCTGATTTCCGTGACAAGGTTGCCTGCTGCTAGCAAGGCATAATGCTATGCTAGGCTTACACAAATGCTTAAATGCTTAAACTTACACAAATGCTTGTCTAGCGTCGGCTGTAAAGCATATTTTGAAAATCTGAGATGACAGGGTGATTAACAAAAGGCTAAGCTGTGTCTCAATATATTTCATTTGTGATTTTCATGAATAGGAATATTTTCTAGGAATATTTATGTCCGCTTCGTTATGCTAATTAGTTTGAGGCGATGATTACGCTCCCGCATGCGGGTTTGGGAAAACAGCTTGGAAAATTCCAGAAAATGATGTCATGGCTTTAGAAGCTTCTGATAGGCTATTTGACATCATTTGAGTCAATTGGAGGTGTACCTGTGGATGTATTTCAAGGCCTACCTTCAAACTCAGCACCTCTTTGCTTCACATCATGGCAAAATCAAAAGAAATCAGCCAAGACCTCGTTAAAAAATTGTAGACCACCACAAGTCTGGTTCATCCTTGGGAACAATTTCCAAAAGCCTGAAGGTACCACATTCATCTGTACAAACAATAGTACGCAGGTATAAACACCATGGGACCATGGAGCTGTCGCACCGCTCAGGAAGGAGACGCGTTCTGTTTCCTAAAGATGAACGTACTTTGGTGAGAAAAGTGCAAATCAATCCAAGAACAACAGCGAAGGGCCTTATGAAGATGCTGGATCTATATCCACAGTAAAGCGAGTCCTTAATCAACATAACCTAAAATGCCGCTCAGCAGGGAAGAGGCCACTGCTCCAAAACTGCCATAAAAAAGCCAGACTACGGTTTGCAACTGCACATGGGGGCAAAGATCGTACATTTTGGAGAAATGTCCTCTGGTCTGATGAAACAAAAATAGAACTGTTTGGATATAATGACCATCGTTATGTTTGGAGTAAAAAGGGGGAGGCTTGCAAGCCGAAGAACACCATCCTAACCGTGAAACGTGTGTGAGCAAGGAGGCCTACAAACCTGACTCAGTTACACCAGCTCTGTCAGGAGGGATGGGCCATAATTCACCCAACTTATTGTGGGAAGCTTGTGGAAGGCTACCCAAAATGTTTGACCCAAGTTAAACAATTTAAAGGCATTGCTACCAAATACTATTTGAGTGTATGTAACCTTCTGACCCACTGGGAATGTGATGGAAGAAATAAAAATTAAATAAATCATTCTCTCTACTATTATTCTGACATTTCACATTCTTAAAATAAAGTGGTGATCCTAACTTTTACTAGGATTAAATGTCAGGAATTGTGAAAAACTGAGTTAAAATGTATTTGGCTAAGGTGTATGTAAACTTCCGACTTCAACTGTATATCTTAAGTAGCATGCTAGTGCTGAAATACACAGTATATTCAATACCTTACACCATTTACACTAAATGGAAACAAAATAGCATATAGTCCACCTTTCTAACCATGTTAAAGAGAGGCCGTTCTTTAAACATGGAATGTTAGCCATGTGGAAGACCACGTTTGGTACAGTAAGTAGAACTGGCACTGCCGGATTAACAGAAAGGCTCATGACAAACATCCTTTTCTACTGTTTATCTGCAGAGTCAGGCCTTTTCTCCAGTGATAAGTGTGATGGGGACCTGGGGGACCTCCAGAAGGGGTTGGACAGCGACAGGGGGAAGTCACCTGAGCCACCAGAGGAAGACCACCCCAGGAAGAAGCACCGGCGTAACCGCACCACCTTCACCACCTACCAACTCCATGAGCTGGAGCGGGCCTTTGAGAAGTCCCACTACCCTGACGTCTACAGCAGAGAAGAGCTGGCCATGAAGGTTAACCTCCCAGAGGTTCGCGTACAGGTATGGCACATCCGGCTAACTACTACTACCAGTACCAATTAACTACTACTACCAGTACCAATTAACTACTAAATGAATAATTGTTTATTGTCAGCAAGTTGGATAGGTCGCAGTCAAACTTAGATACATAATGTACCAGTCTGAAATGAGCTCTAATGGGGCAGTCCCGTTAGTTCTCTTGTATACTGCAGACAAGTCATATTTGAATGATTTAGCTTATTCATCATTAATTCATCATTAACATCTGCTTCATTCATTTGACCAATACTGGGTCATGCATGTGACAGACCAATAACTCACCAGGCTTCTTCTTTCTAAGCTGAGACCTAGAAACTGAGATATCTTTCGTTCTCAAAACAAGGGTCTGGGCGTACTGCCAAATTGCAGATACTGATATTGAGGGTTTGTTCAATCACGCATGAACACAGAAATTGGTTATTAGAAAAGCACAAACAGAACACAGAAATTAATGAAATAGAAAAGCACCTACATCAATTTTTCCATCACAGTTGTCACATAAATGTCACGCCCTGGCCTTAGTATTTTGTGTTTTCTTTATTATTGTGGTTAGGCCAGGGTGTGACATGGGTGATTATGTGTTTGTCTTGTCTAGGGGTTTTGTAGATTGATGGGGGTGTGTTCAGTGTAGTATTCTAGGTAAGTCTATGGTTGCCTAGAGTGGTTCTCAATCAGAGGCAGGTGTTTATCGTTGTCTCTGATTGGGAACCATATTTAGGCAGCCATATTCTTTGGGTATTTCGTGGGTGATTGTTTCCTGTCTCTGTGTTTTGCACCAGTTAGGACTGTTTTGTTTTTTCCACGTTTTGTATATGTATATTGGTCATGTTCTTATTAAAGATGTTCAACCATAACCACGCTGCATTTTGGTCCTTCTCTCCTTCCCAGGAAGAAAACCGTAACAATAAAAACCTGATGGATATTTCACCATAATTCCCTTACCAAAGTTTCCATCTGCACAGTTATTCCACTAAATTTGTGTTTGTACCTTTTTTTGTGGGAATTGTTAAAAGATGTCCTTGTGCTTAATTGTTAAAATTTACTTTTTCCACATTTTGATGTCCTTGTCAAAGTGCAATTACAAATTAATTTAAAAATCAAAAGTGACTTCAAAGATACTGTATCACACCAGTTTAATGACTGTGATAGGAGAAAATTGAGGATGGATCAACAACATTGTAGTTACTCCACAATACGAACCTAAACAACGGTGAAAAGAGTTGGGGTATACTAGTAATCGTTAAGATCTAGGGAGTTTTTTTCAGGATAAAAAATAACTGAAATGGAGCTAAGCACAGGCAAAATCCTAAAGAAAAACCTGGTTCAGTCTGCTTTCCACCAGACACTGGGATATGAATTCACCTTTCGGCAGGACAATGACCTACAATCTACACTGGAGTTGCTAACCATGAAGTCTGAGTGGCCGAGTTACAGTTTTGACTTAAATCTATTTATTTTGTATTTTCTCCCTAATATCGTGGTATCCATTTGGTAGTTACAGTCTTGTCACACAACAAAATGTGGAATAAGTTAAGATGTATGAATACTTTCTGAAGGCCCTGTATAGTTGTATGGTTTGTTAAACGTTGTTTGGCATGCCTTTTCAAGTTAAAGCGTAATTATGTTACCCTGGAGACTACCGTAGACTAATATTACTATATCTTGTCCGTGTTCAGGTATGGTTCCAGAACCGTCGGGCTAAGTGGAGACGTCAGGAAAAGATGGACTCCAGCTCCTTGAAGCTCCACGACTCCCCCATGTTGTCCTTCAACCGGCCGCCCATGCCCTCCAACATGGGACCCATGTCCAACCCATTACCCCTGGATCCCTGGCTGGCCTCGCCCATGTCCAGTGCCACCCCCATGCATACTATCCCTGGCTACAGGGCCCCAGGGCAGGGCCCTCACCTTCAGCCTGCCTACCCCAGCCACTCCCACAGCTTCCTCAACAGCCCCCCAGTACATGGTGTGGTGCACCAGGGGATGGTGCAAGGAATGCAAGGGAGGCAAAGCATGCAGTCAATGGCTCCGCCTCCCTACCAGTGTCACCCTAGCTTCAATGATAACTACCCTATGCATGAGGAAGTGGAACGTAGCTCCAGCATCACAGCGCTGAGGATGAAGGCTAAGGAGCACCTTCATTCCTTGGATAAAACCTGGCAGCACATGTGATCCATTGGAGAGGAGATGGTCTGAATGAAGACTGTCAACACATGATTGTAATCACAAAAACAACGATGTTCTGTATAAAGATGGTCTCTATTTTCCTGGATATCAATTGAATAGGGGGAGGCACACATCCAGATGGAGAGGATATGTGGCACCTTGTCAACTTTTTGAGTGACTTGTGAAAACAGAACTGATAAATCAATTTATCATCAAGCTTTGATGATCGATTTATACTCCGGATTCAATTGAACTCGCACTGTAGTGGTCTTGCGATGGCGGCTGGATTGTTGACCAATATGTCCCCCTATCAGTGGAAAGGGACAGGAGAGACATCTAATACTGCGGAATTCCATATTAGGGCCAGGAGTTTTCCTGACCATGTGAGCTGACTACAATAAGAAATTCTCCTGACCTAGATGAGGCAATATTATGACCTGACCAGAGAAATCTCCTGGCCTAGGTGAGGCCGTATGACCTGACCAGGGAAAACTCCTGGCCTAGATGAGGCAGTATGAGCTGAGACAGTGACTCCTAAAATGTTCTCAGAAGACTCAGTCCTGGCAGATCGAGGTTGAGTTGAGAAAATCCTCTATCTTGGGTAATCTGTCACGCCTGCTAATTTGGTCAGACAACCGTACCACTTAACACCTAATTAACAGTTTTTAAAGCGATTCACCTCGGGTTAACAATTGATGGACAGCTGCCCTCAGAGTCTCCCTGAAATCCCTTCGATCCTATTCAAGGCCTGATAGTCAGTCACATCCTTTCCTCCTTTCCTTTCCTAATTTCCTTTCCTCACCTTTCCTCCTTCTCTATTCCTCTCCCACTGTTTTACAGAGATGCTGCTAGATTGTTAGTTTCTGTTCATACACACACCACACTAGGATTTATACATTAGAGTGCCTGACAGACTACTACATGTGTGGTGGTGTACAGCGTTGGGGTTAACCTCTCTGGCACCAGTGGGACGGTAGCGTCCCACCTCGACAACAGCCAGTGAAATTGCAGGGCGCCAAATTCAAAACAACAGAAATCCCATAATTAAAATTCCTCAGACATACAAGTATTTTATACCATTTTAAAGATGAACTTGTTCTAAATCCAGCCACAGTGTCCGATTTCAAAAAGGCTTTACGACGAAAGCACACCAAACGATTATGTTAGATCAGCACATAGTCACAGAAAAACACAGCCATTTTTCCAGCCAAAGAGAGGAGTCACAAAAAGCAGAAATAAGAGAGACAATTAATCGCTAACCTTTGATGATCTTCATCAGATGACACTCATAGGACTTCATGTTACATGTATGTTTTATTCGATAAAGTTCATATTTATATCCAAAAATCTCAGTTTACATTGGCGCAGTGTGTTCAGTAGTTCCAAAACATCTGGTGATTTTGCAGAGAGCCACATCAATTTACAGAAATACTCATAATAAACATTGCTAAAAGATACAAGTGTTATGCATGGAATTTTAGATCCACTTCTACTTAATGCAACCGCTGTGTCAGATTTAAAAGAAACTTTACGGAAAAAGCACACCATGCAATAATCAGCGCTCAGACACAAAAACAAGCCATACAGATATCCGCCATGTTGTGGAGTCAGCAGAAGTCAGAAATAGCATTATAAATATTCACTTACCTTTGATGATCTTCATCAGAATGCACTCCCAGGAATTTCAGTTCCACAATAAATGTTTGTTTTGTTCGATAAAGTCCATAATTTATGTCCAAAAACCTTGCGCATTTAGCCCAGTAATCCAAATTCATGAGGCGCGATCACTAGGTCCAGGCAAAGTCAAAAAGTTATGTTACAGTCCATAGAAACATGTCAAAGGATGTATAGAATCAATATTTAGGATGTTTTTAACATAAATCTTCAATAATGTTCCAACCGGAGAATTCCTTTGTCTTCACAAATGCAATGGAACGCAGGTCGCTCTCACGTGTGCTCGCGTGATCAGCTCATGCCACTCTGGCAGACCCCTGACTCAATCAGCTCTCATTCCCCCTCCTTCACAGTAGAAGCCTCAAACGAGGTTCTAAAGGCTGTTGACATCTAGTGGAAGCCTTATAAAGTGCAATATGACCCCATAGACACTGTATATTCGATAGGCAATGAGTTGAAAAACTACAAACCTCAGATTTCCCACTTCCTGGTTGAATTTTTTCTCAGGTTTTTGCCTGCCATATGAGTTATGTTATACTCACAGGCATCATTCAAACAGTTTTAGAAACTTCAGAGTGTTTTCCATCAAAATCTACTAATATAATGCATATTCTAGCTTTTATAGCTGAGTAGCAGGCAGTTTACTCTGGGCACCTTTTTATCCAAGCTACTCATTACTGCCCCCCAGTCCCAAAGAAGTTAATTCCATTTCAATTCAGTCAAATCCTAATTTCCCAAAATTCCAAAGCATTGAGGAAAATTTGAAATTAAATTTGAGGTTACTTCCTAAATTCTCAAAATGCAACCCAACCCTGTGCACTACCACACATGTGATAGTCTGTCATAAATCCTTCTAACACATCCTATTAGTTAGTGCTGCTTCTTGATGTTATTGTTGACAACAGGGGAGGCAGGCAGTCTCTTCATCTTAGTGCTGTTCTGTTTTTACATGGCTTAAAGCGGTCAGCAGTACAATAACTAAGCGTTTTCCTCACCCCTGTTTCAGAGGAATGGGGCTGGAGTAATGTAACCACTCTCAAGTTCATAGACAGAGCTATGGATGCAAGTTTTCACCATGTTTTGAGGCTATATAGTGTTTGTTTACATTGACTTTGTTTACAAACGTTGGAGTAAAACAGTCTTATATTTTGGGTTCTGACGAGGTACGGCAGTTGAACTAATAAGAGATATATTTTTTGAAGAATCAATGGGTACATGTCATTAATGTATAAGTCCAAAAATTGATATAGCAACTGCTGATTGCCCCTTTAAGTGGCAGCAGTTACTGTAGGGCACAGGAAGTACAAGAGGGTGTTCTCTCTATGCATTATGGTTATTCGGAAATGAGGGGTCACATACTGAGTGCGTGTGTGCGTGTGTGCATGCGTGCGTGCGTGTGTGCGTGTGTGCGTGTGTGCGTGCGTGTGTGTGTGTGTTTGCGTGTGTGTGTGTGTGTGTGCGTGTGTGCGTGTGTGCGTGTGTGCGTGCGTGCGTGTGAGTGTGTGTGTTTGCGTGTGTGTGTGTGTGTGTGTGTGTGTGTGTGTGTGTGTGTGTGTGTGTGTGTGTGTGTGTGTGTGTGTGTGTGTGTGTGTGTGTGTGTGTGTGTGTGTGTGTGTGTGTGTGTGTGTGTGTGTGTGTGTGTGTGTGTGTGTGTGTGTGTGTGTGTGTGTGTGTAGCCCCAGAATGAGAGCTGCCTGCCTGTCTGATGTAACACTTCAGTGGGTTGACTGATTCATTGTTCAGGACTATTGATTCTCCTCTTGGTCTGAAGCTCCTGGAACCAAACGGTTAGAGAGGTTTAGAGGCTGGACTAGCTAATGGTCATTAAATCCACCAGAACAGGGTTGGGGTCAATTCAAATAATAATAAAAACACTTTTAAAAGTTTTGATACACATACACACAGCTTCTACTTTTCAGTCTATTGAGAAGTCACTGAAAATATATGCCCTTTGTTCAGTTTACTTCTTGTTTGACTGCCTTCAACCCTGCACCTGAAATCCTGAGGAAAGCACCTTGCTGTTGAAACAGTGGTTAACTAGTATTAAATGTTTTACATTTTAGCCATAGAGTGTAGTTACCTTATTTTTCTCGTAAAACCCACCAAACCCTAGGCCCTCTTGTGGAGTTACATCTGGAAATATATAAAAAAATAAGGAGATCAACATTATGATTTTATATTTTCAAAAATAAAACATTCATGGGATACTTCTTGATACATTCCTACACACAGAAGTGCATTTTGTATTTTTGTGGGATATAATAGTTAGTAAAAGCCAAAGATTTTTTATTTTTTTTATTTTTTACTGGAACCCCCTACCTAAATCTAAGTATTTGTAAAACATTGTCTAATATACACTGCGTGTACAAATCATTAAGAACACCTTCCTAATATTGAGATGCACCCCCACCTACAAGGTGTTGAGTGTTTCACAGGGATACTGACCCACGTTGACTCCAATGCTTCCCACAGTTGCCTCAAGTTGGCTGGATGTCCTTGGTGGACTATTCTTGATACAGACGGTAAACTGTTGGGCGTGAAAAACCCAACAGCATTGCAGTTCTTGACACAAACCGGTGCGCCTGGCACCTACTACCATACCCCATTCATAGGCACTTACAGTTGAAGTCGGAAATTTAAATACACCTTAGCCAAATACATTTAAAGTCCGTTTTTCACAATTCCTGACATTTAATCCGAGTAAAAATGCCCTATCTTAGGTTAGTTAGGATAACCACTTTATTTTAAGAATGTGAAATGTCAGAATAATAATAGAGAGAATGATTTATTTCAGATTTGATTTCTTTCATCACATTCCCAGTGGGTCAGAAGTTTACATACACTCAAATAGTATTTGGTAGCATTGCCTTTAAATTGTTTAACTTGGGTCAAACATTTTGGGTAGCCTTCCACAAGCTTCCCACAATAAGTTGGGTGAATTATGGCCCATCCCTCCTGACAGAGCTGGTGTAACTGAGCCAGGTTTATAGGCCTCCTTGCTCGCACACGCTTTTTCAGTTCTGCCCACAAATTTTCTATAGGATTGAGGTCAGGGCTTTGTGATGGCCACTCCAATACAACTTTGTTGTCCTTAAGCCATTTTGCCACAACTTTGGAAGTATGCTTGGGGTCATTGTCCATTTGGAAGACCCATTTGCAACCAAGCTTTAACTTCCTGACTGATGTCTTGAGATGTTGCTTCAATATATCCACATCCTCCACCTTCCTCATGATGCCATCTAATGTGTGAAGTGCACCAGTCCCTCCTGCAGCAAAGCACCCCCACAACATGATGCTGCCACCCCCATGCTTCACGGTTGGGATGGTGCTCCTCGGCTTGCAAGCCTCCCCCTTTTTCCTCCAAACATAACGATGGTCATTACGTCCAAACAGTTCTATTTTTGTTTCATCAGACCAGAGGACATTTTTCCAAAAAGTATGATCTTTGCCCCCATGTGCAGTTGCCAACCGTAGTCTGGCTTTTTTATGGCGGTTTTGGAGCAGTGGCTGCTTCCTTGCTGAGGATGCCTTTCAGGTTATGTCAATATAGGATTCGTTTTTACTGTGGATATAGATACTTTTGTACCTGTTTCCTCCAGTATCTTCACAAGGTCCTTTGCCGTTGTTCTAGGTTTGATTTGCACTTTTCGCACCAAAGTACGTTTATCTCTAGGAGACAGAACGCATCTCCTTCTTGAGCTGTATGCGGTCCCATGGTGTTTATACATGCATACTATTGTTTGTACAGATGAATGTGGTACCTTCAGGCATTTGGAAATTGCTCCTAAGGATGAGCCAGACTTGTGGAGGTCTACATTTTTTTTGGAGGTCTTGGCTGATTTCTTTTGATTTTCCCATGATGTGAAGCAAAGAGTCACTGTTTGAAGGTAGGCCTTGAAATACATCCACAGGTACACCTCCAATTGACTCAAATGATGTCAATTCACAAATTAGAAGCTTCGTGTATGTAAACTTCTGACCCACTGGAATTGTGATTAAGTGAAATAATTTGTCTGTAAACAATTGTTGGAAAAATGACTTGTGTCATGCACAAAGTAGATGTCCTAACCGACTTGACAAAACTATAGTTTGTAAACAAGAAATTTGTGAAGTGGTTGAAAAACGAGTTTTAATGACCCCAACCTAAGTGTATGTGAACTTCTGACTTCAACTGTAAATGTTTTGTCTTGCCCATTCACCCTTTGAATGGCACACATACACAATCCATCTCTCAAGGCTTAAAAATCTTTAACCTGTCTCCTCCCCTTCATCTACACTGATTAAAGTGGTTTTAAAAGGTGATAAGGGAGCATAGCTTTCACCTGGGTTCACCTGGTCAGTCTATGTCATGGAAAGAGCAGGTGTTCTTAATGTTTTGTAAACTCAGTGTACTGTTCAACTTGATTCTCTGTTCAGTCATTTGTAATTTCTGTGCTGTACCTTGAATTCATTTATTTACATTTGGACATTATTTGTGTTGTATTTAGATTCAATGTTCTTTGATTGTAATAAAAACACACTAGAAACAGTGTGACAGAAGTTCCTCCCAGCAACTTGTATATTTTCCTTTAAAATGTACAACTCTCTAGACTACTCTGAACATGACTTGATGCTGGTAATGAGTGTGTCTGCTGGACAATGGCACCATGTCAGCCTTGGCAGGAAGGGACTGGTTGGGGATTAGGGCTGAGAGGGAGCAGTGAGCTTTTGTGTCTCTGCAGCCTGGTGCATGGAGACCTGCCAGCCTGTTAGGCAGATGAAGCTCCACTCCATCAGGCCTCCCCAGGGGTGTCAGGAGGCATGGGGGAGAGGGGTGGGGGGGGCTATACCATGTGTGGGTCACTGTAGCGGGTGTGTGTGTGTGTGTGTGTGTGTGTGTGTGTGTGTGTGTGTGTGTGTGTGTGTGTGTGTGTGTGTGTGTGTGTGTGTGTGTGTGTGTGTGTGTGTGTGTGTGTGTGTGTGTGTGTGTGTGTGTGTGTGTGTGTGTGTGTGTGTGTGTGTGTCTCCCCATAGTTCAGGACAGATGGAAGGTCCTTTCTAGGTCAGTAACTTGTCAAAGTAGAGTTATGGGTGATGAGTTATTTATTGATTTTATTATATCAAACTGAGATCCAACTATGCCTTAACCACCTGTTCGAATGGAGTGTAATGCATTCCTTTCACCACAGGGTTTGGTACTTGCCCAACATTAAAGGGATAACTCCGCCAGTCTTCATATATAGATATTTGTTTTTCTCACCTTGAAAGCAATCCATGGACAAGGTATTGAATGCAATCCATGCTTTGTGATTTATTTAAACTAGCCACCGCCATCCCAATTCCCCATGTAGCCCCTAAGTCACAATGTGGAGAGATACCAGAACAGAACACCTGTAACTACAATACCACTCGTTAGTTGTGTTGTGCTTGGTGGTACGAGGCCCTCAGTGGTCTGGGGCCAGTCTGCAGTGAACAGGACTGACAGAGGACGTGTCATAATAAGGAAGATAAAAAGAATAAGAATAATAAGGAAGAGAATAATAATAATAATAATAATAAGGAAGAGGTGTCACACCCTGGCCTTAGTTATCTGTGTTTTCTTTATTATTTTGGTTAGGCCGGGGTGTAACATGGGTGATTTATTGTGTCTTGTCTTGTCTAGGGATTTATTAGATTTATGGGGTTGTGTTCAGTGCAGTTGTCTAGGTAAGTTTATGGTTGCCTAGAGTGGTTCTCAATCAGAGGCAGGTGTTTATCGTTGTCTCTGATTGGGAACCATATTTAGGCAGCCATATTCTTTGGGTATTTTGTGGGTGGTTGTCTCCTCTGTCAGTATTTGTGTCACACGGGACTGTTTTCGGGTTTTCACGGTTCTTGTTTTGTATTCTGTTCATGTATAGTTTCTCTGATTAAAGAACCATGAACTTTAACCACGCTGCATATTGGTCCTCCGATCCTTCTCGCCTCTCCTCTTCGGAAGAAGAGGAGGAAATCCCTTACAAGAGGAGCGTTATTAATGTGGTCTGATTAAGAATGCTTTTGAAAAGAGAAACTCACTGGTTCTGGGCTCTGAACGTTAGCGTTGACGTAATTTGTGATTTTGATGCCTGGCGCCAGTTTACTTGTCTTCTGTGGAGATGCTCACTGTGTCAATCAGAGAGGACCAGACCAGATTGAGGGAAGAATCTAACACCATCGAGGATGCCTGTACATTTTTCCCCCCAGTTTACAAAACCCTGTACAGTTGGCTACATTCATTTGAAAACACAGACATTATAACCCAGTGAGAATAGTGAAGCAATGGTCCTACTCCCATTTTGCTACATATACAGTGCATTCTGAAAGTATTCCGACCCCTTGACTTTCCCACATTTTGTTATGTTACAGAATTATTCTTAAAGTGATTAAATTGTTTTTTCCCTCCTCATTAATCTACACACAATACCCCATAATGACTACGCAAAATAAGGTTTACATTTTTTTTTGTGGGGGGGTGCATAAAAAAAGGAAATATCACATTTACACATGTATTCAGACCCTTTACTCAGTAATTGGAAGCATATTTGGCAGCGATTACAGCCTCGAGTCTTCTTGGGTATGACACTACAAGCTTGGCACATCTGTATTTGGGGAGTTTCTCCCATTCTTCTCTGCTGATCCTCTCAAGCTCTGTCAGGTTGGATGGGGAGTGTCACTGCACAGCTATTTTCAGGTCTCTCCAGAGATGTTCGATTGGGTTCAAGTCCAGGCTCTGGCTGGGCCACTCAAGGACAGAGACTTGTCCCGAAGCCACTCCCACGTTGTCTTGGCTGTGTGCTTAGGGTCGTCCTGTTGGAAGGTGAACCTTAACCCCAGTCTGAGGTCAAGAGCGCTCTGGAGCAGGTTTTCATCAAGGATCTCCCTCTACTTTGCTCCGTTCATCTTTGCCTTGATCCTGACTAGTCTCCCAGTCCCTGCCGCTAAAAAAGATCCCCACAGCAACATACCACCACCATGCTTAACCGTAGGGATGGTGCCAGGTTTCCTTCAGATGTGATGCTTGGCATTCAGGCCAAAAAGTTACATCTTGGTTTCCTCAGACCAGAGAATCTTGTTTCTCATGGTCTGAGAGTCTTCAGGTGCCTTTTGGCAAACTCCATGTGTACTGTTATGTGCCTTTTACTGAAAAGGCCTGATTGGTGGAGTGCTGCAGAGATGGTTGTCCTTGTGGAAGGTTCTCCCATCTCCACAGAGGAACTCTGGAGCTCTGTCAGAGTAACCACCGGGTTCTTGGTCAGCTCCCTGACCAAGGCCCGTATCCCCCGATTGCTCAGTCCGGCCGGGCAGCCAGCTCTAAGAAGAGTCTTGGTGATTCCAAACTTCAATTTCAAAATGATGGAGGCCACAGTGTTCACAATGGACCTTCAATGCTGCAGACATTTTTTGGTGCTGTACCCTTCCCCAGATCTGTGGCTCGACACAATCCTTCCTGTCTCGGAGCTCAACAGACAATTCCTTTGACCTCATGCCTTGTGAGGATCAGGTGATGAGTGGCTAATATGCCTATGCCTCCTGTCCTGCTAGCTAACGTTCAATTGCTGGAAAATAGGTGCGGCGAACTTAAAGCACGTATATCCTACCAACGGGACATTAAAAACTGTAATATCTTATCTTTCACTGACTCGTGGCTGAACGACGAAATTAAGAACATACAGCTGGAGGCTTATACATTTTTACGGCAGGATAGAACAGCAGCCTCTGGTAAGACACGGGGCGGGGGCCTATGCATATATACAGTGGGGAGAACAAGTAGTTGATACACTGCCAATTTTGCAGGTTTTCCTACTTACAAAGCATGTAGAGGTCTATAATTTGTATCATAGGTACACTTCAACTGTGAGAGATGGAATCTAAAACAAAAATCCAGAAAATCACATTGTATGATTTTCAAGCAATTAATTTGCATTTTATTGCATGACATAAGTATTTGATCACCTACCAACCAGTAAGAATTCTGGCTCTCACAGACCTGTTAGTTTTTCTTTAAGAAGCCCTCCTGTTCTCCACTCATTACCTGTATTAACTGTACCTGTTTGAACTCGTTACCTGTATAAAAGACACCTGTCCACACACTCAATCAAACAGACTCCAACCTTTCCACAATGGTCAAGACTAGAGAGCTGTGTAAGGACATCAGGGTTAAAATGTTAGACCTGCACAATTCTGGGATGGGCTACAGGACAATAGGCAAGCAGCTTGGTGAGAAGGCAACAACTGTTGGCGCAATTATTAGAAAATGGAAGAAGATGACGGTCAAGATGATGGTCAATCACTCTCGGTCTGGGGCTCCATGCAAGATCTCACCTCGTGGGGCATCAATGATCACGATGAAGGTGAGGAATCAGCCCAGAACTACATGGCAGGACCTGGTCAATGACCTGAAGAGAGCTGGGACCACAGTCTCAAAGAAAACCATTAGTAACACACTACGCCATCATGTATTAAAATCCTGCAGCGCAAGCAAGGTCCCTCTGCTCAAGCCAGTGCATGTCCAGGCCTGTCTGAAGTTTGCCAATGGCCATCTGGATGATCCAGAGGAGGAATGGGAGAAGGTCATGTGGTCTGTTGTTAAGTGACTGTCCCACTGGATGTCATAAGGTGAATGCACCAATTTGTAAGTCGCTCTGGATAAGAGCGTCTGCTAAATGACTTAAATGTAATGTAAATGTCTGATGAGACAAAAATGGAGCTTTTTGGTCTAAACTCCACTCGCTGTGTTTGGATGAAGAAAAAGGATGAGTACAACCCCGAGTACAACCCCAAGAACACCATCCCAACCGTGTAGCATGGAGGTGGAAACATCATTCTTTGGGGATGATTTTCTGCAAAGGGGACAGGACGACTGCACCGTATTGAGGGGGGGATGGATGGGGCCATGTATCGTGAGATCTTGGCCAACAACCTCCTTCCCTCAGTAAGAGCATTGAAGATGACAAGGACCTGAAACACACAGCCAGGGCAACTAAGGAGTGGCTTCGTAAGATGCATCTCAAGGTCCTGGAGTGACCTAGCCAGTCTCCAGACCTGAACCCAATAGAAAATCTTTAGAGGGAGCTGAAAGTCCATATTGCCCAGCGACAGCCCCGAAACCTGAAGGATCTGGAGAAGGTCTGTACGGAGGAGTGGGCCAAAATCCTTGTTGCAGTGTGTGCAAACCTAGTCTGGCCTGCTCGCCTACCTACCACTGAGGAAGTACAGCTCCCGCTCAGCCCAGTCAAAACTGTTCGCTGCTCTGGCCCCCCAATGGTGGAACAAACTCCCTCACGACGCCAGGACAGCGGAGTCAATCACCACCTTCCGGAGACACCTGAAACCCCACCTCTTTAAGGAATACCTAGGATAGGATAAGTATTCCCCCCCCCTTTAAGATTTAGATGCACTATCGTAAAGTGACTGTTCCACTGGATGTCATAAGGTGAATGCACCAATTTGTAAGTCGCTCTGGATAAGAGCGTCTGCTAAATGACTTAAATGTAAAATGTAAATGTAGTCAAGAGCTACAGGAAACGTATGATCTCTGTAATTGCAAACAAAGGTTTCTGTACTAAATATTAAGTTCTGCTTTTCTGATGTATCAAATACTTATGTCATGCAATAAAATACAAATGAATTACTTAAAAATCATACAATGTGATTTTCTGGATTTTTGTTTTAGATACCATCTCTCACAGTTGAAGTGTCTCTATGATAAAAAATTACAGACCTCTACATGCTTTGTAAGTAGGAAAAACCTGCTAAATCGGCAGTGTATCAAATACTTGTTCTCCCCACTGTATAAACAACAGCTGGTGCACAATAACTAAGGAAGTCTCGAGGTTTTGCTTACCTGAGGTAGAGTATCTCATGATAAGCTGTAGACCACACTATCTACCTAGAGAGTTTATCTGTATTTTTCATATCTGTCTCTACAGACCGATGCTGGCACTAAAACCTCACTCCATGAGCTGTATACCGCGATAAGCAAACAGGAAAACGTTCATCCAGAGACGACACTCCTAGTGGAGGGACTTTAATGCAGGGAAACTTGTATCAGTTTTACCTCATTTCTATCAGCATTTTAAATGTGCAACCAGAGGGGGGGGTCTAGACCATTTTTACTCCACACGCAGAGATGCGTGCAAGGCTCTCCCTCGTCCTCCATTTGGCAAATCTGAACATAATTCTATCTTCCTGATTTCTGCTTGCAAGCAAAAATTTAACCAGGAAGCATCAGTGACTTGGTTTATAAAAAAGTGGTTAGATGAAGCAGATGCTAAACTACAGCACTGTTTTGCTAGCACAGACTGGAATATGTTCCTGAATTATTCCGATGATATTGAGGAGTACACCAGTCACTGGCTTTATCAATATGTGCATTGAGGACGTTGTCCCCACAGTGACTGTACGTACATACCCCAACCAGAAGCCATGGGTTAGAGCTAAAGGGTAGAGTTGCCGCTTTCAAGGAGCGGGACTCTAACCCAGAAGCTTATAAGAAAAACCATCAAACAGGCAGAGCATCAATACAGGACTAAGATCAAATCGTACTACACCGGCTCCAACGCTCGCCGGATGTGGCCGGGCTTGCGAACTATTACAGACTACAAAGGGAAGCACAGCCGAGAGCTTTCCAGTGACATGAGCCTTCGAAATGAGCTAAATCACTTCTATGCTCGCTTCGAGGCAAGTAACACTGAAACATGCATGAGAGCATCAGCTATTCCGGACGACTGTGTGATCACTCTCTACGCAGCCAATGTCAGACCTTTAAACAGGTCAACATTCACAAGGTCGCAGGGCCAGACGGATTACCAGGATGTGTACTCCGAGCATGCACTGACCAACTGGCAAGTGTCTTTAATGACATGTTCAGCCTCTCCCTGTCTGAGTCTGTAATACCAGCATGTTTCAAGCAGACCACCATAGTCCCATTGCCCAAGAACATTAAAATAACCTGCCTAAATGACTACCGACCCGTAGCACTCACGTCTGTAGCCATTAAATGCTTTGAAAGGCTGGTCATGGCTCACATCAACACCATTATCCCAGAAACCCGAGACCCACTCCAATTTGCATACCACACCAACAAATCTGCAAATGATGCAATCTTTATTGCACACCACACTGCCCTTTCACACCTGGACAAGAGGAACACCTATGTGAGAATGCTGTGCACTGACTACAGCTCAGCGAACAACACCATAGTGCCCTCAAAGCTCATCACTAACGTAAGGACACTGGGACTAAACACCTCCCTCTGCAACTGGATCCTGGACATCCTGATGGGCATCCCCCTGGTGGTAAGGGTAGGTAACAACACATCCACCACGCTGATCCTCAACACGGGGGCCCCTCAGGGGTGCATGCTCAGTTCTCTCCTGTACTCCCTGTTCACTCATGACTGCACGGCCAGGCACGACTCCAACACCATCATTGAGTTTGCTGATGACACAACATTGGTAGGCCTGATCACCGACAACGATGAGATAACCTGTAGGGAGAAGGTCAGAGACCTGACCGTGTGGTGCAAAGACAACAACCTCTCCCTCAACGTAATCAAGACAAATTAGATGATTGTGGACTACAGGAAAAGGAGGAACGAGCACGCCCCCATTCTCATCGACGGGCTGTAGTTTAGCAGGTTGAGAGCTTCAAGTTCCTTGGTGTCCGCATCACCAACAAACTAACATGGTCTAAGCACACCAAGACAGGCGTGAAGAGGGCACAACAAAACCTATTCCCCCTCAGGAGACTGAAAAGATTTGGCATGGGTCCTCAGATCCTCAAAAGTTTTTACAGCTGCACCATCGAGAGCATCCTAACGGGTTGCATCACTGCCTGGTATGGCAACTGCTCGGCCTCTGACCGCAAGGCACTACAGAGGGTCGTGCGTACGGCCCAGTACATAACCGGGGCCAAGTTTCCTACCATCCAGGACCTCTATACCAGGCGGTGTCAGAGGAAGGTCCTAAAAATTGTCAATGACTCCAGCCACCCTAGTTATAGACTTTTCTCTCTGCTACCACATGGCAAGCGGTACTGGAGCGCCAAGTCTAGGTCCAAGAGAATCCTAAACAGCTTCTACCCCCCCAAGCCATAAGACTCCTGAACAGTTAATATAATGGCTTCCCAGACTACTTGCATTGCCCCCCTCTTCTCAATGGAAACAGGATGCACCTGAGATCAATTTGGAGTCTCATATCACATGGTCTGAAGACTTATGTAAATAAGGTATTTCTGTTTAAAAACCAATTCTGAATTAGCTAAAATGTAAAACAAAAAATATATTTTTGCTTTGTCATTATGAGTTATTGTGTGTAGATTGATGAGGAAGAAAAATAATTGAATAATTTTTAGAATAAGGCTGTAACATAACAAAATGTGGAGAAAGTCAAGGGGTCTGAGTACTTTCCGAATGCACTACATTTGACATATTGTTGTGGTTCATTTCTTTACTATCAAATGAGGAGAGACAAACTGATCACACAAGTCAGAGTTATCCTTAAACTAAATCTTGAATCACTTTGTAATAATAGTGCAGGCCAATACAACGCACACACATAAAGGGAATCGATTGAGTGCTCTTGTCATGCATTGTCATATTATGTCTTGTTCCTGTTCTTTCTCTTCACTCCGTCTCCCTCTGCTGGTCGTATTAGGTTACCTCCTCTTCCTCTCCTTCCCCCAGCTGTTCCTCATTTTCTCTAACTACCTCGTTCACCCTTTTCCCACCTGTTCCCTTTTTCCCTCTGATTAGGTCTCTATTTCTCTCTCTGTTCCTGCTTCTGTCTTTGTCAGATTCTCGTTTGAGTTTCTCATGCCAGAACCAAGCTATCGTCTCGTTTGCTTCACCCTTGTCCCGTCCTGTCGGAATCTGCATGTTCATCTGATGCTACGTGTGATTATTATTATTGATCAGGTACCTCTGTCCTCTACGACCCGCGCCTACCCAGAGAGACCAGCAGTCTGTCGCCGCTAACCCAGCTATTCTCCTCTGCTGCTAAGAAGGGGACTCTTCTGTAAATATCAGAAGGACTTTATGATTCATTTGTCGCCCTCTCTGCGGGTTGTCTATTTTGCCATTATATACATCTGAAGAGGATCTATGTCTTCCTTGTGTTTTGACATTAAAGAACTCTGTATTTGTTAAACCGCTTTTGGGTCCTCACTCACGTGCATAACAGGTCTATCATAATGTTGGCTGGTCGACGATTCACGGTCAAATGATTCGTTGAGAGCACCGGGACAAAAGTACAAAGGTCTTTTATGGCCAAGATACACCCCTTTCAACCTACATGACGAACAACAGATCTATAGAATGGGTCACAAGGTTAAGATCTGTATGAAAGATACCTATAATACATAGCAGACAACTGTTGACACAGCAGATACTTTCATTGTATAGAGACCAGTTTCTGGCCCTCCAACTCCAAACTGGAGTCGTCTCTCTCTGGTATGGTATAGAAAAGCAACATTAACCCATGCTCTTGAATGCTCTTTAGGTTTTATCACCCAAAATACATTGTAATTTTCCTGTTAGTGTTATCTCCCATCCTCAGTAGAACACACACACACACAATAGTTAAGAATACTCTATTCTGTCGAATAAAATAACCATTTGATAAAAGTATTACAACATAATCTTACAATTTTTCCTCTCACAATATACATTTGACATTTTTATTACTGAACAAAAATATAAATGCAACATGTAACAATTTCAATGATATTACTGAGTTACAGTTCATATAAGGATATCAGTCAATTTAAATGGATAAATTAAGACCTACTCTATGGATTTCACCTGACTGGGTGGGGGCTTAGTCGTGGGTAGCCACTGGGAAGCCAGAGCCAGCCAATCAAAATGTGTTTTTCCCTACAAAAGAGCTTTATTACAGACAGAAATTCTCCTCAGTTTCATCAGCTGTCCGGGTGGCTGGTCTCAGACGATCCCGCAGGTGAAGAAGCTGGATGTGGAGGTCATGGGATTGCATGGTTACATGTGGTCTGCGGTTGTGAGGCCAGTTGGACATACTGCCAAATTTTCTAAAACAACATTGGATGTGGCTTATGGTAGAGAAATTAACATTCAATTCCCTGGCTACAGTTCTGGTGAGGACCACCACTTTACATGTTGCCTTTATATTTTTGTTCAGTATACAGTACCAGTCAAAAGTTTGGACACACCTACTCATTCAAGGTTTATTTTTTTTTTTACTATTTTCTACATTGTAGAATAATAGTGAAGGCATCAACACTATGAAATAACACATGGATTCATGTAGTAACTAAAAAAGTGTTAATCAACAAATCAAAATATATTTAACATTTGAGATTCTTCAAAGTAGCCACCCTTTGCATTGATGACGGCTTTGCACACACTTGTTATTCTCTCAACCAGGCTCATGAGGTAGTCACCTGGAATGCATTTCACCTAATAGGTGTGCCTTGTTAATTTGTGGAATTTATTGATTTATTAATGTGTTTGAGCCAACCGCTGTGTCTTTGAGACGCAGAGTAGGTGGAAGGATGATCTCTGCATGTGTGGTTCCCACCGTGAAGCATGGAGGATGAGGTGTGATGGTGTGGGGGGGCTTTGCTGGTGACACTGTGATTTATTTAGAATTCAAGGCACACTTAACAGGCATGGCTACCACAGCATTCTGCAGCAATATGCCATCCCATCAGACTGGCGCTTAGTGGGACTAGTGGGACAGTGAAGCTAGTTGAGAGAATGCCAAGAGTCTTCCTTTTTTGTGGCGGTCCTCATGAGAGCCAGTTTCATCACAGTGCTTGATAGTTTTTGCGATTGCACTTGAAGATACTTTCAAAGTTCTTGACATTTTTCGGGTTGACTGCCCTTCATGTCCTAAAGTAATGATGGACTGTCGTTTCTGTTTACTTATTTGAGCTGTTCTTGACATAATATGGACTTGGCTTTTTACCAAATAGGGCTATCTTCTGTATACCACCCCTACCTTGTCACAACACAACCGATTGGCTCAAATGCATTAAGAAGGAAATAAATTCCACAAATAAACTTTTTGCAAGGCACACCTGTTAATTGAAATGCATTCCAGGTTACTACCCCATGAGGCTGGTTGAGAGAATGCCAAACGTGTGCAAAGCTGTCAAGGCAAACATGAGCTACTTTGAAGAATCTCAAATCTAAAATATATTTGGATTTGTTTAACACTTTTTTGTTTACTACATGATTCCATATGTGTTATTTCACAGTGTTGATGTCTTCACTGTTAAACTACAATGTACAAATAAAGAAAACAACTGGAATGATTAGGTGTGTCCAAACTTTTGACTGGTAATGTACATACATATGTAACAGTATGACTTTAGACCGTCCCCTCGCCCATACCCGGGCGCAAACCAGGGACCCTCTGCACACATCAACAACAGTCACCCGCGAAGCATCGCTACCCATCGCTCCACAAAAGCCACTACTTCAAGGTCTCAGAGCAAGTGATGTCCACGGTTGAAACGCTATTTAGCGCGCACCACCGCTGACTAGCTAGCCGTTTCACATACATACATACATACCTACCTACCTACCTACCCACACACACACACACACACACACACACACACACACACACACACACACACACACACACACACACACACACACACACACACACACACACACACACACACACACACACACATACATACATACATACATACATACATACATACATACATACATACATACATACATACATACATACATACATACATACATACAGTATCAGTCAAAAGTTTGGACACACCTACCCATTCAAGTATATTCTTTATTTTTTAATATTTTCTACATTGTAGAATAAGGCTCAATCTGACCATGAATCTGATTTTAAAAGTTAGGCAATGTTGTATTTGAGCTAACCCTAACCCTTTTCCTAAGCTGCTACGTTAATTATCCCAACCTGCTGAATAAATTGTCCTAACCTGCTATGAAAAGTCAATTTTGACATAAACTCTGTACTATCAATTCAAAACAATTTACCACTGGATCAGCGGAATTTAGTTCACCGGAAGAGGAATGACCGAGCGTGTGTTTCGTGGTCTCATCTGATTGGTCAAGGATGATAGCGTTTGAACCAATGAGAGGCAGACATCTGTTCACTCGAGCAACTCCGAAATTGCTTTCCCTTCCTTGTCATTCATTGAAATCACAAGACATTACCTGGAAGAGTCTCTTTTGAGGACAACGTTTAAGCTTTAGGCGGTCAAAATGCAGGTCTTGGGAGCATTCGCGATAATTCTGTCCATATTTTCTGTTCATTCTACCGTTTATTTCCAAGAACAATTCCTTGATGGAGGTAAGTTCGTTTTATTTCTGACGTTCCACCCTCGTCTAGAAACGTTAGCTAGCTAGCCCACTTACTCAGGCCGTGCACAAGTTTCAAAGATGGACCTGGAAATGAGTTGTCACACTGCCTTCTCTTCAATTGAACTGTATGCTGCATATTTTGTTGCACATGCATTATTTACATGTTAATGCTAGCTATATTGCTACATAATGAAAGAAAATTAGCTTTGACAATGTAAAATTTGCAGACTTAGTTAGTTGGGCTACACTGGTCTATTCAGACAGACTCATGAGTTCCATTTGTAACATTTGACTGACCATACACAAACAAATGGCTTGATGATTAGGCATGTCAGAGAAGTAGCTGGTGACACTTAAAAAAAAAAAAAAACTGAATTGAATGTTTTTGCCCTTATCAGATGGTGTCTAGACTGTAAAATTACTGTGTTTGAGGTGGAGAAGGCCTTGTGCCATATTTTCCACTGTTTTGCGACGTCAGTGACTGGTCTTCATTTGTTTGATGATTCTGACTGTTCATTGGTTGGTGTATTTTTCTGCAGATGCCTGGAAGACTCGCTGGCTGGACTCTAAGCACAAGGCAGACTACGGGGAGTGGAAACTGACAGCTGGTAACTTCTATGGAGATGCTGAGAAGGACAAAGGTTAGTTCATTATTGCCCCTTGGGTCGATGACCTTACTGGGTCAGTTTCTTTATTGTCTCCTGGGTCAGTGCTGCCTACTAAGGTTTGGGGTCATTTCAGGAAGTGAACTGAAATTCCTACACTGGTTGTAGCTTTTTGGTTTACTTCCTGAATTGATGGAATTTACCACAATTCTGCAGCCTGCTGTTTGGCTGGGGTCTTGAACATGTTCTGTTATTAACTAAGATACTGATAATGGCTGTTTGTGATTTGTGACTATTGTGTTGTCACCCATTATGACTGTTATACAGCGAGTATTCATCAGTGTTACCATGCCTCACTCTGGCTGTGTCCCCAGGTCTACAGACGAGCCAGGATGCCCGTTTCTATGCCGCATCGGCCCGCTTCGAACCCTTCAGCAACGAGGGAAAGACTCTGGTGATCCAGTTCACTGTGAAACACGAGCAGAAAATTGACTGTGGTGGCGGTTATGTCAAGGTGTTCCCCTCCACCCTTGACCAGGCTGAGATGCACGGAGACTCCCAGTACTACATCATGTTCGGTAGGTACCTCTGTCTGGTCTTATGGCCAGTGCACTGGTGTGTATTCATTAGGGCACATAGAAAATTGTAGCCAAACATTTTGCAACATAAACAAGAGTTAAAAAATATATATATTATACAAATTCAGGTAGGTCCCTCCCTGTTTTTGTTCCATTTGCTTCCATTTGGTTAGTGAATACACACAGGAGTTTTTCTTAAATTTAACACATTGTGACATGACCAGGGAAAACTCTGGGTCCTTATTGGAGCCTATGAGTAGGTTTATTTCCTAGTCTAATAACATGGGCAGGAACATCAGGACTGGTGTGTGTGATGATGACTCAATTATATTGGACAACTTTGTGGTGATAGGATGGAAGGTCTCTACTAGAGGTTGACCGATTATGATTTTTCAACGCCGATACCAATTTATTGGAGGACCAAAAAAAGCCAAAGCCGATTTCATTGTTTATTTGTAATAATGACAATTACATCAATACTGAATTAACACTTTTATTTTAACTTAATATAATACATAAATAAAATCAACTTAGTCTCAAATAATGAAACCTGCTCAATTTGATTTAAGTAATAAAAAACAAAGTGTTGGATAAAGTAGTAGTGCTGTATGTGCCATGTTAGCTTTTACATTTAACATTGAATGTTTAAAAAAAAGAATTGTCGTAATTATGTACAATTCTGGAAAATTAGTTTGCAGCGAGCCAGGTGGCCCAAACTGTTGCATATACCCTGACTCTGCGTGCAATGAACGCAAGAGAAGTAACACAATTTCCCTAATTAATATTTCCTGCTAACATTAATTAAATTAAACTAAATATGCAATTAGCACCGCTAGTGCTAATTTGATCATACTCTGTCCTGCGACCTGTACAGGCCCTGACATCTGTGGCTACAGCACCAAGAAGGTCCACGTTATCTTCAACTACAAGGGCAAGAATCACCTCATCAAGAAGGAAGTCAAGTGTAAGGTAAGGTGCTCTCGTTTTGATTTCTGTCCTCTGATTACCGTCTCACACACACACACCTACTTTAACCTAAGCGATCTCTCTTCCCCCGCTTCAGGATGACGAGCTGACCCACCTGTACACGCTGATCCTGAACCCAAACCAGACCTACGAGGTGAAGATTGATAATGAGAAGGTTGAGTCAGGCACTCTGGAGGAGGACTGGGACTTCCTGCCGGCTAAGACCATCAAGGACCCCGAGGCCAAGAAGCCCGAGGACTGGGACGACCGCCCCAAGATGGACGACGCTGAAGACACCAAGCCAGAGGTACAACCACTGTCTTTAAACACCACGTGGCACCAAGCCTATTCAAATCAAACTTTTATCTAAACTGCATTTAGATCGTATGAAGACACTTTACTGTAAAATACACCCAGTAAAAGAAAGTAGAGGACAGATGCCTCATTATTACTATAGTCAGTGCAGGAGCTGTGTGTTTTATTTAACTAGGCAAGTCAGTTAAGAACAAATTCTTATTTTACAATGACTGCCTATTCCCCCTGGCCTATTCCCCCTGGCCAAACCCCCCGGCCAAACCCGGGCCAATTGTGCACCGCCCTACGGCCGGTTGTGATACAGCCTGGAATCTAACCAGGGTCTGTGGTGATGCCTCTAGCACTGAGATGCAGTGCCTTAGACCACTGCGCCACTCGGGAGGGGCTAGTAGCAACACCACCTCAGATGTTTCACTGTTTGACTTCCTGTTCTTCTGATAGATTATTAAACTCAAAAGTATTGTGGAGCTCCTGCTCTTAAATATAAACAGGACCAGAGTCCCTACACCTATTTCCGTCCAAGTCATATAGTATTATTGGTTTTACAATGATATGGTGAGGCTGACCTCGACGTGCCATAGCAGGAAGTGATTTTCATATTGTGAGTTATGTTTCCAGGATTGGTCCAGTAAGCTATACTGTAGTAGTAAATGACTGTTGTTCCAGGACTGGGATGTGGCTGAGAACATCCCTGACCCTGATGCCAAGAAGCCTGACGACTGGGACGTGGACATGGATGGAGAGTGGGAGCCGCCTGTGATCACCAACCCAGTGTACAAGGTTTGTGTTAAACTAGGCTGGGGCGGTGATCAGTGATCACACTATACCAGTGTTCCTCAACTCCAGTCTACAAGCCCAGAACAAGTGTACCTAATTCAACTAATCAAAGGCTTGATATATGTAGTTTGACTCAGATTTGTTAGTGTGGGTCTAGGACAAAAATGTGCAATGGATGGTACTCGAGGACATTAGTTGAGAAACACTATCAGCTTATCAAACTGAACCAAGAGGAGTGTTTTCAGCTAATTTGTCAATGAGCTGTGCTTAGCCAGAGTGGTATTCAAGACCGCAACGTTGTAGAAACATGTTATTCTTGAAAGGGAAGTTCTAGCAACTTTTTTTGCAACAGCTTTTGTTGCCATTCAGTTTTTGTGAAATGGAATGGAGGAAGTTGTTTCCTGAAATAATGCCACACAATTTGGACCGTTTGTTGCGAAACTGGTTAGGACTTAACCTTTGTGCAACTGGCACAAGTTGAGGAAGACTCTATAGACATTATCACACTGCATTGTTCTTAACCCCAGGGCTAGATGCATTGTTCTTAACCCCAGGGCTAGATGCATTGTTCTTAACCCCAGGGCTAGATGCATTGTTCTTAACCCCAGGGCTAGATGCATTGTTCTTAACCCCAGGGCTAGATGCATTGTTCTTAACCCCAGGGCTAGATGCATTGTTCTTAACCCCAGGGCTAGATGCATTGTTCTTAACCCCAGGGCTAGATGTATTGTTCTTAACCCCAGGGCTAGATGTATTGTTCTTAACCCCAGGGCTAGATGCATTGTTCTTAACCCCAGGGCTAGATGTGTTGTTCTTGGCCCCAGGCCGAGCTGCAGTGTTCACGCAAGCATTTTTTTACATGTATTCCAAAGCCCTGGGATAACGGACAAGCGATCAACATTTTTATTTAGCATTTTAGTCATTTGGTAGATACACTTATCCAGAGCAACTTACAGGAGCAATTAGGGTTAAGTACCTTGCTCAAGGGCACATCAACATATTTTTCACCTAGTTGGCTCGGGGATTTGAACCAGCAAACTTTTCGGTTACTGGCCCAAAGCTCTTAACCGCTAGACTACATTTTGTCTCTGACATGCGACCACTGTTTACAAGGCACTTAGTAATGCCATTTCCTCTTGCATCTGGACCAGCATTTGATTTCCAACAGTGATAGTTTCCGAGGTCAGACAGCAAAAACAATGTTTTACTTTTCATATGCGATCTCGCCCCTGTACATAGATGAATCAAATCAAACTTTATTTGTCACATGCGCCGAATACATAAAAGCTATGAAAAGTGTTTGCTGCCCTTCTAGCAGTTGCTTTAGTTGAGTAAGTACGAAGACATTAGCCAACCTGCATGGCAAACATTTTTGTTTTTGCACGTATTACAGTATTTTGCTCAGATTGAAGGACGAAATGGTATGATTTTACTGATCAAATTAACATGCATATGTCTTCGCTAACCGTGCTCCGGAGCAGGGCCAACTAGCCCACTTATAAAATGTGCAAGAGTGAACATTCGCTTAGCCCTGGGCTAAAAATCTTCCTTAGCCCTGGGCTAAAAATCTTCCTTAGCCCTGGGCTAAAAATCTTCCTTAGCCCTGGGCTAAAAATCTTCCTTAGCCCTGGGCTAAAAATCTTCCTTAGCCCTGGGCTAAAAATCTCCCTTAGCCCTGGGCTAAAAATCTCCCTTAGCCCTGGGCTAAAAATCTCCCTTAGCCCTGGGCTAAAAATCTCCCTTAGCCCTGGGCTAAAAATCTCCCTTAGCCCTGGGCTAAAAATCTCCCTTAGCCCTGGGCTAAAAATCTCCCTTAGCCCTGGGCTAAAAATCTCCCTTAGCCCTGGGCTAAAAATCTCCCTTAGCCCTGGGCTAAAAATCTCCCTTAGCCCTGGGCTAAAAATCTCCCTTAGCCCTGGGCTAAAAATCTCCCTTAGCCCTGGGCTAAAAATCTCCCTTAGCCCTGGGCTAAAAATCTCCCTTAGCCCTGGGCTAAAAATCTCCCTTAGCCCTGGGCTAAAAATCTCCCTTAGCCCTGGGCTAAAAATCTCCCTTAGCCCTGGGCTAAAAATCTCCCTTAGCCCTGGGCTAAAAATCTCCCTTAGCCCTGGGCTAAAAATCTCCCTTAGCCCTGGGCTAAAAATCTCCCTTAGCCCTGGGCTAAAAATCTCCCTTAGCCCTGGGCTAAAAATCTCCCTTAGCCCTGGGCTAAAAATCTCCCCTTAGCCCTGGCCTGGGCTAAAAATCTCCCTTAGCCCTGGGCTAAAAATCTCCCTTAGCCCTGGGCTAAAAATCTCCCTTAGCCCTGGGCTAAAAATCTCCCTTAGCCCTGGGCTAAAAATCTCCCTTAGCCCTGGGCTAAAAATCTCCCTTAGCCCTGGGCTAAAAATCTCCCTTAGCCCTGGGCTAAAAATCTCCCTTAGCCCTGGGCTAAAAATCTCCCTTAGCCCTGGGCTAAAAATCTCCCTTAGCCCTGGGCTAAAAATCTCCCTTAGCCCTGGGCTAAAAATCTCCCTTAGCCCTGGGCTAAAAATCTCCCTTAGCCCTGGGCTAAAAATCTCCCTTAGCCCTGGGCTAAAAATCTCCCTTAGCCCTGGGCTAAAAATCTCCCTTAGCCCTGGGCTAAAAATCTCCCTTAGCCCTGGGCTAAAAATCTCCCTTAGCCCTGGGCTAAAAATCTCCCTTAGCCCTGGGCTAAAAATCTCCCTTAGCCCTGGGCTAAAAATCTCCCTTAGCCCTGGGCTAAAAATCTCCCTTAGCCCTGGGCTAAAAATCTCCCTTAGCCCTGGGCTAAAAATCTCCCTTAGCCCTGGGCTAAAAATCTCCCTTAGCCCTGGGCTAAAAATCTCCCTTAGCCCTGGGCTAAAAATCTCCCTTAGCCCTGGGCTAAAAATCTCCCTTAGCCCTGGGCTAAAAATCTCCCTTAGCCCTGGGCTAAAAATCTCCCTTAAAAATCTCCCTTAGCCCTGGGCTAAAAATCTCCCTTAGCCCTGGGCTAAAAATCTCCCTTAGCCCTGGGCTAAAAATCTCCCTTAGCCCTGGGCTAAAAATCTCCCTTAGCCCTGGGCTAAAAATCTCCCTTAGCCCTGGGCTAAAAATCTCCCTTAGCCCTGGGCTAAAAATCTCCCTTAGCCCTGGGCTAAAAATCTCCCTTAGCCCTGGGCTAAAAATCTCCCTTAGCCCTGGGCTAAAAATCTCCCTTAGCCCTGGGCTAAAAATCTCCCTTAGCCCTGGGCCTACTGCTTTTTAAAAACAATGGCTAAGACTAAAGCAACAACCATGCGTTGTCTGCAGGGAGAGTGGAAGCCCAAGCAGATAGACAACCCTAACTACAAAGGAGCCTGGGTCCATCCTGAGATCGATAACCCAGAGTACGCCGCTGACTCTAACATCTACAAGTTTGATGACATCAGTGTCCTGGGCCTGGATCTGTGGCAGGTGAGACTGGACACCACAGAATGTTAAATATAACATAATACATTATACATGCTACATATTTCAAATATGCATTTTAATGGTGGACACCTGTGAGAAACTCCTATTTTTACCCTCAAGTTTTACCTAACCATGTGACCTTGCCAAGAAACTCCTGAGGGGGTTTACTACTAAGGGTCTTTGAGGGTTAGCCGACTTCAGTTCGCTTACTACAAAGCAGGGTCAATGAGTTGGCCAGCTAACGTGCCTAAATATATTTAAAAAAAATATGAGCTTGAAATGGGAACGATCTAGCGGACTCCACAGTCAAACACACACATTGAAGTTAAGCTTTTATTAATGACCCTGAAGATTGGTTCTGGTTGTTTATCAATGTTAGTTGGCGAACCCTCATTGAATCTGCTTTGTGTTAAGCTCAGGTAACTGAAGCTGGTTAGTTTTAGAAGACTCTTGAGTAGATCTCGCTTCCTTTGTACTTTACCCCTATGGCCTTATGACTATCTACAGTAATGCTAATTGTAGATAGTAGGGCCTTTTCCTGGTCATGTGAGAAATAAATAGCTTTAAAAAGATAAAAATAAACATTTTATCAATGTAGTTAAGACGCCAACATGAGTTTCTTTTCAGGTGAAATCTGGCACAATCTTTGACAACTTCCTGGTCTCAGATGATGTGAAGGAAGCAGAGGAGTTTGGAGCTGATACATGGGGTGTTACTAAGGTATGTGATAACTATACTGTGAACTGGCTGGTCCTCTATTCTCCTATGAGTGTTTATTGTACATTCCCAATATTAACACACCATGTTTCAATTCATCAACCAATCAACTCTTTGGTTATTTGAATCTGGTGTCCTAGTGCTGGGCTCGAGCAGAAATGTTGAACATGCCACCTACCACAATAAGGCTTCCAGTTCACTGTCAATACATGTCCATCTACTGTTACCTCTTTACACATATCACAGGAGCCAGAGAGGAAAATGAAACAGGAGGAAGATGACAAGAAACGTAAAGAGGAAGATGAGAAAAACAAAGAACAAGCCACTGAGGCAGAAGACGAAGGTGAGGACGAGGAAGGTGAGGACGAAGGTGAGGACGAGGAAGGTGAGGAGGAGACTCCAGAGGAAGGAACTGAGGAAGAAGAGGCTCCAGAGAAAGATGAGCTATAGGCTGGCTTGGACACAAGTGTCTGTCTGAATCCCAATTCAACCCCTAGCCACCACAGTCTCTAGTGTAGATCTGAGAGATTCAGGAAGGATGTCCACAATTTGACTACAATTCCAACAGAGGGCAAGATGGATCTGCCAATTATGCAATCCTCTGAGATCTACATAAGTACCTATGAGCTAGGGGTTGATTTGTGATTTAGGGTGTGTCCCGCTCTGGCTCTACTTACCAGGGAGTTATCATGGCTGCTATGCATCCATCCCCTGAGAAGCCAATGGGTCCATTTGAGGGTTACAAGCTTTACTGAAGTGTATCCCAAATGGCACCCTACCTCTGATATAGTGCTGTTTTGACCAGGACCCCTGGGTAAAAGTATTGCTATATATTAGGTGATCGGGTGCCATTTGGGATACCGATTGGGTGATATTGGACTTAGTGATTCACACATCAGCTTGTATGTTTATAGGTGATTTTTGTTTCCCTTACCCAGATATGACATTCATAGGTCCTCCCAATCCAGTATGTCATGCTTAATTGTGTAGTATGTTCAGTGTCTTTATATCCAACAGCAGTTAATTTGACTTTTGTACCGTGTAACAATGCTATATTCCCCTTGTCCATCGGCTCTGACCTTTCTTTTCCGACTCAACGTAACACACCAAGATGTTCTCTGTTCTGACGTGATTCACAAAGTCACTGGTTGTCATCGTTTGGAAATAAATTGGTTCTTGTACCACTGAATGTTTGTAAAGTGCAACATATTTCTCAACATGCCTTGTCATCCACCTGGCACTTTGTCTTTCACACATCAGCTCATTGTTATTCTACTGTGTTCTCATTACATCCATTTTGTTTCGCACTGAATTTTCCTCACTGTTTGTTTTGTCTTTACTGTTTGTTTTCATACGTGTTCAATGAGATTACATGCTTGGCCAATTAAAACAGTTGTTGGGTTCTCTGCGTTTTGATGAATATTGTGAAAGATTAGTCATTTATAAATTGTCCCTCCTGTCCTGCTTTTGAATTTGAAAATTCCTTCTCCCCCCCCCCCTTGAAAGTATAGTTATTGTTTGAATGGCGTTCCATCCCAACAATGCCACGGGTCTGGACACCAAACATATAATTGCTGTCATGTCAACCCCATGTTGTACAGCAATGTCACCTAGGAATGCACACTTTTCTAATAATGTTATTGATACCAAAGTTTTATTAAAATAACTTAACTGAGGTCTTATTGACCCCTACATATTATACTGAAAATAGTGTTTGATATTAGACACAGTAGGAAAAATAAGCTGAAAAGGGTCTTACTCATGATCAACCAATTAGATTCATTTTAAAATCCAAAAATGATTAAACAATTTTGCCACGTGGGTGACAACATAATGAATAACACTGGCGTTTTATCGCTTAGGTGCAGTTTATACATGTGAAAATGTACCACAACTTAGTACAAAACTCTAACGTTTTCAATTAAGTAGAACAGTCACTTTTTCACATCGCAATACATATAAAGTAATTTCCTTTCGCAATGCAACGCTCACATTACTTTTGATAGGATTCTCTTTTAATATAGATTTGACTATTAATCGGATTGCTCCTAAACAATCATTTAAACATTTGGTAAACCTATACATTTATATATCTGGTTTGTCTCCTACAGATTTTGAGAACTACATAATGAAAATGTATGTGAAGTAGAAACAAAAAGTATATATATATATATACTTGAATCTACAATGGTGACTTATGATTTTACTTCACAATACATTTTTAAAAATTTGATATTGACAATATTAGAGATGTGCTTTATGTAACAAATCAACGTTTATTGGTCGCGTACACAGATATGCCGATGTTACAGCAGGTGCAGCGACATTCTTGTGTTTGTAATACAATACCAGTACACAAAATAAAGTCAAAAACAAAGAAATGCATCCCCTATACAGTAAACATGTATTCAAAAAAACAAAGAAATGCATCCCCTATACAGTAAACATGTATTCAAAAAAACAAAGTTGCTAAAACTGCATTGGCTAATACTGAACTGTAATACGTGATATATTTACGTAGCAGACGCTTTTATTGAAAGTGAAAATAGTCCACACATTTTGGTATTAATCGAACCCACAACTCTGGTGCTGCTAGTGCCATGCTCTTACAGTATCACATGTATTTATATAGCCCTTCTTACATCAGCTGATATATCAAAGTGCTGTACAGAGAACCCAGGCTAAAACCCCAAACAGCAAGCAGAAAGGCTCCCTAGAAAGCCCAAAACCTAGGAAGAAACCTAGAGAGAAACCAGGCTATGAGGGGTGGCCAGTCTTCTTCTGTCTGTGCCGGGTGGAGATTATAACAACATGGCCAAGATGTTCAAATGTTCATAATATGTATGAACTGAGCCACGTACAGGACCACTACAATACATACGTACAATACTTGATTAAAATACAGGTGGAAGATGTATGATCGCCACCCCCATAAGCGAACCACCCTCCTTCAGGCCATGGATGATATGGGGGGGTGATAAGTGCCAGTTTTAAGCCTCGTGAAGTTACTGATACCTCTCACCAAGTCACCTAATGTCTTCCTAGCGCCATAAAATACCGCCCTTGAATTAACATGGAATGTCAATGGAGGCAAGTTGTTTTCTAAGGCGCCATACTGCCGACGCTTTTACGTCATGTTCATGTCACGTGACACGTACACGTAATGTAGATGTGGTCCAGTCATCTTATGTGTTACTGATTTACGTGTTAGTTTATTATGACAGATCTTACCATGAATGGGCCTCCCAGGTGGCGCAGTGGTCTGCATCGCAGCGCTAGCTGTGCCACCAGAGACCCTGGGTTCGCATCCAGGCTGTCGCAGCCGGCCGCGACTGGGAGGTCTGTGGGGGACGCACAATTGGCCTCGCGTCGTCCGGGTTAGGGAGGGTTTGGCCGGTAGGGATATCCTTGTCTCATCGCGCACCAGCGACTCCTGTGGCTGGCCGGGCGCAGTGCGTGCTAACCAAGGTCGCCAGGTGCACGGTGTTTCCTTTGACACATTGGTGCGGCTGGCTTCCTGGTTGGATGCGCACTGTGTTAAGAAGCAGTGTGGCTTGGTTGGGTTGTGTTTGGGGGGGATGCATGACTTTTGACCTTCATCTCTCCCGAGCCCGTACGGGAGTTGTAGCGATGAGACAAGATAGTAACTACTAATAATTGGATACTACGAAATTGGGGGTAAAATTTAAAAAAATAAAATAATTGTCGATTATGCTAAAATAGGCATATCACCTCAATCACCTCAAAAATTATTAGGCTAGTTGATATCGCTACCGCTTGTTTGCTTAACCTTAGAAAAAACAACGGTCCAGATTATATAAAGTGATCTCGGTAATAACAATGAGTAACTTCACGATTATTTCCGTAGTCTACAAGCCTATCAAAGGTATTGCTCAGCCTCAACATCATAGGAAAATGTGGTTGGTTTATTAAATGCTCCGCAATTTAGAATATTAGTGGTAGCCCATGCCTACCGCAAAAGAAAAACAACTATATAGAATTGTATGGGTCTATGCAAAGACCATACAGCTTAAAAGATACTTTTTTTATTCAGGAGAATCGCATTGAATCAAATCAAATGCCATTGTAATACAACAGGTGTAGACCTGACAGGGAAATTCTTACGTACAAGCCCTTAACCAACAATGCAGTTTTAAGAAAAAAATGTGTTTTAGAAAGTATTTACTGAAATAAACTGAAGTTAAAAATGTTTTTACAAAAAAACCACAAAAAAACTAATAATTATGGAGCAACAATAAAGTAACAGTAGCAAGGCTATATACAGGGGGTACCGGTACTGAGTCAATGTGGAGGCTATATACAGGGGGTACCGGTACTGAGTCAATGTGGAGGCTATATACAAGGGGTACCGGTACTGAGTCAATGTGGAGGCTATATACAGGGGGTACCGGTACTGAGTCAATGTGGAGGCTATATACAGGGGGTACCGGTACTGAGTCAATGTGGAGGCTATATACAGGGGGTACCGGTACTGAGTCAATGTGGAGGCTATATACAAGGGGTACCGGTACTGAGTCAATGTGGAGGCTATATACGGGGGGTACCGGTACTGAGTCAATGTGGAGGCTATATACAGGGGGTACCGGTACTGAGTCAATGTGGAGGCTATATACAGGGGGTACCGGTACTGAGTCAATGTGGAGGCTATATACAAGGGGGTACCGGTACTGAGTCAATGTGGAGACTATATACAGGGTGTACCGGTACTGAGTCAATGTGGAGGCTATATACAGGGGGTACCGGTACTGAGTCAATGTGGAGGCTATATACATGGGCTACCGGTACTGAGTCAATGTGGAGGATATATACAGGGGGTATCGGTACTGAGTCAATGTGGAGGTTATATACAGGGGGTACTGGTACAGAGTCAATGTGGAGTCTATATACAAGGGTACCGGTACAGAGTCAATGTGCGGGGGTCACCGGTTAGTCAAGGTCATTGAGGTAATGTACATGTAGGTAGAGGTAATGGATAATGGATAATGGATAATAAACAGAGAGTAGCAGCAGTTAAACATGGGGGGTGGGGTGGGGACAATGCAAATAGTCCAGGTAGCCATTTGATTAGCTGTTCAGCAGTCTTATGGCTTGTGTCAGGATTTGGCCAGGGTTGTTCCGGTTTTTGGTCACTAGATGCCCCCATTGTGCTTTTTGACCTTTTGTTTTCCCTTGATCCCCATTATTATTTGCACCTGTGCCTCGTGTCCCCTAATTGTATTTAAACCCTTAGTTTTCCTCAGTTATTTGCTCTGTGTTTGTATGTTAGCACCCAGCCCTAGTATTCTCTGTACTCTTGTTGATCCCGGTGGACTCTCTTGTGGAATTCTGTTTTTTGTTCTTGTTTATTTATTTTTGAGTATCTTTTGAGGCTTTTTATGCTATCCCTACCACCTTGTGGATTTACCTTTTTGTCTTGGAGGATTACCTTTGTTCTTGTGGAATTCCTTTTGAGGTTGTGGAGTTACATGTTTTCCTGAAGGACTTCACTGTTTTACTTCATTAAATACACTGTCTCAAGTACTGCTGTGTCTGCCCCATCTTCTGGGTTCTGCCGACTATTCGTGGCTCAGTTGGTTAAGTGACTGTTTCTCACTCCGGAGACCCGGGTTCGTAACCGGGTCCTGACAGCTTGGGGGTAGAAGCTGTTAAGAAGCCTTTTGGACCTAGACTTGGCGCTCCGGTACTGCTTGCTGTGCGGTAGCAGAGAGAACAGTCTATGTCTAGGGTGGCTGGAGTCTTTACCAATTTTTGGGGGCCTTCCTCTGACACCTCCTCCCTATAGGCTGTCTCATCGTTGTCGGGGATCAGTCCTGCCACTGTGGTGTCGTCGGCAAACTTAATGATGGTGTTGGAGTTGTGCTTGGCCATGCAGTCATGGGTGAACAGGGATTACAGGAGGGTACTGAGCCCTCACCCCAGAGGGCCCCCTATGTTGAGGATAAGCGTGGCAGATATGTTGTTATCTACTCTTACGACCTGAGGGCAGCCCATCAGGAAGTCCAGATCCAGTTGCAGATAAATTTGTTTAGTCCCAAGGTCCTTAGCTTAGTGATGAGCTTTGAGGGAACTATGATGTTGCATGCTGAGCTGTAGTCAATGAATAGCATTCTCACATAGGTGTTCCTAGTGTGGAGTGCAGTAGAGATTGCATCATCTATAAATCTGTTGTGGCGGTATGCAAATTGGAATTGGTCTAAGGTTTCTGGGATAATGGTGTTGATGTGAGCCATGACCAGCCTTTCAAAGCACTTCTTGGCTACAGACGTGAGTGCTACGGGTCGCTAGTCCTTTAGGCAGGTTACTTTAGTGTTTTTTGGCTCAGGGACTATGGTGGTCTGCTTGAAATATGTAGGTATTACAGACTTGGACAAGGACAGGTTGAAAATGTTAGTGAAGACACTTGCCAGTTGGTCAGCGCATGCTCGGAGTACACGTCCTGGTAATCCGTCTGGCCCTGCGGCCTTGTGAATGTTGACCTGTTTAAAGGTCTCACATTGGCTACGGAGAGTGTGATCACAAAGTCGCCTGGAACAGCTGAGGCTCTCATGCATGCTTCAGTGTTGATTGCCTCTAAGTGAGCATAGAAGTAATTTAGCTTGTCTGGTAGGCTTGTGTCACTGGGCAGCTCGTGGCTGTGCTTCCCTTTGTAGTCTGTAATAGTTTGCAAGACTTGCCACATCCGATGAACGTCGGGGCCGGTGTATTATATTTCAATCTTAAGTACTGTATTGACGCTTTGTCTGTTTGATGGTTTGTCGGAGTGCATAGCGGGCTATTTCATTTCAGTGCAGTTGTTTTCTTGTGCATAACCTTAGTCTAAACGGATCCGAAAACACCCCAGGCTGTTTTGATCACAGATCATGATGAAGCCGGAACATTTCAGCTGTTTGTCATTGATTTAGCCCACAATCACCTACAGATGTGAGACACATGAAAAACCTATATTTCATCTGGATTTGACAAACTGTCTGCCTGACAAGGACCCTTTGACTTCTCCCCACGTTATATGTGTTACCAATTAGGCCAAATGTATTCTTATTAATAAGCTTTTATTTTCCTATTAAGTTGCATTGGCTAATCAATGTTATTTACCATCTTCTGCTTTTTATGAATCGGGGTAAAAAATAATATATAATTTCGATGTCCTCCCCCACCCCACACATTAATGCTACTTTCCTTACAGATCACAAAGACAGATAATTTCCACTCTATTCATATGCAAATACTTTTGATTCATACACTGGCTTGTCTGGCTGTCATGTTTTCATTTTAAACAGGCCTTCCCTTATCTACACTGAAATAATATTATTTCAGTAGTCCTGCATTATAATACAAAAAAATAATAGCTCATTAGTACACCCTTGTGGTTGAATATATATATCTATTGTATGTCGGATACAACAATGAATAATGTTGAAGTAACAAATACCATCAAAGGAACTGTTACAATTTACAATAATGAACACCTTGTGAAACAGCTTTGAAAACCAATCTGGCAATATTTAAGTTTCAAATACAGTACCAGTCAAACGTTTGGAGGGTTTTTCTTCATTTTAAAAAATGTTTTACATTGTAGAATAATAGTGAAGACATAAAAACTATGTAGTAACCCAAAAGTTGTCCATCATTACTTTAAGACATGAAAGTCAGTCAATCTGGAACATTTCAAGAAATTTCAAGAAAGTTTCTTAAAGTGCAGTCGCAAAAACCAAGTGCTATTATGAAACTGGCTCTCAGGAAAGGAAGACCCAGAGTTACCTCTGCTGCAGAGGATAAGTTCTTTAGAGTTACCAGCCTCAGAAATTCCTGCCCAAAAAATGGGTTCAAGTAACAGACACATCTCTAAATCAACTGTTCAGAGGTACCAGTACCCCCTGTACTACTAAAGGACACCAATAATAAGAAGAGACATGCTTGGGCCAAGAAGCACGAGCAATGGACAATAGACAGGTGAAAATCTGTCCTTTAGTTTGATGAGTCCGAATTTTGTGATTTTTCGATCCAACTGCCGTGTCTTTGTGAGACACAGAGTAGGTGAATGGATGATCGCCGCATGTGTGGTTCCCACTGTGAAGCACGGAGAAGGAGGAGTGATGGCGTGGGTGTGCTTTGCTGGTGACACTGATTTATTTGGAATTCAAGGCACACTTAAGCGCACCACAGCATTATGCAGTGATACGCCATCTCATCTGGTTTGAGCTTATTGGGACTATCATTTGTTTTTCAACAGGACAATGACCCAACACACCTACAGGCTGTGTAAGGACTATTTGACCAAGAAAGAGAGTGATGGAGTGCTGCATCAGATGAACTGGCCTCCACAATCACCCGACCTCAACCCAATTGAGATGGTTTGGGATGAGTTGGACGTAGAGTGAAGGAAAAGCAGCCAACATGCGCTCAGTATATGTGGGAACTCCTTCAAGACTGTTAGAAAAGCATTTCAGGTGAAGCTGGTTGAGAAAATACCAAGAGTGTGCAAAGCTGCTGTTGTCGTGCCTTTACTATCATTAACTGAAGACTTATATTTTTTTTCAAAGATTCTCTGTAATTAGTATTACGCGATCAACTGATTAATCATGTAACTAATTAACTAGGAAGTCTGGGCACCAAGGAAAAATATTCAGATTACAAGGTTATAATTTCCGAATATAACCTTTCAGATATTTTCATATCTGATCCATAGTCTTCTGATGAATGAATGAATTACTTTACCTCACATTAGTCTCATTCCAAACGTCGTAAATTGTTGGTTATCGGCACGAACCCAGTCTTCACTATGAGTCATCCATACATCAATTGTCTTAAATCATTTATTTATTACTAAGTAATTCACAGAAATGCATAAACACACAAACAAACATGGTAAATGTAATGATAGGAGAATGTGCCCTAGTGGGCTAAACCGGCATGGCGGCTTGTTAGACAAAAGGGGAAGTGGGGGTCGACGAAGAAGTCACTACAGAGTGATAATTATAATAATTGAAATGCTAATCCTTTACACATGAACGCTCACTCATTCGGGAACAATTGCAATCAATCAATATATTTACGCTCAGTGCGTTGTCTTGATCGCTGGCGAAAAAGTTTGTTTCTTTTGTAGAATTGTCTGTCTCTCTCCCTCTCGTGGTTATAGTGAATAGTTCAGAGAGACATTCATTCGTTTCGTTATAGAATGGATGTTTCAGCGGTTGTCGTTCTTCGCGTTCAATGATACCGAATTCCTGGCTGCAGACTAGTAATTAATATCAAAGGCTTGTTCTTATTCTGTCGGTATCGATAGTCTAAGAGTTTAACCACGTGGTATGGTTAAAAGGTTCAGCAATGGTCTACAACCTTTGGAGAAAAACATGGTCTGCGGATAATTTCTCAAAGTTGGGTTTTATTCGGAATGGCAGAAAAGGGCTGTCCCAGGATGTCTGACCCTAACTGGGCTCAGGGGCGGTCCTCTGATTTAGTTAAAATCCAATTCCCTTTTTGAGTTTTCCTTCATTAAACAGTCCAAAAGTACAATACACAATTTTACAAACAGTATCATACTCACTCATTCATCTTATACAACAATTAGATGTAAACCTCATATCTGAGGCTATTATATAAACAGCGTTATGGTAATGTGGTCACACCGTCTCCCATGAGCTTCCCCAAGTTGTGACAAACGGACCAGTTCGTAGCTGGATTCTTCACCGATCTTTTATACTTTCTCCGGAACATGACATTTATTCGTACCTCAAGTTCTGTGAGGTGGAAGGAATTCCTTTGTTCTCCATGAAAATCTATTCTCTCTATACTGTGTGTCCATGAGGAGATCCTCAGGAATTTACGACGTCTCTCTGACCACAGCAACCTAGTTGAAGGAGGCAAGGGGGAGGCAGGGAGAGGAGGATGGGGCTTGCTATACTCAAAGAGGCCAACATCATGACACTGTCATCAAGGCAAAGGGTGGCTACTTTTGAAGAATCTAAAATCTAAAACATATTTTGTTTTGTTCAACACTTTTTTGGTTGCTACGCGATTCCATTTGTGTTATTTCATAGTTTTGATGTCTTCACTAGTATTCTACAATGTAGAAAATATAAAAAATAAAGAAAAACACTTGAATGAGTAGGTGTGTCCAAACTTTTGACTGTTGGTGTATATAAACGTTGATATTTTTTTGGTACACGTGTGTCAATTTACTTTCACAGATTTTTTGTGCACTCACATTGCATTCATAGACTGAAATACTGAATTCTGGTGTGTGGAATAGAGAGGAGGTTGATGCTGTGTGGATGGGAGGTTCTGCCTGTCACTTCTCAACAGGCAGTCTCTGAAGGGGGACTCGAAGAGTGAGACTGCAAAGTTCAGGCGCTGCTGCTCTTTTTCATCTGAGGTGTTTGTAGTGCCAGAGTTTTATCTAATCTGTGTATCTCACATGATGTGCCCAGTATGATTGTTTTCTTGCTCTTTCTTAGTAGATAATAACAACATGACAATAACAGTAGCTGATGAAGGAAAAGTTGGAGGGTGGTGGGTAATGGAGAACATCAGGTAGCTCCATGTCTGGGTGTTGGGCAGAACCCCTAGATCGTAGGCGACAGACGTAAACAAGCAAACACACAGGTTACAGATTTATCAGGTATATAATAATACAGTTATTGAATGATTTAATTTAAATGTTTGATTAGACATGCAATAATGTTAATGGCAGACAGAAAATAATGGATACCTGTCTGATATTGTTTTTGTCCGTGGGGTTGATGAGGGAGGTAAGGGGTGGTCCCTTGAAAAGATCGAGAATAGAGTTGTGAAAGAAACTCCTGGGTGGGGTCATACACCTCAACAGTACCTACCTAGATGAGGTGGTTACTGAAATTGACCCAGTGGTTTTTATTTTTATAACTAGGCAAGTCAGGTGAGAACAAATTCTTATTTACAATGACAGCCTACCCGGGTGACGCTGGGCCGATTGTGCGCCGCCCTATGTGACTCCCAATCACAGCCGGATGTAAATGCAGCCGGGATTTGAACCAGGGACTGCAGTGATGCTTCTTACACTGGGATGCAGTGCAGTGACCGCTGCGCCACTCGGTCTTCCCAGTGTTCCCTCCTCAGGTTATCGAGTTGATGGAGTGCTGCATCAGTCTGTTGCATTTTATTCTCAGATGCTGCGATTTTTATATTCATTGAGATTGAAATGGCTATTTTTTCATCATTTCTGCAAATTTGGACTTTAATTGGACCTTCATAACGCTTCCATCTCGGAGAAAGTATCCCCTAGGCCAGTGTTGGTACTAATCAGAAGTGCATTTCAACTGACAGCATGGCCGTTCCTGTCACGTCGGTTCAGCTTGTTTGTTGTCGCCCATCACGAGGAAGCAAATGCAAATATTTATAATCAGAGATTTTTATATTCATCTTAATCTTAAAGCTAGCGGAACCCCTCGACAACATCCGCTGAAATGGCAGAGCGCGAAATTCAATTTTTTTTATTTCTAAATATTTAACTTTCATACATTCACAAGTGAAATACACCAAACTTGTCATGTTTGTCATTTATTATCATGTCTTGTCCCTGTTCCCCATGTTTCCACTCTGGCTGGTTCCTTTAGATTGGCTCACTCTTTCCCTCCTTCTATCCCTTCTCTCCCCTCGTTCGCATCTTCCCCTCCGCATCGCCCATCTCTTCTGGCTCTAGCCCAGCAGTTCCTGCACCCAGCCGCCTGTTCCCTAATCAGTGCTGGAGTCTTCCCAGAACCTATCTGTAGTTCGGATCTTCTCCTCCTGATTAGGTCCTGTTCTTTGTGATCCACCTACGCTGACCGGTTCGGTCCTTGTATTGCCTTGATTCATTATTGGTTGTTTGTCCTGGGTTCGGACGTTTTTCAGAGATTGATAAGCCTACGCCCATGTTCTCCTTAGATGGTACATCTTCCCAGTATCAGTCACTACCTTTAACCCTCACAGTATCTGGTAACCACAGTGAGACTATTTCTTTTTGAGTTGTTTACACCTGTTGTTTTGGGTCCCCTGGCTAGTATGTCTAATCCTTCTATTAATTGGTTTCTAGTAATTCTATCCTATCCTGGAACGTTTCTTGTCATGTCTGTTTTGTTAATGTCTGCCATCCTCCCGTTTCTTTGTCCCTCTTCTCACCTTCCAGGAGTGCCGGAGGAATTCCTGCCACGGTCTTCAGTCGGTCCCGAGCCAATCGATGATTGTAGTATTGATCTCTTTCTCCTCCTCGAGGTAGAATACTCTCTCTTGGGCAGAACGGCTCCCCTGGGCAGAATAGGATTATTTGTCTGTGTCTCTTGGTACCATAGTGCCTTCTTCTGCTCCTCAGGGGCGGGGTTCTTTTTGTTAAGAAGAAGGACGGTAGTCTGGGTTACCAGCTGAATGACATGTTCGTTATCCCAGCTTGCCCCTTATGTCATCAGCCTTCGAGATCCTCTGCGTTTGTCCAACGCCATCTCGTGCGCATCCGTTTGCACTCCGTTAGGGCATTTTGAGTACCGGGTTCTGTTCGGTCTCGCCAATGCGCCAGCTGTTTTTCAGGCATTAAGTTAATGATGTTCTGAGAGACATGCTGAACATTTTTGAGAGCTCGTGATTTTTCTCCGTCACTTACGAGATTCATGTTCCACTTCGAACGTTACCTCTCTACGTACAGCTGAGTAAGTGCTCTTTTCATGTCTCCTCCGGCTGATTTCCGCTGAAGGGATTCGTAAGGTCCGCTGTCTCCCAGGCCGTTCAAGGTCACGTGTCGAGTTGCAGCGCTTTAGGTTTCCTGCGACTATCTTCATTCGTAATTTAGGTCAACGTCTGCCCCCTCTCATCTTCTTCCATGTCAAGACGTGTTTAAGCCCTTTCTTCCTCTATCCCCGTTACTCCTGACGTCACTGATTGTCCCCCTCCCGTCCTTGTCAGAGCGGCGTATTCTATCCCAGCGCAGTCTACATAAGATCATGGACATGCTCTCGGGGGACGGGGTCATCTGGAGCGCAACTATGATTGTTTCCGGTCCTGAGGAGAGGAGTTGGTTCCGTCTGGACGTGCTGGACATCAACTCATCGATGATTTCCTCCGTTGCCGCCAGATCTCCTCCTCTGAGTGCGCCACTGGAGGCGGGCGTCGGTGACAGTGGGGGAGTACTGTCATGTTTGTCATTTATTATCATGTCTTGTCCCTGTGCTCCCCATGCTGATGTTTCCCTCTGCTGGTCTTATTTGGTTCTTTCCCCCTTCTACTCCTCCTCCAGGTAGACTAGACTCTCTGTCGGCTCCCAACGTACTCTCGATTATTTGTCCCTCTTGAGGGTACCATTCCTTCTTCTTCTCCGGGCTCGTGGAAGAGCGGGGTTCTTTTTGTTAAGAGCGTGTGCAGCTGGGAGGGATCGGAGGATCACCAACCCCTGTCATCATTGAGAAATTCATGTCCAGGTAAAGTTCATCTGTAAGCGGAGCAACTACCATCAGGTCCTGTACTACTTTGTCGGTCCACCTACGCTGGACCGGTTCTGCCGTGCTACATGTAGTGCCTTGTAGACCTCTCTCTCCCCCTGCCCCTCTCACCTGTCTTACTTCTGTCAAGGTCTGTTTTATGTCCTCTAAAGAACGTTTCATTCCGCTCCTATCCTGGAACTCCTTGTCACTGTGAAGTCATTAATGTCTCCTCCCGTTTCTTCTGCCATTCTATCAGGAGGAACCTTCCAGTCTGACAGGATCATCTCGCTCTCTCTTCTCTCTATGTGGGTAACCGTTCCGTTCCTGGTCCCAGCTGTTTGGACCCATATTCCCCCTGCCAATCATCATTTAGTCTTCCCCGGTACACACTGTTCCCGATTCTTCTTTCTACCCCGGGGGGATGATTAATTGAAAGAGGATTAAGAAGTCCTATTTATTCCTTTGTTCCTGATCGTCGTTCTTCTGTCCCTGCCAAGTCGGTCATCCTTTCGAGGCACTCTTGCGTCTATTCGCCAGCGCTATTGACACCATGCTGTAAGATTCCTCCTGCGTTTCGCCCTGTCCTTTAGTTCATGGTCTGCCTTTTGCCGTGATTGTTAGTATCTCTGACCCTTGGGTTCGTCTTCTGTAAGCTGGACGGCACAAATCGATGTTTCAGAATTGCCTTCAGACGTTCCGTCAGATGCTGCGTGGAGGGGGTTCTGATTTATTATCAGTCTCTCTTCTGTCTCCCCAGTCGACTCCCCTGAAGGCCTTACCCTGAAGCTCCCCTCAGACCTGCAGTCTGTGGCCGCTTCTCATCCCAGTTGTTTCCCCTCTTTGTCCACAAGTCTAGAGGTCCCATTTCTTACTTTTATTCCGTTTTGGACTTTAATAAACTCTGTTTCTGTTAAGTCGCTTTTGTGGCCGGGTCCTCTTTCACCTGCATGACAAAACTAAAGCTTTCACCTGCATAATGTATTCAGAATTCATGGCCTCCCCTCTCAGTTTACTTCTGAACGCTTTCAGACAGAGGCCCGTTCTCACGCACTGTTTTGGAGGGAGTTCTGTCGTTTGAGAAATATTAATCATAAACTTTGATAAAAGATACAAGTGTCATGCATAAAATTAAAGATATACTTCTCCTTAATGCAACCGCTGTGTCCGATTTCAATAATCTTTACAGAAAAAGCACACCATACAATAATCTGAGTATAGTGCTAAGCCACAAAAACAAGCCATACAGATACCCACCATGTTGTGGAATCAGTAAAAGTCAGAAATAGCATTATAAATATTAACTTACCTTTGCTGATCTTCATCAGAATGCACTCCCAGGAATCGCAGTTCCACAATAAATGTTTGTTTTGTTCGAACAAGTTAATCTTTATGTCCAAATACCTCCTTTTTGTTAGCGCTTTTAGTTCACCAATTGAAATTCACAAGGCACGGGCAAGTCCATACGAAAGTCCAGACGAAAAGTCAAAAAAGTTATATTACAGTTCGTAGAAACATGTCAAACGATGTATAGAATCAATCTTTAGGATGTTTTATCATAAATCTTCAATAATATTTCAAGCCCTTTCTTCGGGTTCCCCCCTCCCGTCCTTGTCGGGCACGTGCTGGACCACTCATCGATGGGAGGTTTCCTCCGTTCGGGGCGTGCTGGACGTTCACTCATCGGTTGGGTCATGTTGTCATTTATTATCATGTCTTGTCCCTGTGCTCCCCATGCTATTCGTTTCCCTCTGCTGGTCTTATTTGGTTCTTTCCCTCCTTCTATCCCTCTCTCTCCCCCTCCCTCTCTCATCTCTCGCTCTCCAGACAATTCCTTAGTCTTTAGAAATGAAAATGAACACAGCTCGCTCTCACGGACGCACGTGTGACTTAGCTCATGGCATTCTGCCAGACCCCTTAGTCAAACAGCTCTTATTCGCTTCCCCTTAAATTCTTGCGTCGAGCCATCCCGGATCAGGGATCGTGACTACAGCCTCAAGCCCATTACCATAATGCAACGTTAACTATTCATGAAAATCGCAAATGAAATTAAATCAATATGCTAGCTCTCATGCTTAGCCTTTTGTTAACAACACTGTCGTCTCAGATTCTCAAAATATGCTTCTCAACCATAGCAAAACAAGCATTTGTGTAACAGTATTGATAGCTAGCGTAGCATTTAGCGTCAGCATTCAGCAGGCAACATTTTCAACATTTTCAACATTTTAATTTTCAATGAGGAGACTCTCAGTTAGATAGCAAATGTTCCGTTTTTCCTGAAAGATTATTTGTTTAGGACAAATCGCTCCGTTTTCTGCGTCACGTTTAGCTACGAAAAAAACCTGTATCCAGGATTGTGTAAATCTATCCGCAAGCTCATTAGCATAACACAACGTTAACTATTCATGAAAATCGCAAATGAAATGAAATCAATATGCTAGCTCTCAAGCTTAGCCTTTTGTTAACAACACTGTCATCTCAGATTTTCAAAAATATGCTTCTCAACCATAGCAAAACAAGCATTTGTGTAACAGTATTGATAGCTATTGATAGCTAGTGTAGCATTTAGCGTTAGCATTCAGCAGGCAACATTTTCACAAAAACCAGAAAAGCATTCAAATAAAATAATTTACCTTTGAAGAACTTCGGATGTTTTCAATGAGGAGACTCTCAGTTAGATAGCAAATGTTCAGTTTTTCCTGAAAGATTATTTGTTTAGGACAAATCGCTCCGTTTTCTGCGTCATGTTTAGCTATGAAAAAAACCTGTATCCAGGATTGTGTAAATCTATCCGCAAGCTCATTAGCATAACGCAACGTTAACTATTCATGAAAATCGCAAATGAAATTAAATAAATCTATTTGCTCTCAAGCTTAGCCTTTTGTTAACAACACTGTCATCTCAGATTTTCAAAATATGCTTTTGAACCATAGCTAAACAAGCATTTGTGTAACAGTATTGATAGCCTAGCATAGGATTATGCCTGGCATTCAGCATGCAACATTTTCACAAAAACCAGAAAAGCATTCAAATAAAATAATTTACCTTTGAAGAACTTCAGATGTTTTCAATGAGGAGACTCTCAGTTAGATAGCAAATGTTCAGTTTTTACAAAAATATTATTTGAGTTGACAAATCGCTCCGTTTTCTTCATCACGTTTGGGTAAGAAAAAAAGCAAAGAAATTAACTCCATAATATCAACAGAAACATGGCAAACGATGTTTAGAATCAATCCTCAAGGTGTTTTTCACATATCTATCGATGATAAATCCTTCGTGGCAGTTGACGTTCTCTTCTGAAGAAATGGAACGCGCATGGACCTAGAGATTACGCAATAATTTCGACACAGGACACCGGGCGGACACCTGGTAAATGTAGTCTCTTATGGTCAATCTTCCAATGATATGCCTACAAATAAGTCACAATGCTGCAGACACCTTCGAGAAATGACAGAAAGGGCAGGCTCATTCCTGGCACATTCACAGCCATATAAGGAGACATTGGAACACAGCACCTTCAGAATCTGGGGCATTTCCTGTATGAAACTTCATCTTGATTTCGCCTGTAGCATTAGTTTTGGGGCACTCACAGATAATATATTTGCAGTTTTGGAAACGTCAGAGTTTTTTATTTCCAAAGCTGTCAATTACATGCATAGTCGAGCATCTTTTCGTGACAAAATATCTTGTTTAAAACGGGAACGTTTTTTATCCAAAAATTAAAAGAGCGCCCCCTATCTCGAAGAAGTTAATAGTAGAAGCCTGCAACAAGGTTCTAAAGACTGTTGACAATACTGCCCCTATCCCAAACAGGTTTTAACAGTGACCCCAGCTAGGAGCGAAAGAGCAGCAAGGCCTCCCAGGTCTCGCCTTCCTTTTGTCCATCTTCCAAGAGAAGTAATTTGCCCGGATGTCGAAGCACTTGGTCTGCTTGCTTCTCCTCTGGTGGCTCTCCTTCTGTTTCTCGTACACCTTGTCCATGTTCAGTCTTACCTTTATTGATAATAGAAATAACTGCAATTATATTTCATATTATATTAAAATACATATTTTATATATAACTTAGGAGTGCCAGAAAATACATTAATAATACTTTTTACCTGGTCAAAAACCTCTTAATCTTTCTCATTCCATGCCCGAAGGTGGTCCACGAAGACGTTCTGATTAACCTGGTCAAAAACCTCTTCGTCGTTCTCATTCCATGCCCGAAGGTGGTCCACGAAGACGTTCTGATTTACCTGGTCAAAAACCTCTTCGTCGTTCTCATTCCATGCCCGAAGGTGGTCCACGAAGACGTTCTGATTTACCTGGTCAAAAACCTCTTCGTCGTTCTCATTCTATGCCCGAAGGTGGTCCACGAAGACGTTCTGATTTACCTGGTCAAAAACCTCTTCGTCGTTCTCATTCCATGCCCGAAGGTGGTCCACGAAGACGTTCTGATTTACCTGGTCAAAATCCTCTACGTCGTTCTCATTCCATGCCGGAAGGTGGTCCACGAAGACGTTCTGATTTACCTGGTCAAAAACCTCTTCGTCGTTCTCATTCCATGCCCGAAGGTGGTCCACGAAGACGTTCTGATTTACCTGGTCAAAAACCTCTTCGTCGGGCTCCATTCCAGAGAGGGTTTTTCATGGAACCAAAAATACTTCTACTTGGAACCAAAAAGGGTTGGCCTTTCGTGACAGGCAAAGAACCCTTTTGGAACCCCTTTCTCAAACATCTGTCTGGTAGCACCACCAACTTTGAAGGTTTTCATCAACCTCTGCTCAGACTTAAATAGCAGTGTTCCAAGAACCTCCACCAGGGGTGCTGTAGTATCCTCAAATGGACAAAAAAGGAGACACAAGAGGACACCCCATATTCATTTTAGATCCCAAGGGGTCTTTATTTTTATACTTATGCTCTCACTCTCATCGCTATCTCATTTGCCATCCACTCATGTCTTTTCTTGGAAGTCCGTACACACACACACACACACACACACACACACACACACACACACACACACACACACACACACACACACACACACACACACACACACACACACACACACACACACACACACACACACACACACACACACACACACACACACACACACACACACACACACACACAACTGTAGCATCTTGTTTACATTTCTCACATTTTAGGCATCCATCTTTGGCCTTGGTTGGATCATGTTGCAATGAGATGGACACAGAGGTATGTATGTATGTACAGTCTTTTTCAGTCTGGTGTCAAATTAGTTGAACAGGAGAAGAGAATGAGGATGCTTGTGGAGGGAGAGCAGTGTGGGTGGTGGGTAGAACAGCTGCAGGGACGGTGATTGGTTGCTCTGGCTCATCACTTATTGACTAAAAGAAAGATAGATTTAGAAATGATTTCAACCTTGCCATAGTTCAACAGCTGAAAAGCCTTCACTAACGTACTCCCAGAGAAAGCAAGACATTTAGTATTCACTGAATGAAGTAGCCTCTCCATCCCCATTTACAATTTAATTGATAAATTAAACAAATGTTTCTATAGCACATTCAATTACATTATTGCTCCTCTACATTGCTGCTCCTCTATCTACCTTGTACAATTCCATAATCATTGAATGAAGTAGCGTACTCGTACACATTTACAATTTAAATAAATACTAGCCCATAGACTTACATTATTGTAGAATAGGCTACTCTGTTATCCACACTATATTTAGATATCGTTATGATTTAATTGCTCTTGTCAGGCATGATTTTAAGGTCTTCGATCGAAATTATAAGTTGTACCTCGTTCCCTTCTTCGGTGAAAAGTAGTTATGCATCCCCCATTCAATTCCGTTCGAGTGTGAATGCGTAGGTCTAGAGACAGTGGAAAAATAAATCCATAGCTCCAGCACGCAGTGCCACGTAGGGGTAGTGTATTACAATGTCAAATATGTATATATCCTATGTGTGTAAATTTTCATTTACAGTTTCAATAAACTAGCACATCAAATTACGTTATTATTGTACACCAGTCTACTCCCCTATCGACATAGTAAAAAATATTGCTTATGCTCGTTGTAGACAAAAATATATTATTTTCAAATCAACCAAATTTGCCTTAGCAACACAGTAGGGCTAAATATTTCCTAGTGATATCACAACTTAAATATAACCTGCTTACTCCTCAGTCGGATCAAGGACATCTTGGTAATTCTTTTCATCGTCTCTAAGGAAACTATCTTGGCCAGACACTCTCGAAAATCGAGTGCACGGACCCCCTGGGAAAGCCTATGGACTCCTCTATTCGACTGAAAGCCACGGACACAACTCTTATTGGTTCTCTGATGTAGGCTACTGGGAACTGGTAACAACACAGTCTGTGATTGGCTAACAATATTTAGATCTGTATACAGCGAGATAGGACAACATACCATGCCATGAGTTGTTGAGGGAAAGACAGATTACCTATAGATTGGACATCATCTTTTATAGGCCATTGGCTATAACAGGAAATACACAAGCGGTGGCTCAAGATGGCTACTTTGGCATGTCGGCGTGCACAGGAAAAACATGAAGTTTCTAACATTTATGGTTTAATACATTTAAATATAAACTATTCACCTTATGACTTTCATTAACACGCAGACGTCACGCAGACGTTAGTATGGCGTTTGTATCATGTCATGTCAGTCAGACGTTCAATGGTAGGCGACAGCCACACGGTGGTGCAGTTGTCTAGGCTTAATTCTGGCACATATCATCCCCCACAGACGAGCCATGCAATGATTTACATCCAGACCTACAGTATGTCAGGCTTGAATTCGCCATGCCAAAAGTTTTCCCCCAGTTGCATGAACAATGAGGATATTTATTGCGATTTCGCATTGTGATTACATTGTGAAAGATGTCTTCAATCATCACACATTTGATCACACATGGGATGGAAATTATAGACATTTGATGTTCAGTTAATTTTAATGGGTACTGCAAGTGTGTTGTCTCATGTGAAAACACTGTAATGTACTGTCGCATAATACATTCAAAGGGCAATTTTGAAACATGTATCATAAATGTTTTGCTATTGGATGAACTGGTTATTAAAATAACTACATTGAAACGATATAATTATTTTGTGTTTTTATGATTAAACCAATGTACTCATTATATTTCACAGTTAACGTATATTTTGAATGGTTGTGTGGTGAAAATGCCTACAAACAAAATGAATGCACAATGAAAGGCACAATATGTATGACTAGCTGCGTTACAAGTGTTACCAGTTTGTAGTTTTGTAGTTCTTTACTACTAAAATTCTCCACATACTTGTGAAAATAGTACCAAAGCAATAAAAAAATAAAAAAAACGGTAATAAAGACAGACAATTAGAAAAATAGTGCGTCTGTTGAATAACAAGCACAGTAAATTAGCTAAATGCCTCGCCAATAAGTGATCCAACTTGACTGGGACACAATGCAGATAGCCCGGTTAGCCAATGTGCGGGACCACTGGTTGGTCGGGCCAATTGAGGTAGTATGTACATTAATGTATAGTTAAAGTGACTATTCATATAAGATAAACAGAGAGTAGCAGCAGCGTAAAATAGGGGATGGGGGGGGAACACAATGCAAATAGTCTGAGTACCCATTTGGTTACCTGTTCAGGAGTCTTATCGCTTGGGGGTAAAAACTGTTGAGTAGCCTTTTTGTCCTAGACTTGGCACTGAATAGAAGGGTGAACAATGGAAAAGGGTGTAGCTAGTTCTATTCTATTGTTTTCTTTTATTCGGTGTTACTGAAAATAACAAGTTTTCCCTCCCCGTGCATTCATGCTCCTCCACACCACTAATGTCAACAATGTCGAGCTGTCAGTGGTGAGGCGCGTCGTAGCTTCAAGGGTGTGCGCGCTCTCGACACAGCAGGAAATATGGCGGCGCTCATGACTCTCACCCAGGTAACTCCAAATACGTACTTTCCCGATGTTTTTGCTATGGTTAAATGGTGTACATGAGCTAGTTATTCACACATCTCGAAAGTGATTGAATTATATGGTAACCACTAGCCGAGAAGTCAAAGATTGATGCATGTCCCCTTGTTAGCTATCTAGCTAGCTGTTAGCATTTTCGCCAGCAACAGGAAGGGAGCCGACAATGTAGCTCAGTTCGTGTAGCTAAATGATTGCTATCTAGCTGTAGCGATGTTTTCCTAATATCACGAATCACATTGACAATCAATGTTTTACTATCGTAGTTGTGTCAGTAATACTGTCACTGTCAAACAATTAGCTACGAGTCTATTTGAAGTTAGCTTGCAGCCAAGTCACCAAAAGTTGAACTGTTAGCTGTTAGCTCCAGTGTTTGTTAGCTCAGCTGTAATTTCCTTCTTTATCTTCCTAATCGTCACTGTTCACACTGTTTTATTATGGCTGTTGACTTGCTCATCATTATTACAAGTAATGTGGGTTGCTCTACTTAAGAGAGAGATAGTCATGGCAGACTGGAAACCACTTCATACTGACAGTGACACAGATTTAGATACTGTTGATTCGCTGTAACTTCACCTGTGACAACATAGGTTACATCTTTCACGTCTTCCCAAAATGTGTTGAATGTAAGTAGACCAAAATGTGTAAGTAAACGTGCTATTTACATTTTTTTTAATTTTTAAACTACATCTCCCCTGACGTTTCTTGATTTCTCTGCAGTTATCGAGTGGAAACCCAGTTTACGAAGTCTACTACAGACAGGTGAATGAATGATAATTTGTGCCATTTATGTTTTGTTTGTTACACCTAAAATGCTGTCAATTGATTTGGTATGTCTCTACATAAGCTACAGCCGCTCGGCTCCTTCCTTCTACAATGCATTGCAGTTCCAATTAGGGATGTGACAAATGGACAATCTCGCTTAAGGTTTAAACGGACATTTTTAATAAATCGGTTTTCGGTTAAAACGATAAGAAAACATCATACAATTCCACATCAATTTACAATGCAGAATAATGGCGCTATTACATATGTATGACCGCAAGGGCTGATTAATGAAGTAATATCTACCGTAACCCGTTACAAGACAGAACGCAGCTACAGTATAACATGTCGATATCGACGATTGATAACTTTTCAGACAATTAAAAAAACAGGCTACTGCAATTTCATATGAGACCAAAACTAAGAGTAGGTTACCCCTCTAAGACAACGGTGCGGTGAATAGGCTTTTATACTATACACACAACAGACCGAAGACTGAACACACTTGCTTCATTAGAGAGCAGGCAGGCCAGGGAGAGAGAGGTAGAAGCCTGCTCATATGTTTTGGTAATCTTCATCTTGCAGTGTTTTGTCATGCCTTGCAAATTCACCAAGTAGTTCCGTTTTGCCTCTTTCTCTCTGGTTGTATTTGAATTGCACAACTTCCCCAGGCCTTTCCGGCCTATTGGCTATAACACAGAAAATAATGTATTGTTATAACTGAACTGTGATTTATAATTAAGTGGGGGTAAAATACATGGTTTTTCGGTTAGGGATTTTTTTGTTAACGTTAAGGATCCCAATGTTGAAACTTTTATACCCAATAAGTGTTGCAATTTCAATGTTGCAGAGTGGCTGTATACAGGGCTAATGAGCAGAGTGGCTGTATACAGGGCTAATGAGCAGAGTGGCTGTATACCGGGCTAATGTTGCAGAGTGGCTGTATACACGGCTAATGAGCGCTAATGACCAGAGTGGCTGTATACAGGGCTAATCAGCAGAGTGGCTGTATACAGGGCTAATGTTGCAGAGTGGCTGTATACACGGCTAATGAGCGCTAATGAGCAGAGTGACTGTATACAGGGCTAATGAGCAGAGTGGCTGTATACCGGGCTAATGAGCAGAGTGGCTGTATACAGGGCTAATGAGCAGAGTGGCTGTATACAGGGCTAATGTTGCAGAGTGGCTGTATACCGGGCTAATGAGCAGAGTGGCTGTATACCGGGCTAATGAGCAGAGTGGCTGTATACCGGGCTAATGAGCAGAGTGGCTGTATACCGGGCTAATGAGCAGAGTGGCTGTATACCGGGCTAATGAGCAGAGTGGCTGTATACCGGGCTAATGAGCAGAGTGGCTGTATACCGGGCTAATGAGCAGAGTGGCTGTATACCGGGCTAATGAGCAGAGTGGCTGTATACCGGGCTAATGAGCAGAGTGGCTGTATACCGGGCTAATGAGCAGAGTGGCTGTATACCGGGCTAATGAGCAGAGTGGCTGTATACACGGCTAATGAGCAGAGTGGCTGTATACCGGGCTAATGAGCAGAGTGGCTGTATACCGGGCTAATGAGCAGAGTGGCTGTATACCGGGCTAATGAGCAGAGTGGCTGTATACCGGGCTAATGAGCAGAGTGGCTGTATACCGGGCTAATGTTGCAGAGTGGCTGTATACAGAAGCACAACCAGCTGATTACATTACCTCCATTCCGTTCCCCCATTGAAGGTGGATCTGGGAGACACTGGGACAGTAGGAGCTGCAGATGCTGCTCAGTTCCTGAAGAAATCAGGCCTTTCAGACAGTACCTTAGGAAAAGTGAGTAGCAGACCCCCCCCCCACACACACACACACACACACACACACACACACACACACACACACACACACACACACACACACACACACACACACACACACACACACACACACACACACACACACACACACACACACACACACACCCCACTCTCAGTAAACTGCACACTTCATATCTCAGACTCCAACTACATACAGTTACACCATACTATTTGACTATTTTCAGATCTGGGATTTGGCCGATCCAGAAAGGAAGGGCTTCTTGGACAAACGGGTAAATAAAATGAACCTCCATTACTTCTTACTACCAAATAATGAATGATTTCCCACATGAACCACTGACCAGATCCTCTGTTCCTCCCAGGGTTTCTTTGTAGCGTTGAGGTTGGTGGCCTCAGCTCAGGGTGGCAACGACATCAGTCTCAACAACCTCAATCAGACTCTAGCAGCACCCAAGTTTGTGAGTGATACTTTACTTACTTACCACCAACTATATTGTCCTCGTAGGGAACGCGTGTTTGTAGTATCGTATGTATTATTATGTTTTAAAACAAAAGTAGAAACATGCACTTGATCTTCTCAATCATTTCAGCAATGAACACAAGATGAATAAGTTATCTAGCTAACCTGCCTAAATAATCTGGCATTGATACCCCTCTGTTGATCTTATCTTCATTGGGGTAATCTCAGTCGTCATATCAGTTAAGAACTACCGTGGTCTTTATTGAAACAATCTAAGTTGTTTTTGTATTGTTGCAGAGAGACACAAATACTCCGTTGCTCAGCACATCGCTGAGTACACCTTCATCTGATTCCCACTGGGCTGTAAGGGTGAGCATTCATACCTGGTGTATGTAGAAATGAATCAATCAATGATAGATATGCTGTGCCTTCAGAAAGCATTCAAATCAAAGTCTATTTGTCACGTGCGCCGAATACAACAAGTGTAGGTAGACCTTACAGTGAAATGCTGAATATAACAGGTGTAGGTAGACCTTACAGTGAAATGCTGAATACAACAGGTGTAGGTAGACCTTACAGTGAAATGCTGAATACAACAGGTGTAGGTAGACCTTACAGTGAAATGCTGAATACAACAGGTGTAGGTAGACCTTACAGTGAAATGCTGAATACAACAGGTGTAGGTAGACCTTACAGTGAAATGCTTACTTACAGGCTCTAACCTATAGTGCAAAAAAGGTATTAGGTGAACAATAGGTAAGTATCCTTATTCCACATTTTGTTGTGTTATAGCCTGAATTCAAAATGGATTAGCCAGCTAGCCGGGTAATGATGACAAAATGGATTAGCCAGCTAGCCGGGTAATGATGACAAAATGGATTAGCCAGCTAGCCGGGTAATGATGACAAAATGGATTAGCCAGCTAGCCGGGTAATGATGACAAAACGGATTAGCCAGCTAGCCGGGTAATGATGACAAAATGAAAACATGTTTTTACATTTTTTTTTTTAGAAAATGAAATATAGAAATATCTCATTTATGTACACTGTAAGTATTCACACACCTGAGTCAATACGTCTTAGAATCAATCACTTTTGGCAGCGATTACAGCTGTGAGTCAGTCTGGCTGGGTAAGTCTGTAAGAGGTTTGCACACCTGCATTGTAAACATCTTGCCCAGTATTCTTTTCTAAATTCTTCATGCTCTGTCAAATTGGATGTTGATCATTGCTAGACAACCATTTTCAAGTCTTTCCATAGATTTTCAGACAGATTTAAGTCAAAACTGTCCACTGTCTTCTTGGTAAGCAACTCCAGTGTAGATTTGGCCTTGTGTTTTAGGTTATTATCATGCTGAAAGGTGAATTCAACTCCCAGTATCTGGTGGGGAGCAGACTGAAGCAGGTTTTACGGTCATGAAAATCCTGGATAATTCATGGATTTTTTAAAAATGGAATGAAATCAAAAAAGTAATGGAAATTCATTTCTGTTTAATGTAATTTATTTAGGCACAGTTTTAAAATACTTTATTGATCAAAAAGAAATCCAACGTATCAGCTAGGATCGGAGTGTCATTTGGCGCTCAACACCTGCGTGTTTGTGAGACAAGTGAGCAGTTCAAGGAAGAGTCAATTTATCTATAAATCTATAAAATATTATAGGGAACAGACTAATAGCTTGGTAGCCAATTCAAAACATATCGTGTACCCTCTAGTTGACTGTTTAACAATTATTAGCATATTTTCATCTTTTCGTCATGTCCCCAAAAAACTTTACAACAACATTTGCGAACACTATTATTGACAGAGGACACAGAGTGAGTCCATGCAACTTATTATGTGACTCGTTAAGCACATTTCTACTCCTGAATGTATTTAGTTAGGCTTGCCATAACAAGGGGGTTGAATACTTATGGACTCGAGACACTTCAGCTTTTCATTTTTAATTAATTTGCAAAGAAATGGTAAAAACATGATTCCATTTAGGTATTATGTGATATTATGTGTAGGCCAGTAACACAAATTCTCAATTGAATCCATTTTAAATTCAGGCTCTAACACAATAAAAATGTGGTATAAGTCCAGGGGTATGAATCATTTTTGAAGTCATTGTTTGTTGAACACATACCTTTTGTTAACAAATGACCTGTACATGTTTGACAATGTATTTTTTTCATGTAGGAGAAATGCAGTGAGCTTAAATCCACGAAGGGATGACCAGAATTATGATGATTATAAACAGGCATAAGTCAATACTGCACTATTGGTAGATAGGTCCTCTGAGCTTCTCTTTCAATTGGTTTTGAGAAGGAGGTGAGGAGTAACCCCATGTAACATCTTTCTCTGTCTCCCTCTTTCCCTGTTTCTCTCTCCCTCTTTCCTTCTTTCTCTTTCCCTCTTTCTCTTTCCCTCTTTCTCTTTCCCTCTGTCTCTCTCCCTGTCTCTCTCTCCCTGTCTCTCTCTCCCTGTCTCTCTCTCCCTGTCTCTCTCTCTCCCTGTCTCTCTCTCTCCCTGTCTCTCTCTCTCCCTGTCTCTCTCTCCCTGTCTCTCTCTCCCTGTCTCTCTCTCTCTCTCTCCCTGTCTCTTTCTCTCCCTGTCTCTCTTTCTCTCCCTGTCTCTCTCTCTCTCTCTCTCTCTGTCTCTCTCTCTCTGTCTCTCTCTCTCTCTCCCTGTCTCTCTCTCTCTCTCTCTCTCTCTCTCCCTGTCTCTCTCTCTCTCTCTCTCTCTCTCTCCCTGTCTCTCTCTCTCTCTCCCTGTCTCTCTCTCTCTCTCCCTGTCTCTCTCTCTCTCTCTCCCTGTCTCTCTCTCTCTCTCTCCCTGTCTCTCTCTCTCTCTCTCCCTGTCTCTCTCTCTCCCGGTCTTGCCTTTCCTCCAGTCTGATGAAAAAAGGAAGTTTGATGGCATCTTTGAAAGTCTTCTACCAGTCAACGGTCTTTTGTCTGGAGACCAAGTCAAACCTGTCCTGATCAACTCCAAACTACCCATGGATGTGTTAGGAAGGGTAAGCACATGACAAGGATCTGTCCAAAAACAATCCCTACCCCCTACCCCCGGCCCTTACCCCACCCCCTAGGCCCTACCCCCACCCCCTACCCCCTACCCCACACCCTAGCCCCTACCCCACGCCCTACTCCCTAGCCCCTACCCCTAGCCCCTACCCAACCCCTACCCCTAGCCCCTACCCCACATCCCCTACCCCACAGCCCCTACCCCACATCCCCTACCCCACCCCTAGCTCCTATCCCCTAGCCCCTACCCTAGCTCCTATCCCTTAGCCCCTACCCCACCCCCTACCCCACATCCCCTACCCCCTAGCCCCTACCCTACCCTAGCTCCTATCCCCTAGCCCCTACCCTAGCTCCTATCCCCTAGCCCCTACCCCACCCCCTAGCCCCTACCCCACATCCCCTATCTCCTACTCCACCCCTACCCTAGCTCCTATCCCCTAGCCCCTACCCTAGCTCCTATCCCCTAGCCCCTACCCCACCCCCTACCCCCTAGCCCCTACCCCACATCCCTATCCTCTACCCCACCCCCTACCCTAGCTCCTATCCCTTGGCCCCTACCACACTGTTCCTGTATACTAAGAAGTTAGCTATAGCAGATATTGTGACCGTTTGGTCATATTTTTGTTATATTCTGTTCTGTAGATTTGGGACCTCGGTGACGTGGATAAAGATGGACACTTGGACAGAGAGGAGTTTTCAGTGGTAAGTTGATTGGAGGAGAGAGCTCATGGAGTTAAGACTCCAATTACCCTGGTTACACCTTGCATTAACATGTGGTTTTCGTCATCCTTTCATGACAATCCAATCACTAAGACACACCTACGCAGGGTGTTAATGGGGCGAATGAAGTTTGCTGAACTGTTTTCTCCTTTCCCCTCCAGGCCATGCACCTGGTGTACAGGGCTATGGAGAAGGAGCCTGTCCCTTCCGTCCTGCCCTCCTCCCTCATCCCTCCATCCAAGAGGAAGAAGTCTGCGGGGGCTCTGCCTGGCGCCGTCTCTGTCCTGCCTCCCTTGTCTGCCCTCGCAGGCCTGTCTGGTCTGTCTCGGACAGCCAGCTCTCCTCCCCTGCCCGGCGCTGTAGCGGCTCTGCCTGGCTTGTCTGGTCTGTCTCGGACAGCAAACTCTCCTCCTCTCAACGACACCTTACACTCCACTCCACCTCACAGAAGCATCACCTCCATCAACAGCTCTGGCAGTCTCTCTCCTAAACCTTCGTTCAAAGCCCCCTCACAGGTACAGTACAGAGTACAGTACAGAGTACAGTATCAATCCACACCCTGCCTGGTGACTGGGTCGGAATGCTGTTACACTGTCCCATCTGTGTCACAAATGACACACTAATCCCTATGTAGTGCACTCTTTTTGACGAGAACCCTATGCGGTTGTGAGATTTTACGATTTTCGCCTTTAATGTTATTGCAGACGGTCCTTGATTCCCTCTAATTATTTGACTAGCACATTGAGGCATTAGGGTTCATCCTTGGACTGTCAGCGGGGTAGGTAACGAATCTCAGAAAGTGTAAGAGGCAGCTGTGCTTTTCTTAGTAAAGCCAGGACGTCGTTCAGTCTTCCTCCCTGTTCCTGAGAAGTCTGTTAAGGGTTACAGCAGCTATATACCAACCTGAATTTCCTGTACCTCCTATACCCACTGGGATGGTTCATCTGTCATAAACCATAACTCTTCACCTACTGGTTCATGTGTCATAAACCCTAACTCTTCACCTACTGGTTCATGTGTCATAAACCCTAACTCTTCACCTACTGGTTCATCTGTCATAAACCCTAACTCTTCACCTACTGGTTCATCTGTCATAAACCCTAACTCTTCACCTACTGGTTCATCTGTCATAAACCCTAACTCTTCACCTACTGGTTCATCTGTCATAAACCCTAACTCTTCACCTACTGGTTCATCTGTCATAAACCCTAACTCTTCACCTACTGGTTCATCTGTCATAAACCCTAACTCTTCACCTACTGGTTCATCTGTCATAAACCCTAACTCTTCACCTACTGGTTCATCTGTCATAAACCCTAACTCTTCACCTACTGGTTCATCTGTCATAAACCCTAACTCTTCACCTACTGGTTCATCTGTCATAAACCCTAACTCTTCACCTACTGGTTCATCTGTCATAAACCCTAACTCTTCACCTACTGGTTCATCTGTCATAAACCCTAACTCTTCACCTACTGGTTCATCTGTCATAAACCCTAACTCTTCACCCACTGGGATGGTTCATCTGTCATAAACCCTAACTCTTCACCCACTGGGATGGTTCATCTGTCATAAACCATAACTCTTCACCCACTGGTTCATCTGTCATATAAGTAGACTTGTTTGGCAACATTCTCTAAATTGTCTTCGATCCCTGAGTGGTCCTTTTCTTAGTCATCTGTTTGAAAGGAATTTGTCTGATGATTAAGAGGAACAGGTTTCATTGAAAGGGAAACGATGCCACACCCACAATGTGTCATCACAACCGAAGGCATGTGAACAACCAGAGGGACATAGTGTCCCCGCTTTAAAGCTACACTCCTTAATTTGAGCACATAAGCATACCAATAAAGAGTGTTTAATGCCCATTGATTGACATGAATGCATGATTTCTGAAAAGGCAAGATGTGCACACATACTGTAGTTAGGATTAGGAATCTGTGCAAAGATTGTATCTCCTATTCTCCGGTCCTGTTTTTCTGTCCTCTCTCCTGTCCTCTCTCCTGTGTGCTAGCCACCTGCAGTAGTGAACTGGGTTGATAGTCCTGTCCTCTCTCCTGTGTGCTAGCCACCTGCAGTAGTGAACTGGGTTGATAGTTCTGTCCTATATCCTGTCCTCTCTCCTGTGTGCTAGCCACCTGCAGTAGTGAACTGGGTTGATAGTCCTGTCCTCTCTCCTGTCCTCTCTCCTGTGTGCTAGTCACCTGCAGTAGTGAACTGGGTTGATAGTCCTCTATCCTGTCCTCTCTCCTGTGTGCTAGTCACCTGCAGTAGTGAACTGGGTTGATACTCCTCTATCCTGTCCTCTCTCCTGTGTGCTAGTCACCTGCAGTAGTGAACTGGGTTGATAGTTCTGTCCTATATCCTGTCCTCTCTCCTGTGTGCTAGCCACCTGCAGTAGTGAACTGGGTTGATAGTTCTGTCCTATATCCTGTCCTCTCTCCTGTGTGCTAGTCACCTGCAGTAGTGAACTGGGTTGATAGTCCTGTCCTCTCTCCTGTCCTCTCTCCTGTGTGCTAGTCACCTACAGTAGTGAACTGGGTTGATAGTCCTGTCTCCTGTCCTCTCTCCTGTGTGCTAGCCACCTGCAGTAGTGAACTGGGTTGATACTCCTGTCCTCTCTCCTGTCCTCTCTCCTGTGTGCTAGCCACCTGCAGTAGTGAACTGGGTTGATAGTCCTGTCCTCTCTCCTGTCCTCTCTCCTGTCCTCTCTCCTGTGTGCTAGACACCTGCAGTAGTGAACTGGGTTGATAGTCCTGTCCTCTCTCCTGTCCTCTCTCCTGTGTGCTAGTCACCTGCAGTAGTGAACTGGGTTGATAGTCCTGTCCTCTCTCCTGTCCTCTCTCCTGTGTGCTAGTCACCTGCAGTAGTGAACTGGGTTGATAGTCCTGTCCTCTCTCCTGTCATCTCTCCTGTGTGCTAGTCACCTGCAGTAGTGAACTGGGTTGATAGTTCTGTCCTCTCTCCTGTCCTCCTGTCCTCTCTCCTGTCCTCTCTCCTGTCCTCTCTCCTGTGTGCTAGTCACCTGCAGTAGTGAACTGGGTTGATAGTTCTGTCCTCTCTCCTGTCCTCTCTCCTGTCCTCTCTCCTGTCCTCTCTCCTGTCCTCTCTCCTGTGTGCTAGCCACCTGCAGTAGTGAACTGGGTTGATACTCATGTCCTCTCTCCTGTCCTCTCTCCTGTGTGCTAGCCACCTGCAGTAGTGAACTGGGTTGATAGTCCTGTCCTCTCTCCTGTCCTCTCTCCTGTGTGCTAGCCACCTGCAGTAGTGAACTGGGTTGATAGTCCTGTCCTCTCTCCTGTCCTCTCTCCTGTGTGCTAGCCACCTGCAGTAGTGAACTGGGTTGATAGTCCTGTCCTCTCTCCTGTCCTCTCTCCTGTCCTCTCTCCTGTCCTCTCTCCTGTGTGCTAGCCACCTGCAGTAGTGAACTGGGTTGATAGTCCTGTCCTCTCTCCTGTCCTCTCTCCTGTGTGCTAGTCACCTGCAGTAGTGAACTGGGTTGATAGTTCTGTCCTCTCTCCTGTCCTCTCTCCTGTCCTCTCTCCTGTGTGCTAGCCACCTGCGGTATTGAACTGGGTTGATGGTTCTGTCCTCTCTCCTGTGTGCTAGTCACCTGCAGTAGTGAACTGGGTGGTCCCGGTGGCAGACAGAGGACGTTATAATGACATCTTCCTGAAGACAGACACAGACATGGACGGTCTTGTCACCGGAGGGGAAGTCATGGAGATCTTTATGCTGTCCAACCTTTCTAAGACCATGCTGGCACAGATCTGGTGAGCGACAGAATGGCCTGCACCTTAGACTTACATATTGTTAATTTAACACCTAACAAACACACTGAGTGCACAAAACATTAGGAGCACGTTTGGCTCTTTCCATGACATAAACTGACCAGGTGAATCCAGGTGAAAGCTATGATCCCTTATTAATGTACAGTGGGGAGAACAAGTATTTGATACATTGCCGATTTTGCAGGTTTTCCTACTTACAAAGCATGTAGAGGTCTGTAATTTCTATCATAGAGACACTTCAACTGTGAGAGACGGAATCTAAAACAAAAAACAAGAAAATGACATTGTATGATTTTTAAGTAATTAATTTGCATTTTATTGCATGACATAACATTTGATCACCTACCAACCAGTAAGAATTCTGGCTCTGACAGACCTGTTAGTTTTTCTTTAAGAAGCCCTCCTGTTCTCCACTCATTACCTGTATTAACTGCACCTGTTTGAACTCGTTACCTGTATAAAAGACACCTGTCCACACACTCAATCAAACAGACTCCAACCTCTCCACAATGGCCAAGACCAAAGAGCTGTGTAAGGACATCAGGGACAAAATTGTAGACCTGCACAAGGCTGGGATGGGCTACAGGACAATAGGCAAGCAGCTTGGTGAGAAGGCAAAAACGGTTGGCGCAATTATTAGAAAATGGAAGAAGTTCAAGATGATGGTCAATCACCCTCGGTCTGGGGCTCCATGCAAGATCTCACCTTGTGGGGCATCAATGATCATGAGGATGTCATAAGGTGAATGCACCAATTTGTAAGTCGCTCTGGATAAGAGCGTCTGCTAAATGACTTAAATGTAAATGTAAAATGTAGGAAGGTGAGGGATCTGCCCAGAACTACATGGCAAGACCAGGTCAATGACCTGAAGAGAGCTGGGACCACAGTCTCAAAGAAAACCATTAGTAACACACTACGCTGTCATGGATTAAAATCCTGCAGTGCACGCAAGGTCCCCCTGCTCAAGCCAGCGCATTTCCAGGCCTGTCTGAAGTTCACCAATGACCATTTGGATGATCCAGAGGAGGAATGGGAGAAGGTCATGTGGTCTGATGAGACAAAAATAGAGCTTTTTGGTCTAAACTCCACTCGCCATGTTTGGAGGAAGAAGAAAGATGAGTACAACCTCAAGAACACCATCCCAACCGTGAAGCATGGAGGTGGAAACGTCATTCTTTGGGGATGCTTTTCTGCAAAGGGGACAGGACGACTGCACCGTATTGAGGGGAGGATGGATTGGGCCATGTATCTTGAGATCTTGGCCAACAACCTCCTTCCCTCAGTAAGAGCATTGAAGATGGGTCGTGGCTCGGTCTTCCAGCATGACAACCACCCGAAACCCACAGCCAGGGCAACTAAGTAGTGGCTCCGTAAGAAGCATCTCAAGGTCCTGGAGTGGCCTAGCCAGTCTTCAGACCTGAACCCAATAGAAAATCTTTGGAGGGAGGTGAAAGTCCATATTGCCCAGTGGGCCAAAATCCCTGCTGCAGTGTGTGCAAACCTGGTCAAGAACTACATGAAACGTATGATCTCTAATTGCAAACACAGGATTCTGTACCAAATATTAAGTTCTGCTTTTCTGATGTATCAAATACTTGTCATGCAATAAAATGCAAATGAGTTACTTAAAAATCATACAATGTGATTTTCTGGATTTTTGTTTTAGATACTGTCTCTCACAGTTGAAGTGTCCGTATGATAAAAAAATTACATACCTCTACATGCTTTGTAAGTAGGAAACACTGCCGATTTTGTAGGTTATCAAATACTCGTTCTCCCCACTGTATAAACAACAACCGGGGTACAATAACTAAGTAAGTCTCAAGGTTTTGCTTGCCTGAGGTAGAGTATCTCATGATAAGGTGTAGACCACACTATCTACCTAGAGAGTTTTCATCTGTATTTTTCGTATCTGTCTGTCTACCACCACAGCACCTATGATAAAGAATGACAACCTCTACATGCTTTGTAAGTAGGAAAACCTGCAAAATCAGCAGTGTATCAAATACTTGTTCTCCCCACTGTATGTTATTAAATCAGTGGAGATGAAGGGGAGGAGATGATTTATTAAGCCTTGAGACAATTGAGACATGGATTGTGTAGGTGGGCCATTTAGAGGGTGAATGGACAATACAACATATTTAAGTGCCTTTGAATGGGGTCTGGTAGTAGGTACCAGGCGCACTGGTTTGTGTCAAGAACTGCAACGCTGCAGTTTTTTATAAATGGTCAACAGTTTCCTGTGTGTATCAGAGTGGTCCACCACCCAAAGGACATCCAGCCAACTTGACACAACTGTGGGAAGCATTGGAGTCAACATGGGTCAGCATCCCTGTGTAATGCTTTTGACACCTTGTAGAGTCCATGCCCAGACAAATGAGCCTGTTCTGAGGGCAAGGGGGGGGGGGCAACTCAATGTTAAGAAGGTGTTCTAGATGTTTTGTACACTCGGTGTGTAATAACAGATGTATCTCATCATAAAATGTTTTGGCAAAAACGAGAAACTATTTTCATTGGCCGATCATACAGTGACATATTGGGCATTGTCTTGTTGGACCAGTACACTACACTTTAACAAAAGGTTACTTGCAGTGATCGTGATATGTCATTTTCTTTCCTGCTGAATGTGAATGCATTATGTTAAATTACTCTGGATTAGAATACACAGTACCTGTTAACTTGACTACAATGTAATGAGAGTAGCAAAATTATCTTTTAACTTTCCCCAAATTCCCTGTTTTTTTGGAAATCATGGTTGGGACCATAACCCTAACCCATTGCTGTAATCAAGAGGGAATAAGCACAAAACCTGCATTTCTGCAACCAGAATTTAGGGGAAAAGCAGCCAAATTTAAACAAGTGACAGTAATTTAGCAAACCCTAAATGTAATGTATTTTGTTCCTAGGGGTCTGGCTGACACCAAGCAGACAGGAAAGCTGTCCAGAGAGCAGTTCTCTTTGGCCATGTGGCTGATCCACCAGAAAGTCATCAGCGGGTTGGACCCTCCCCAGACCCTCTCCCCCGAAATGATACCCCCCTCTGAGAGGACCACCACCTCTGTTCTTGTAAGTCACTCCCTCACCCCTAGTTCCTCACCTTCTCCCCCTCCTCGTACCCTCTCCCCCCGAGTGATACCCCCCGAGAGGACCGCCACTGCCCTCCTGTTTGATACCCCCCTCTACCCTTCTCACCAACCCTCTACTGCTCTCCTCTCCACTTTCTTGTCTTTATCCCTCTCTCTGCACCCTCTCCCATCTCCCCAGCGCCTCCTATCTTTAGCTTTACTGTACTGCATTTCAAGCTCTCTCTGTCTGTTACTGTCTGGTGTTGTGTTGTGTTACTGTCTGGTGTTGTGTTGTGTTACTGTCTGGTGTCGTGTTGTGTTACTGTCTGGTGTCGTGTTACTGTCTGGTGTTATGTTACTGTCTGGTGTTGTGTTACTGTCTGGTGTTGTGTTACTGTCTGGTGTCGTGTTACTGTCTGGTGTTGTGTTACTGTGTTGTGTTACTGTCTGGTGTTGTGTTACTGTGTTGTGTTACTGTCTGGTGTCGTGTTACTGTCTGGTGTCGTGTTACTGTCTGGTGTCGTGTTACTGTCTGGTGTCTTGTTACTGTCTGGTGTTGTGTCTTGTTACTGTGTTGTGTTACTGTGTTGTGTTACTGTCTGGTGTTGTGTTACTGTCTGTTGTTGTGTTACTGTCTGGTGTTGTGTCTTGTTACTGTGTTGTGTTACTGTGTTGTGTTACTGTCTGGTGTTGTGTCTTGTTACTGTGTTGTGTTACTGTCTGGTGTTGTGTCTTGTTACTGTGTTGTGTTACTGTCTGGTGTTGTGTTGTGTTACTGTCTGGTGTTGTGTCTTGTTACTGTGTTGTGTTACTTTCTGGTGTTGTGTTACTGTCTGGTGTTGTGTTACTGTCTGGTGTTGTGTTACTGTCTGGTGTTGTGTCTTGTTACTGTGTTGTGTTACTGTCTGGTGTTGTGTCTTGTTACTGTCTGGTGTTGTGTTACTGTCTGGTGTTGTGTTGCTGTCTGGTGTTGTGTTGCGTTACTGTCGTGGTGTTTCACTGTCCTTTGTTTCACAGTGTAAAGCACAATATTTGTACAGATGTATTTCCTGTGGTGTGTCATGACCTATTGTTTATGTATTACCAATGCCAAGGAAGGGATGAATGCATTCTAGTATTTCCAGCCTTACCTCAGAATGTTACTGTTTTCAAGGCAAACACTGCCACCTTCTGGTGGTCTAGAGTGATAACACCACTGTCTGATTCAGTTCACCGTGAAATCTTTCTCTTTCTCTCTCTCAGTTCAAAGGGCTTTATTGGCATGGGAAACATGTTTACATTGCCAAAGCAAATGGAATAGACAAACAAGGGAAACATTAGTGAACATTACACTCACAAAAGTTTATAGATGTTTCAAATGTTATATTATTGGCTATGTACAGTGTTGTAACAATGTGCAAGTAGTTGGAAATAAATAATCGGATAAATATAGGTTTTATTTGCAATGTTTGTGCTCCACTTTTTGACCCTTTTCTCATTGCAACGACCCACAAATCACACAACTGTGATTTCACACTGCGGTATGTAACCTAACAGATATGGGAATTTATCAATGTTTGATTTGTTTTCAAATTCTTTGTGGATCTGTGTAATCTGTGAAAAATATGTCTCTCTAATGTGGTCATACATTTGGCAGGTGGTTAGGAAGTGTAGCTCAGTTTCCACCTCATCTTGTGGGCAGTCTGCACATAGCCTGTCTTCTCTTGAGAGCCAGGTCTGCCTATGGTGGCCTTTCTCAATAACAATGCTATGCTCACGGAGTCTGTGCATGGTCAAGATTTTTCTTAATTTTGGGTCAGTCACAGTGGTCAGGTATTCTGCCACTGTATACTCTCTGTTTAGGGCCAAATAGCATTATAGTTTGCTCTGTTTTTTGGTTGATTCTTTCCAGTGTGTCAAGTAATTATCTTTTCGCTTTCTCATAATTTGGTTGGATCTAATTGTGTTTCTGTCCTCGGGCTCTGTGGGGTCTGTTTGTGTTTGTGAACAGAGCCCCAGGACCAGCAGGCTGAGGGGACTCTTCTCTAGGTTCATCTCTCTGTAGGTGATGGCTTTGTGGTGGAATGTGTGGGCATCGCTTCCTTTTTAGGTGGTTGTAGAATGTAGCAGCTCTTTTCTGGATGTTGATAACTAGTGGGTATAGTCCTCATTCTGCTATGCCTGCATTGTTCGGGATTTTGCATTGTACACAAAGTATATTTTTGCGGAATTCTGCATGCAGAATCTCAATTGGGTGTTTGTCCCATTTTGTGACTTCTTGGTTGGTGAGTGGACCCCAGACCTCACAACCATAGGTTCGATAACTGATTGAATTATTTTAGCCAGATCCTAATTGTGATGTTTTATGTTCATTTTGATGGCGTAGAAGGCCCTTCTTGCCTTGTCTCTTAGATCGTTCACAGCTTTGTGGAAGTTACCTTTGGTGCTGATGTTTAAGCCTAGGTAGGAATAATTCTATAATATAATAATAATATATGCCATTTAGCAGACGCTTTTATCCAAAGCGACTTACAGTCATGTGTGCATACATTCTACGTGTGGTCTCCCTGGCGTTACAAGCGCCATGCTCTACCAACTGAGCTACACAGGACCCAATTCTTTGTGTGCTCTAGGGCAACAGTGTCTAGATATAATTTGTATTTGTTGTCTTGGCTACTGGACATATTTTGGAATACCATTGTGTTGGTCTTACTGAGATTTACTGTCAGGGCCCAGGTCTGACAGAATATGTGCAGAAGATCTAGGTCCTGCTGTAGGCCCTCCTTGGTTGGGGACAGAAGCACCAGATCATCTGCAAACAGTAGACATTTTACATTATAGTAGGGTGAGGCTGGGTGCTGCAGAGTGTTGTAGTGCCCTCACCAATTCATTCATCATTCATCATATGTTGAAGAGTGTGGGGCTCAAGCTGCATCCCTGTCTCACCCCATGGCCCTGAGAAAATAAATCTATGTTTAATTGCCCATTTTAACTGCACATTTGTTGTTGATTTAATAATGTTATATGCTTTCCCTCCCAACACTTCTTTCCATCAATTTTTATAGCAGACCCTCATGCCAAATTTTGAAATCAACAAAGCGCGATAACTTGTTTTGTTTGTCAATTGGGGTGTGTAGGATGAATACGTGCTTTGTCATACGGTATGTTGGTAAGAAGCCGATTTGTCATTTGCTCAGGAAGTTGTTTTTACTGAGTAAATGTTGGATTTTTCTGAGGTACCGGCTGACGCCTATTCCACTGTAATTATTGCGGTCAAAATTGTCACCACTTTTGTGTATTGGGGTGATCAAATCAGTCAATGTTGTTGAAGAGTTTAAGAATAGCCTATTTGAATTTGTGGTCTGTATATTTGATAATTTCATTGAGGATACCATCAACACCACAGGCCGTTTTAGGTTGTAGGGTTTGATCCTTTACTTCATCCAATGTAATTGGAGAATCCAGTGGGTTCTGATTCTAAGTTTACTAAATGATCATGTATATCTTTTAGCTTTTGTTTCTTTGTTATATGTCCAAACGGTTGGAGAAGTGGTTTTATCTGTACATCTCCATTTTGGATAGATAGCTCTTTGTGTTTTTTGTTTAGTGCGTTCCAATTTTCCCAGAAGGGATTTGATTCTATGCATTCTTAAATCACATTGAGCTGATTTCTGTCATGCTGTTCCTTCTTTTTCTGTATTATCTGAGTGATTCACCAGAGTGAAGCCATAGGCTCAGATTTTCTGCTTCTCTATGGTTTTGTTTGGATAGGTTTCTCAACATTTTTTCTTAGGTTTTTACATTCAACATCAAACCATTTCTCATTGATGTTAGTTGTCTTAGGTTTTCTGCCTGAATTTAAATATGATATGTTAGCTGATAGGTAAAATATATTGTTCAGGCTTCCTACTGCTAAGTTTACACCTTCGCTATTTTGCAGGAAAACATTTTGTCCAGGAAGTTGTCTCGAAGGGAGTAGATTTTGTTGTTGGCCAGGTTTGGTAGGTTTCTACAATACCCTCCGTCTATCCTTAACATTCCTTAATAGTATGCAGCTTGTTCGGCTTCGATGCTTCGTGGTTGATTATTGCTCCGTTCAAGTAGATTGTGATTTTGCTGTGATCTGACAGGGTTGTCAGTGGGCTGACTGTGAACGCTCTGAGAGACCCTGGGTTGAGGTCAGGGATAAAGTAGTCTACAGTACTACTGCCAAGGGATGCTATAGGTGTACCTAACGTAGGAGTCCCCTCGTAGCCTACCGTTGACTATGTACTACATACCCAGCATGCGACAGAGCTCCTTCCTGTGTTAACGTTGTGGTGATGCAGCAGTAGTGAGATCCTCTCTCTCCCTCAGAGCAGAATCTCTCTCACCTACTCTTCTTCTTCTTCTCTCCTCTGTTTCTCGACACCCCACTCTCTACCCCTTTTTTACCTTTCCTTCTCTTATCGCTCTTCTGTCACCCTGTTCATCCCTCCCCTCTCTTCCTCATCCTCTGCCCCCCACAGGACAGCAGCAGTTCTACAGAGTCAGCTGACCTGACAGGCATCAAAGAGCTGGATGACATCAGTCAGGAAATCGCCCAGCTGCAGAGGTGAGCCCCTCCCAGAACACTGAGCCTAGAACACTGAGCCTAGAACACTGAGCCTAGAACACTGAGCCTAGAACACTGAGCCTAGAACACTGAGCCTAGAACACTGAGCCTAGAACACTGAGCCTAGAACACTGAGCCCAGAACACTGAGCCCAGAACACTGAGCCCAGAACACTGAGCCCAGAACACTGAGCCTAGAACTTTAAGCCTAGAACTTTAAGCCTAGAACTTTAAGCCTAGAACTTTAAGCCTAGAACACTAACCCTAGAACACTAACCCTAGAACTTTAACCCTAGAACTTTAACCCTAGAACTTTAACCCTAGAACTTTAACCCTAGAACTTTAACCCTAGAACTTTAACCCTAGAACTTTAACCCTAGAACTTTAACCCTAGAACTTTAACCCTAGAACTTTAACCCTAGAACACTAAGCTTAGAACACTAAGCTTAGAACACTAAGCTTAGAACACTAACCCTATAACTCTAAGCCTATAACTCTAAGCCTATAACTCTAAGCCTATAACTCTAAGCCTATAACTCTAAGCCTATAACTCTAAGCTTAGAACTCTAAGCTTAGAACTCTGAGCCTAGAACTCTGAGCCTAGAACTCTAACCCTAACCTCTATTGCTCGACTGGAGGACATCTTGTTTGACATTTCTTTTAACAGCCAGGGGGAGATCTTCTTCGTTGGATTAAATCTACTTTGATTGTCTGTTGTTCACAGAAATGTACTTTGTGTACAGAATCCTTGCCCAATGACTGAAGCACAGCCAAGGAGATGAGAAATAGGAAGCTATGTTTTCCCTACTGATCCTCGTGCCTTGTGGGTTTCCCTGATGTGTGTTCTGTAAACAGTGTCCTCTTCATACTGCCTCCTCAGCACTCTTATCTTTTACAGCACTCTTACCTTTTTACACTCAGGTAACCTGGTGACACAAAGGCCTTGTTGCCGTGTCTAGCATTGGCTAGGGCAGTGTTTCTCGATCCATACCTCGCAGATCCCCCAGACACTGCACAGTCAACTAGCACTTGGGGGAGGTAATAACGTACAATTTGACATGGTCTCCTTCTCACCTGTGTGTGTGTGTGTGTGTGTGTGTGTGTGTGTGTGTGTGTGTGTGTGTGTGTGTGTGTGTGTGTGTGTGTGTGTGTGTGTGTGTGGTTGCAGAGAGAAGTACACTCTGGAGCAGGACATCAGGGACAAAGAGGAAGCCATCAGACAGAAGAACAAGGAAATTCAGGTGAGACCCACAGGGAGTCAGGGACCCATTTTATGGATGAATCGTTCTTAATGGGTCTATACCTAGGATAGGATAAGTAATCCCTCTCACCCCCCCCCCCCTTTTAAGATTTAGATGCACTATTGTAAAGTGACTGTTCCACTGGATGTCATAAGGTGAATGCACCAATTTGTAAGTCGCTCTGGATAAGAGCGTCTGCTAAATGACTTAAATGTAAATGTAATCCACGGGAAGGGAACTCTCATCCTGAAGTGTCTCATGGACTCCACATCTTGTTCAATCACAACTACTCAAAACAGATTGGAGGAAAATATATGATTCCACCCCCCTCAAACCTAAACTTCCAATTATTTTTGGGATGGAGGTGAGGAGAGGGAGGATGCAAGGAATCAAGGAAAGACAAATGGAGAAAGCGCCTATATCTCTATTGCTGAGGTCTGCGCTGGTCTCCTTCCCTTCCACCATTTCCTCAGGAGATGCAGGGGGACCTGGGGAGCGGTGGTCTGGTCTGATTACTGTATGTATTTTAACAGGAGATGCAGGGGGACCTGGGGAGCGGTGGTCTGGTCTGATTACTGTATGTATATTAACAGGAGATGCAGGGGGACCTGGGGAGCGGTGGTCTGGTCTGATTACTGTATGTATTTTAACAGGAGATGCAGGGGGACCAGGGGAGCGGTGGTCTGGTCTGATTACTGTATGTGTTTTAACAGGAGATGCTGGAGGACCTGGACCAGGAGAGCGGTGGTCTGCAGGACCTGGAGGCCCAGAAGCAGGATGCTCAGCAGCAGCTGGAGGAGATGGACCAGCAGAGGAACAAGCTGGAGGGCATGCTAAAAGACGTTCACCTGAAGTGTCAGGATCAGTCCACCCTGGTCAGTCAGCAACACACCTATACGATTACGAAAACTCTGTCCACAGTTAGGGCTGTTACGGCCATAGAATTTTGGATGCTGGTTATTGGTCAACCAAATGATTGCGATCACCGTTATAACCATTTCGACCAGCCAATTATTCATTTGTTGTACCAGTTATTTATTCTCCTCTCCTCCGCTCCTGACTGCATGTGCTGCTTCTGCAGGGAGCGGGGTGTTGCCTAGGCATCCAAAGACTCATTTGCTACAACACCGTGCTTGTTTCAGCAAGGAGTAACAAAGTTAAGGACGGTGTAGAGTCCATGTTACAGCAGAAACGGACTCAACTGTCCCATCTTCAGTCAGCTGTTTGTTAAATGGTGATCTTCATTGGTTACCCGGTTATATGGTATATGTGCCACCCCTAACCCCAGTTTATAGAGGCTTATCTGAATGTCCGAAACAATTGTCCCCATTTACAGGCCGTCACTAGCGCTTATCACATCTTATTTACATAGGATTCCTCTTCTCCCTCCGTCCAGATCTCATCCTTACAGACCCAGATCCACAGTCAGGAGTCTGACCTGCAGAGTCAGGAGACTGAGCTGAGTCGTACCAAGTCTGACCTGAACAAACTGCAGTTGGAGGAGAAGCAGCTAGAGCAGAACCTACTGACCGGACGCATGCAGCTAGACTCCATCATCAAGTCACTCAAGGCCACCCAGGATGAGATCAACCAGGTACGTGGATAGAGAGATGCTATAGCTCATTATCATAGACAAATGTCGTATTAAATGAACATGGTGTCACGTTTGGAGTAGAATGTAACTTTTGAATGGCCATCTGGAAAATAGAAATGTTCCCTGTTTAATAACTAAATGAAAATGTTCCCCATTTTGCTTCTACCTCTCCGATGCTTTCAGATCTAGCGTGTGGTTCTTAAACTTTTGTAGCTCAAGAACCAAATGAGAAATTGACCGTCGTCCCTTGACCCAAATCGTCCTACAAACGACCCCAATTTAGAAGAAATTGTGTGTGATTTCTAGATGTATTCTCATAACTCACTACCCACCTCTCACATGCCCAGGGCCCACTTTGGGTCCCCGCCCGTGGTTTAAGAAACCCTGGACTAGAGTGCACGGGCTAGGGGTTGTTTCTGGATGGGACTCTCACAAAAACAGACAGTGTTATTTTTGTAGACTGACAACCCATTGTCCCCGCAGGATTTTATTAATAACGGTTTAAATGTAGGGTTGTGGCGGCCATTACTATTTTGGCAGCCGGTAATTGTTAAGCAAATAACTGTCGGTCTCGAGGTAATTGACCATTAATTAACATTAACACGTTAAGCATCTCCTGTCTTCCACACACAGCCTACAAGCCACTGATGCAGACCTTTCAAACATGTATATAAAAAATATATTTAGAAAAATCCATGATTTATTTTAGACATATCCAAAGAAACATGATATGAAGAAAATGTAAGTCTATTTCAGAAGAACATGCTCGGAGTTGTCCCTTATCTGGCTGGGCCATATGGCCGTGGGCTACACCAGGTGCTTTTAGCAGACAATAGTTGCTTAGAATTCCATGGCATTATTTTATAGAATGAAGAATACAATTGAACAAAGCTGAATAAAATAGAACGGATATTTTCTTCAAATGATTTCCGAGGGAGTGAACACGTGTTGAGCAGTTAACAAAGGAACAGGAACTCCTATATGCTGAGTTGAGTTGTTTATGCCATGTTAGTTGTGATACACACGTTGGGCTATATGTCTTGATGTTTATTACATTCTAATGCTGCGTAATGCGACTTAAATGATGACTTGAAAAAAGTTTCACGAAAAGCATGATCTCTGCTTTGTTTTGTTTTTGCACAGGCTGTACACACTTCATCAGTCTCTCATTCACAATTTGACAAGCACTTGATAATGGCTCCAATTTCCCGTTGGCATCCCGCTTGTGTTGCCGTAAGGCCCCCTGAAAAAGCCCATTCCTTTTGTGGCCAGTGGTCGTTGTGCTCTTGGGCTGAATATGAATAATTATTATTCCCTTATCAAATCAAAGTTTATTTGTCACGTGCGCTGAATACAACAGGTGTAGGTAGACCTTACAGTGAAATGCTGAATACAACAGGTGTAGGTAGACCTTACAGTGAAATGCTGAATACAACAGGTGTAGTAGACCTTACAGTGAAATGCTGAATACAACAGGTGTAGGTAGACCTTACAGTGAAATGCTGAATACAACAGGTGTAGGTAGACCTTACAGTGAAATGCTGAATACAACAGGTGTAGTAGACCTTACAGTGAAATGCTGAATACAACAGGTGTAGGTAGACCTTACAGTGAAATGCTGAATACAACAGGTGTAGTAGACCTTACAGTGAAATGCTGAATACAACAGGTGTAGTAGACCTTACAGTGAAATGCTGAATACAACAGGTGTGGTAGACCTTACAGTGAAATGCTGAATACAACAGGTGTAGGTAGACCTTACAGTGAAATGCTGAATACAACAGGTGTAGTAGACCTTACAGTGAAATGCTGAATACAACAGGTGTAGGTAGACCTTACAGTGAAATGCTTACATACAGGCTCTAACCAATAGTTCAGAAAAGTTATTAGGTGAACAATAGGTAAGTAAAGAAATAAAAACAACAGTAAAAAGACAGGATATATACAGTAGAGAGGCTATACACAGTAGCGAGGCTATAAAAGTAGCGAGGCTATAAAAGTAGCGAGGCTACATGCATACACCGATTGGTCAGGCTGATTGAGGTAGTATGTAGATATGGTTAAAGTGACTATGCATATATAATGAACAGAGAGTAGCAGTAGTGTAAAAGAGGGGGTGGAGGGTGGTGGGACACAATGCAGATAGTCCAAGTAGCCATTTGATTACCTGTTCAGGAGTCTTATGGCTTTGGAGTAAAAACTGTTGAGAAGCCTTTTTGTCCTAGACTTGGCACTCCGGTACCGCTTGACATGTGGTAGTTGAGAGAGAACAGTCTACGACTGGGGTGGCTGGGGTTTTTGACAATTATTTGGGCCTTCCTCTGACACCACCTGGTGTAGAGGTCCTGGATGGCAGGCAGCTTAGCCCCAGTGATGTACTGGGCCGTTTGCACTTCCCTCTGTAATGCCTTGTGGTTGGAGGCCGAGCAATTGCCGTACCAGGCAGTGATGCAACCAGTCAGGATGCTCTCGATGGTGCAGCTGTCGAACGTTTTGAGGATCTCAGGTTCTCCGAACCACCTCTCACTCGCATGGTTCTCTCAGACATCTCAATTCTTATTAGCCAATGTCCGTCACGTGATCCGGTCCTTCTCACAGGCATCTCCGCTCTGAAGTAGGCTACAAGTTAAGAAAGACACATCAGGGATGCAACAGCGCGCGTTCTTCTTATCGTATTCCGAGGCACATGTTGAACTGTCTACATTTACCTTTTGTCAGCCAACAAGATGAGTAGGCCTAACGACCAGCGAAAGCAGCAGCCTATGTTCATCTACTATCCCCCATAGTACAAAAGTTGACATTTTCTATCGGTCAACTCGTCCTTCTGTGTGAGAAATAAATAATTCAAACGTAGTCTGGGACATTTGTGGGATGTGATGGATCTCAAATTAATACAACTACTATCGTCAACAAAACACATGTCTATGCAATGAGGCTGACTCAACCAATCAGAACGTTCAGCTTGATATATGATCAACTATCAGGCTATTTATTCACATTATTTATTTAAGGGGCGGCAGGTGGTCTAGTGGTTAAGAGCGTTGGGCCAGTAACTGAAAGGTCGCTGGTTCGAATCCCCGAGACAACTTAGGTGGAAATGTGCCGATGTGCTCTTGAGCAAAGCACTTGACCCTAATTGCTCCTGTAAGTCGCTCTGGAAACGAGCATCTGCTAAATGACTAAAATGTTCCAAAATGCAATCAATTAGCGTGAAAACACCTTCCTCAAATGACCGCAAATGCAATTTATGCTTTATTATAATGGTGCTATTTTATGGTGTAATGCTTTATTATAAAGGTGCTATTTTATGGTGTAATGCTTTATTATAAAGGTGCTATTTTATGGTGTAAATGATACTCCTCTAATCTTGAAACTCACACGCTGGTAATGTATACCAGTCTACACCGGTTGTAAAGCGGATTAATAATGGGCTTCATTTTAAGAAGTTATTTGGACACTTTAGTTGTTATACAAACCTTATCAAAACATATAGGCCTATGGGCTAGTTTACATGAGGTATGCCACTATGATTTTAAATAGTTGCAAAAAAAATTACAAAGGCATCCGCTATTCACAAATGATAATACGCCATTCACAAGTGATAATACGCCATTCACAAGTGATAATACGCCATTCACAAGTGATAGGTGACAGTATTAGCCTATTAGACTATTCTTAATTTAATCTTGTTTAAATAATATATGTGTGAAATTAATTTTGATTTAGAATGGACCATTATCATGCGCTTGTCTCATAACAGGGGGATTATACATGTCATCTATGCACTTAAATAGCGAATGTAAGACGCCTTTCCAGTGGTTTATATTCATGCCAGCTAGGTAGGCTATACTTCTGTTGTAAAGTGAAGCAATGTGATTAATATTAGCAGAGATGATAAATAAATATAGTAGGCCTAGCCTAAAGAAAAATGATGGGATCCTCCTCTTTTTATTAGAGGCCATCACTGTGTTTTCTCCCACAATTGCGTAGCCAATAGAAATGTTGTGCAACATGAGCTCATGGGCTCTCATGAAGTGCTTGATTTCGATGTTCCGTTACATTTGTATTGATGTCAGTGATGACAGGGACAATAGAGTGCTGAGTACCAGGCAGTTAGTTATTAGAAACACACCAAAATTGCTATCAGCAGCATCAAGCCTTGTTACTGAGACTAAACGGTCAAATGGAGTTTAACTAGAACTACCGGTGTTACTGGAGACTCACTGACATCCCTTTATCCCTTTAGGCTCGTAGTAAGCTTTCTCAGATCCAGGACAGTCAACAGGAGGTGACTAAGACTATAGAGCAATACAACAACGCTCTGAACGGAAGCCACAGCCAGACTCATGCTGGCAGCATGACCAACCTGGCAGACATGAGCGAAGTAGGATTCTCAGAGAGGGAGAACGGAGAATTTGGCGCCAGGGTGAGTAGTGTTGTCATGATACCAGGGCCGTGTTCATTAGGCATCAAATGGAATAAAACTGATTTGAAATGGGGAGTGACTACCTGAATAAGAAATGCTTATTTTTGTTTTCCGTTGCAAAACATTTAGCTAAGTAGTGGCTTAATAAAGACGACCAAAGACTGGAAAGAGCTTGCCTATACTTTAATATACACTGAGAGTACAAAACATTAATAATCTAACTGGCTTTTTCCATGACACTTCAATCAGGGGAGGAGACAGGTTAAAGAAGGATTTTTAAGCAACTCAATATTGGGAAGGTGTTCTTAATGTTTTCTACGCTCAGTGTATATTATATACCCAGCTATTCATGTGGAGCTCTCACTGTGTTTAGTGTGACCTCACTTCCTGTGGCTCACACCTGACAGACTTGATACCTTTTTATTCAATGTTCATTATGTTAGAGATTACAAGAAGAAGCGTCTACGTTCAGTTCCGCTTGGTAAAGCGTTGTTGTCCCAACGTTGTTGTCCCAACGTTGTTGTCCCAACTGGCAATCCAGTTGATTTGAATGGAAATGGAAAAGATTTTGAGGTTGAGCAAATCTGAATATTTTGTCCCCCAGAATCAGGAGGACTCTTTCAAATCGAGGATAGCCATGTTCAGCAGCAACAAATCAACACCAGAACCCCTTCCTGCAGCAGACCCCTTCCAGACAGAGGACCCCTTCAAATCAGACCCCTTCAAAGGTAACTTTATAAATATATTATACCAAATGAATGTTTATGCAAAATATTGTTGGAACAATTCTGGAATGATTGTAATTCCATGGCCCAGGACTGTATGTTCCAGAGGCTATGAGGTTCTATTCCTTTAGAGAAAAGTGTGTGGTCATAAGCACATGTGCTTGGCTAATGAAGTACACCTGAACAGAACAGAAAGGCCTCCATGTGCTTGGCTCATCAAATCAAATCAAATTTATTTATATAGCCCTTCGTACATCAACTGATATCTCAAAGTGCTGTACAGAAACCCAGGCTAAAACCCCAAACAGCAAGCAATGCAGGTGTAGAAGCACAGTGGCTAGGAAAAACTCCCTAGAAAGGCCAAAATCTAGGAAGAAACCTAGAGAGGAACCAGGCTATGTGGGGTGGCCAGTCCTCTTCTGGCTGTGCCGGGTGGAGATTATAACAGAACATGGCCAAGATGTTCAAATGTTCATAAATGACCAGCATGATCCAGTAATAATAAGGCAGAACAGTTGAAACTGGAGCAGCAGCACGGCCAGGTGGACTGGGGACAGCAAGGAGTCATCATGTCAGGTAGTCCTGAGGCATGGTCCCAGGTCCTCCTCCGAGAGAAAGAAAGAGAGAATTAGAGAGAGCACACTTAAATTCACACAGGACACCGAATAGGACAGGAGAAGTACTCCAGATATAACAAACTGACCCTAGCCCCCCGACACATAAACTACTGCAGCATAAATACTGGAGGCTGAGACCGGAGGGGTCAGGAGACACTGTGGCCCCATCCGAGGACAGCCCCGGACAGGGCCAAACAGGAAGGATATAACCCCACCCACTTTGCCAAAGCACAGCCCCCACACCACTAGAGGGATATCTTCAACCTCCAACTTACCATCCTGAGACAAGGCCGAGTATAGCCCACAAAGATCTCTGCCACGGCACAACCCAAGGGGGGGGGGGGGGCGCCAACCCAGACGGGATGACCACATCAGTGACTCAACCCACTCAGGTGACGCACCCCTCCCAGGGACGGTATGAGAGAGCCCCAGTAAGCCAGTGACTCAGCCCCTGTAATAGGGTTAGAGGCAGAGAATCCCAGTGGAAAGAGGGGAACCGGCCAGGCAGAGACAGCAAGGGCGGTTTGTTGCTCCAGAGCCTTTCCGTTCACCTTCCCACTCCTTGGCCAGACTACACTCAATCATATGACCCACTGAAGAGATGAGTCTTCAGTAAAGACTTAAAGGTTGAGACCGAGTTTGCGTCTCTGACATGGGTAGGCAGACAGTTCCATAAAAATTGAGCTCTATAGGAGAAAGCCCTACCTCCAGCTGTTTGCTTCGAAATTCTAGGGACAATTAGGAGGCCTGCGTCTTGTGACCGTAGCGTACGTGTAGGTATCATGAAGTATACCTGAACAGAACAGAAAGGCCTCCACGTGCTTGGCTAATGAATTACACCTGAACAGAACAGAAAGGCCTCCACGTGCTTGGCTAATGAATTACACCTGAACAGAACAGAAAGGCCTCCACGTGCTTGGCTAATGAATTACACCTGAACAGAACAGAAAGGCCTCCATGTGGTATATGCTCCATATTACCACCGTTAATGACAAATGTTTCCATCCACAAGGATCTTCGTCACATTTTGTCTCAATCCTCTCAGATCCATTTGAAGCCGATGATCCCTTCAAAGAGAGTGATCCATTCAAGGGTGCTTCCTCAGACTTCTTCAAGAAAACGACCGATGTGTTTGCCTCAGCAGATCCCTTCAGTAGAAAACCTACTCCCCCCATCAAGGTAATACATGTTATTATTTAATATATTATTTTCTATGGTAATTTATTTACAGTATGTCATATTTGAATACATTTATATTGAATTATAAGCTGGGTGGGTCGAGCCCTGAATGCTGATTGGCTGACAAACGTGGTATATCAGACCGTATACCACGGGTATGACAAAACGTATACCACGGGTATTTTTACTGTTCTAATTATGTTGGTAAATAGTTTATAATAGCAATAAGGCACCTCGGGGGTTTGTGGTATATGGACAATATACCACGGCTAAGGCCTGTATCCAGGCACTCCGCGTTGCGTCGTGACTAAGATCAGCCCTTAGCTGTGGTATATTGGTCTTATTGCTTACATTATATTGTGTGTAATTTTGTTCATATTTATTGAATATATTGGTATTGAAATTACATCCTGTATTTAGTTGAATGAAAGTATCTGGATGGAATTGATCTTAGTGGTGTTTCTCTTCCTGTCTGTGTCTCAGCCTGGTGGCAGTCTGTCGGGTAGCAGGAATCTCTTAACCTCCCACAGCCCCCGGCCCAGCCCCAAGCCTACAGGTACCTCACCTCTGCAATACACAACCTCTTTTACACACACTCACACTCTCACTCACTCACTCACTCACTCACTCACTCACTCACTCACTCACTCACTCACTCACTCACTCACTCACTCACTCACTCACTCACTCACTCACTTTTGTATCTACATTTGAATGACTGTTTTTAGTCAGTGTAGTTACACTCCCACTCTTGTATCTACATTTGAATGACTGTTTTTAGTCAGTGTAGTTACACTCCCACTCTTGTATCTACATTTGAATGACTGTTTTTAGTCAGTGTAGTTGCACTCCAGATACTTCAGCTGCAAGTGACATTTAGAGTAAAAAACAACAACAAAGACGAGAGAAAACGTTTTCTGACTTCTCAGCAGCCTATCAGTTGTGAAGATAATGTTCTGTGTCTTTCAAAAAGCAGCGGCTATCAAAATATTTGTTTTCTGCTATGTCAGAGAACATTTACAACCAGGTCATTAAGTACTCTGAATTTCACAAGATTTAGAAGCAGAAAAGGAGAATCAATCTCCTATCTGTATATCGCTGAGATACATCTATCTGTATATCGCTGAGATACGTCTATCTGTATATCGCTGAGATACGTCTATCTGTATATCGCTGAGATACGTCTATCTGTATATCGCTGAGATACGTCTATCTGTATATCGCTGAGATACGTCTATCTGTATATCGCTGAGATACGTCTATCTGTATATCGCTGAGATACGTCTATCTGTATATCGCTGAGATACGTCTATCTGTATATCGCTGAGATACGTCTATCTGTATATCGCTGAGATACGTCTATCTGTATATCGCTGAGATACGTCTATCTGTATATCGCTGAGATACGTCTATCTGTATATCGCTGAGATACGTCTATCTGTATATCGCTGAGATACGTCTATCTGTATATCGCTGAGATACGTCTATCTGTATATCGCTGAGATACGTCTATCTGTATATCGCTGAGATACGTCTATCTGTATGTATATCGCTGAGATACGTCTATCTGTATGTATATCGCTGAGATACGTCTATCTGTATGTATATCGCTGAGATACGTCTATCTGTATGTATATCGCTGAGATACGTCTATCTGTATGTATATCGCTGAGATACGTCTATCTGTATGTATATCGCTGAGATACATCTATCTGTATGTATATCGCTGAGATACATCTATCTGTATGTCGTTAAGAGAAAGGGAAAGTTGTGATAGACTTCTGAATAAAAGCCCTCATTCACTGCTGCCCAGGTGACGTGTTCCTGCACATTTAGACTTTATTTCTGGGCATTAGTTTGTGGAATACAACTTAAAACTCATTGTAACTTCATATTTTCCTGTGGCGGAGGTCTATATTTAGTAGGCTACCTACGCATTTAACTGCTGGCCAACTAAAAATAACCTTGGAAAAACAGGAGTTGCAGTGTAGGCCAAACATAACAGAAAATGTGTGTCTGTGTGTGTTTTTGTCTGAAAACGAACACCAGAACACTCACACCCCTGCTTTAACCAGTTCAGCTCTTCAATACCCCACCCCCTCTCATCCCCCTCTCCTCCTCCTCGCCCCCCTCCCTCCTCTCCTCCCCCCTCCTCTTTCCCCCTCCCCTCTCCTCCTTCCCTCCTCTCCCCCCCCTCCTCTTTCCCCCTCCCCTCTCCTCCTTCCCTCCTCCTCCTCCCCTCCTCTCTTCCTCCTCCCTCCTCTCCTCCCCCTCCTCTTTCCCCCTCCCCCTATCCTCCTTCCCTCCTCTCCACCTCCTCTCCTCCCCCCTCCTCTCCACCTCCTCTCCTCCCCCCCTCCTCTTTCCCCCTCCCCCTCTCCTCCTTCCCTCCTCTCCTCCTCCTCCCCTCCTCTCCTCCTCCTCCTCCCCTCCTCGCCCCCCCTCCCTCCTCTCCTCCCCCCCTCCTCTTTCCCCCTCCCCCTCTCCTCCTTCCCTCCTCTCCTCCCCTCCTCTCTTCCTCCTCCCCCTCTCCTCCTCCCCCTTCTCTCACCCCCCCCTCTCCTCCTCTCCTCCTCCCCTGTTCATTCCATTCATCCTCCGCTATTGAACTGCGAGCCTCTATGCCTCAGTCACTGAGAGAGGAGGAAGTTGTGTTAAGTTTGGGCTGACACTCCTACGCACCAGTGAAACGACACCCCTCCACAGGAATAAGGGACACACTGTGGGGGAAACTTAGAGCTATGCCACGAGAAGGAAAACACTGTGTAACACACGTCATACTGCCCCTTTATCGTCACACACATTCTCAAGTCACAACAGAGTCGTTTCATGCCATTTCAGACGCCATGACACCCACCATCTCAGAATATTCAGAAATTGTTTCTATAGTCAGAATCAGGTACAATTTGCATTCCTAAAACATTATTTTGTTGTAAATTAATTTTATTTCTGACATTAAGCAAATTTATTGCACCTAAATTGGCTATTAAAATTTATAGGATTCGGATAATATTCAATAAATATAGAACCCAAAATCTGATTTGGACCAAACTTCTTCCCACCAATGAATCAGACATTAGAAATCTCCAAGAGATGGTCAAAAACCACCCACCGAACCCCCCACACCCCACGCCAATCCCATCCCATCAACCAGTATACAGTATCAGTTCTCTATGTTTGACAAGTAGTATGAAGCTGATGCTTGGAGTATTGCTTCTTCATAATATGTGTTTTTTTCCCACTGTTCAGAGAAATTAGTCATTTATGTTGCTTGCATTATTTACCATAAAGTAGTGTGAAAGTACCAGGTTTTGGCCGCTAGATGCCACTGTTCCTGATATACCGGCACACTCTTATCAATTTTGCTGGTCTCTTGTGTTTATTAAATAGATCACAACGTTTCCTAAGCAATTTTGGGTAGAAAACGAATAGATTTGGCTCATGATGAAAATAAATTGTGTGGTCATCCTCACAATTCAAGCCACTCCTTCATGAAGCAATTCAGTTTGACCTTATTTTACGCTTAATCAGTGTCCAGGAAACGACCGCCTTTGTGTGTGGCTTATTCCCTTCCAGAAAGGTCTGGATTAGCTACTGTTGTGGTCTTCAATGGTAGAAGTCTCAAACACACTGTTTAGTGTTTTTCAATTGTTATGGTATTGGGTTGGGTTGGGTTTAATTGTAAATGTCACTCATCTTAATACATAGAGGTTTTTCCTGAGAATTTTATTGAAAAACATAAAACTGTCATGCAATTTATTATTTTATTAGGGTTGTCACCAGGTTCACATGGAATACATTACATAGTATAGAGAAGCAATACTCCAAGCCACAGCTTCATACTACTTCATAGAGAACTGATACTGTATACTGGTTGTTGGGTTGGGATTTGCATAGGATGTGGATGGTCCGTGGGTGGCTTTTGACCAAAAAAATGGGATTCCTCACGTCTTCCTCATTGGTAGGACAAAGTTTGGTCCATCTCGGATGTTGGGTACTATATTGTTTGAATATTATCTGAATCCTGTAAATTTAAAATGGCCAATTTGGGTGCAGTTAATTAACTTAATTTCTCAGAGATCAAATTACAGTGCATTCGGAAGGCATTCAGACCCCTTGACTTTTTTTTATAGCTTATTCTAAAATAGATTAATCTACACACAATGCCCCATGATGACAAAGCGAAAACAGAATTTTATAAATTTGTGCAAATTTATAAAAAAAATTAAAACAGAAATACCTTATTTACATAAGTGTTTAGATCCTTTGCTACGAGAACCGAAATTGATCTCAGGTGCATCCTGTTTCCATTGATCGTCCTTGATGTTCCTACAACTTGATTTGGAGTCCTCCTACGGTAAATTCAATTAATTAGACATGATTTGGAAAGGCACACACCTGTCTATATAAGTTCCCACAATTGACAGTGCATGTCAGAACAAAAACCAAGCCATGAGGTCGAAGGAATTGTCCGTAGAGCTCCGAGACAGGATTCTGTCGAGGCACAGATATGGGGAAGGGTACCAACAAATTTCTGCTCCATTGAAGGTCCCCAAGAACACATTGGATTTCATCAATCTTAGAGCTTGCCGCCCGGCCAAACTGAGCAATCAGAGGAGAAGGGCCTCAGTCTTGGTCAGGGAGATGACCACTCCTCAGTAAAAGGCACATGACAGCTCGCTTGGAGTTTATTATTTAAACATATTTTAGGTGGTAGATCAGCTTTAATATTGCAGATAGATTGTAGCTTCCATCAGTGAAATTGTCTGCATCACTTCCAATCCCCCTTGTTTTTGCATTTTTTTGTCCGTTTTAAAATAACATCAATTTGATCAGAAATACAGTGTAGACATTGTTAACCTCTCTGGGATATGTGGGACGCTAATGTCCCACCTGGCCAAAAGCCAGAGAGAATGCAGAGCGCCAAATTCAAATGAATTACTATAAAAATCAAACTTTCATTAAATCACACATGCAAGATAGCAAATTAAAGCTACACATGTTGTGAATCCAGTCAACATGTCAGATTTCAAAAAGGCTTTCCGGCGAAAGCAAACGATGCTATTATCTGAGGATAGCACCTCCGTAAACAGAGAGAGAAACCATATTTCAACCCTGCAGGCGCGACACAAAACGCAGAAGTATTCATGCCTTACCTTTGACAAGCTTCTTTTGTTGGCACTCCAATATGTCCCATAAACCTCACAACTGGTCCTTTTGTTCGATTAATTCCGCCGATATATATTCAAAATGTCACATTTGATCCAGAACAACACCGGTTCCAACTTGCGCAACGTGACTACAAAATATCTCTCAAGTTACATTTCAAACTACTTTTGTAATACAACTTTAGGTATTTTTTAATGTAAATAATCACTCAAATTGAAGACGGGATGATCTGTGTTCAATACAGGAGTAAAACAAACTGTAGCTTTCTGGTCACGCGCCTCTATCTAACAGTACACTTCAAGTGACCCTCGTTCAAGATGGCCGTACTTCTTCATTACACAACGGAATAAGGGCAGGGTAGGGTAGCCGGGTAGCCTCGTGGTTAGAGCGTTGGACTAATAACCGAAAGGTTGCAAGTTCAAATCCCCGAGCTTGTCAAGGTACAAATCTGTCGTTCTGCCCCTGAACAGGCTGTTCCTAGGCCGTCATTGAAAATAAGAATTTGTTCTTAACTGACTTGCCTAGTTAAATAAAGGTAAAATAAAAAATAACCTCAACCAATTTCTAAAGACTGTTGACATCCAGTGGAAGCAATAGGAACTGCAAGAAGGTCCCTTAGAAATCTGGATTCCCATTGAAAAGAGTGACCTCAAAAAAAAATCTGAATGGTTTGTCCTCGGGGTTCTGTTATACTCACAGACATGATTCAAATAGTTTTAGAAACTTCAGAGTGTTTTCTATCCAAATCTACTAGTCGCTTTGGATAAAAGCGTCTGCTAAATGGCATATATTATTATTATTATTATTAATATGCCTATGGTGATATTCCATTTTTAAAAATCTGCTGTTTCCAGCTACAATAGTCATTTACACCATGAACTTCTTGGTGACGGGGCAGTATTTTCACATCTGGATGAACTGCATTCCCAAATTCAACTGCCTGCTACTCATCCACAGAAGATAAGATATGCACAGTGTCTGTGTTCTTTTGCCCATCTTAATCTTTTATTTTTATTGGCCAGTCTGAGATATTACTTTTTCTGTGAAGACCAGCATCCCGGAGTCGCCTCTTCACTGTTGACTTTGAGACTGGTGTTGTACTAACTACAGAAACGATTTCAGAACCATTTGAGATGGTGGGGGTCAGTCCTTTTTCTTGTGCAATTTGAGGTGGAACGACCCAACAAACAAATATTTTGTTACAATGGTTTATTTCTTTTTTTGAAACCTACAGTTGGAAATGTATTTGTTAAGTCAAAAAGGCATACCACAGTGTTTGAAAACCATCACAGTGCTTCTCACGGTAACCCAGCTCAGTGCTGCTCACAGTAACCCAGCTCAGTGCTGCTCACAGTAACCCAGCTCAGTGCTGCTCACGGTAACCCAGCTCAGTGCTGCTCACGGTAACCCACCACAGTGCTGCTCACGGTAACCCACCACAGTGCTGCTCACGGTAACCCAGCTCAGTGCTGCTCACGGTAACCCAGCTCAGTGCTGCTCACAGTAACCCAGCTCAGTGCTGCTCACAGTAACCCACCACAGTGCTGCTCACAGTAACCCAGCTCAGTACTGCTCACAGTAACCCAGCTCAGTACTGCTCACAGTAACCCAGCTCAGTGCTGCTCACAGTAACCCAGCTCAGTGCTGCTCACAGTAACCCAGCTCAGTGCTGCTCACAGTAACCTGCCACAGTGCTGCTCACAGTAACCCACCACAGTGCTGCTCACAGTAACCCACCACAGTGCTGCTCACAGTAACCCACCACAGTGCTGCTCACAGTAACCCATCTCAGTGCTGCTCACAGTAACCCATCTCAGTGCTGCTCACAGTAACCCAGCACAGTGCTGCTCACAGTAACCCAGCTCAGTGCTGCTCACAGTAACCCGCCTCAGTGCTGCTCACAGTAACCCACCACAGTGCTGCTCACAGTAACCCACCACAGTGCTGCTCACAGTAACCCACCACAGTGCTGCTCACAGTAACCCACCACAGTGCTGCTCACAGTAACCCAGATCAGTGCTGCTCACAGTCACCCAGATCAGTGCTGCTCACAGTCACCCAGATCAGTGCTGCTCACAGTAACCCACCAGAGTGCTGCTCACAGTAACCCACCAGAGTGCTGCTCACAGTAACCCACCAGAGTGCTGCTCACAGTAACCCACCAGAGTGCTGCTCACAGTAACCCACCAGAGTGCTGCTCACAGTAACCCACCAGAGTGCTGCTCACAGTAACCCACCAGAGTGCTGCTCACAGTAACCCACCAGAGTGCTGCTCACAGTAACCCACCCACCAGAGTGCTGCTCACAGTAACCCACCCACCAGAGTGCTGCTCACAGTAACCCACCAGAGTGCTGCTCACAGTAACCCACCAGAGTGCTGCTCACAGTAACCCACCAGAGTGCTGCTCACAGTAACCCACCAGAGTGCTGCTCACAGTAACCCACCAGAGTGCTGCTCACAGTAACCCACCAGAGTGCTGCTCACAGTAACCCACCAGAGTGCTGCTCACAGTAACCCACCAGAGTGCTGCTCACAGTAACCCACCAGAGTGCTGCTCACAGTAACCCACCAGAGTGCTGCTCACAGTAACCCACCAGAGTGCTGCTCACAGTAACCCACCAGAGTGCTGCTCACAGTAACCCACCAGAGTGCTGCTCACAGTAACCCACCAGAGTGCTGCTCACAGTAACCCACCAGAGTGCTGCTCACAGTAACCCACCAGAGTGCTGCTCACAGTAACCCACCAGAGTGCTGCTCACAGTAACCCACCAGAGTGCTGCTCACAGTAACCCACCAGAGTGCTGCTCACAGTAACCCACCAGAGTGCTGCTCACAGTAACCCACCAGAGTGCTGCTCACAGTAACCCACCAGAGTGCTGCTCACAGTAACCCACCAGAGTGCTGCTCACAGTAACCCACCAGAGTGCTGCTCACAGTAACCCACCAGAGTGCTGCTCACAGTAACCCACCAGAGTGCTGCTCACAGTAACCCACCAGAGTGCTGCTCACAGTAACCCACCAGAGTGCTGCTCACAGTAACCCACCAGAGTGCTGCTCACAGTAACCCACCACAGTGCTGCTCACAGTAACCCACCACAGTGCTGCTCACAGTAACCCACCACAGTGCTGCTCACAGTAACCCACCACAGTGCTGCTCACAGTAACCCACCACAGTGCTGCTCACAGTAACCCACCAGAGTGCTGCTCACAGTAACCCACCAGAGTGCTGCTCACAGTAACCCACCAGAGTGCTGCTCACAGTAACCCACCAGAGTGCTGCTCACAGTAACCCACCAGAGTGCTGCTCACAGTAACCCACCACAGTGCTGCTCACAGTAACCCACCACAGTGCTGCTCACAGTAACCCACCACAGTGCTGCTCACAGTAACCCACCACAGTGCTGCTCACAGTAACCCACCACAGTGCTGCTCACAGTAACCCACCACAGTGCTGCTCACAGTAACCCACCACAGTGCTGCTCACTGTAACCCACCACAGTGCTGCTCACTGTAACCCACCACAGTGCTGCTCACTGTAACCCACCACAGTGCTGCTCACTGTAACCCACCACAGTGCTGCTCACTGTAACCCACCACAGTGCTGCTCACAGTAACCCATATCAGTGCTGCTCACAGTAACCCAGATCAGTGCTGCTCACAGTAACCCACCAGAGTGCTGCTCACAGTAACCCACGAGTGTTGCTCACAGTAACCCATATCAGTGCTGCTCACAGTAACCCACCAGAGTGCTGCTCACAGTAACCCACCAGAGTGTTGCTCACAGTAACCCAGATCAGTGCTGCTCACAGTAACCCAGATCAGTGCTGCTCACAGTAACCCACCAGAGTGCTGCTCACAGTAACCCACCAGAGTGTTGCTCACAGTAACCCATATCAGTGTTGCTCACAGTAACCCATATCAGTGCTGCTCACAGTAACCCACCAGAGTGTTGCTCACAGTAACCCAGATCAGTGCTGCTCACAGTAACCCAGATCAGTGCTGCTCACAGTAACCCACCAGAGTGCTGCTCACAGTAACCCACCAGAGTGCTGCTCACAGTAACCCATATCAGTGTTGCTCACAGTAACCCATATCAGTGCTGCTCACAGTAACCCACCAGAGTGTTGCTCACAGTAACCCAGATCAGTGCTGCTCACAGTAACCCAGATCAGTGCTGCTCACAGTAACCCACCAGAGTGCTGCTCACAGTAACCCACCAGAGTGTTGCTCACAGTCACCCAGCTCAGTGTTGCTCACAGTCACCCAGCTCAGTGCTGCTCACAGTCACCCAGCTCAGTGCTGCTCACAGTAACCCAGCTCAGTGCTGCTCACTGTCACCCAGCTCAGTGCTGCTCACTGTCACCCAGCTCAGTGCTGCTCACACCCACCCAGCTCTGCTCAGTGCTGCTCACAGTCACCCAGCTCAGTGCTGCTCACAGTAACCCACCACAGTGCTGCTCACAGTAACCCACCACAGTGCTGCTCACAGTAACCCACCAGAGTGTTGCTCACTGTCACCCAGCTCAGTGCTGCTCACTGTCACCCACCACAGTGCTGCTCACAGTAACCCACCACAGTGCTGCTCACAGTAACCCACCAGAGTGTTGCTCACTGTCACCCAGCTCAGTGCTGCTCACTGTCACCCAGCTCAGTGCTGCTCACAGTCACCCAGCTCAGTGCTGCTCACAGTCACCCAGCTCAGTGCTGCTCACAGTCACCCAGCTCAGTGCTGCTCACAGTCACCCAGCTCAGTGCTGCTCACAGTCACCCAGCTCAGTGCTGCTCACAGTCACCCAGCTCAGTGCTGCTCACAGTCACCCAGCTCAGTGCTGCTCACAGTAACCCAGCTCAGTGCTGCTCACAGAAACCCACCACAGTGCTGCTCACAGAAATCCACCACAGTGCTGCTCACAGTAACCCACCACAGTGCTGCTCACAGTAACGCTGCTCAGTTCTGTAATCAGTTAATCAGATGCGGACGTCAGTCTTCTACTATTTAGGTTTGGAAAGTCCTAGTAAAGACCGCCCCGTTTCTCTGGATTCTCTCTGTGTGGTTTCCCAGGCAGCTTCAGTAGCTCGTTTGTTCCCTGGATGTTTCCATGTGAAGTGTTTTTATGGTTGTTGTGTTGTCGTTCTGTTTGTAGATGGCTTCGGAACAGTGGACCCTTTCGGTGGCAATGCTTTTGGAGGAAAGAGTGGATTCGCAGACTTCAGTCAAATGTCTAAAAAGGTAGGTTACCGGGGAGCATTGTGGATGTAAATCATATATAAGGACTGCTTTATAGCATTATATTCCCAAATAAATACAATGACTGACATCGATATGATATTATTCTCCACCTGGATACAGGGAGGCTGTCTGACTGTCAAGGCAACGAGATGTAGGCTCTTAACTCAAAGCTTGTGAAAAATATAGTACCTCTGTTGTAAAAAATGTCAATTTTGGATGTTTTTTTGTTGTTGTCTTTATTCTGGCGTTGTGAGCAGAAACCAATCAACCCTGTGCTACCACCTAAGAACACACCTAACAGGCCTGCGCCTCCTTATGGTAGGTGTGTGTGTGTGTGTGTGTGTGTGTGTGTGTGTGTGTGTGTGTGTGTGTGTGTGTGTGTGTGTGTGTGTGTGTGTGTGTGTGTGTGTGTGTGTGTGTGTGTGTGTGTGTGTGTGTGTGTGTGTGTGTGAAGGAAGTCAATGTGATGTTACTTATAATACACAGTTCTTCCTTTAGTTAGCAAAAAAAACAACAAGTGATAGTCTTAAGTGAAATCAAAAGAACAGAAGAGAAACACTAGAAGAGAAGGTTTAAACACCTTTCTAGGGTAATACCACAAGACTAAAATAGACGCTTCTATTATTAAATCGGTTCATCAAATTAATTTTCTTTAAAAAACTAAGTTCTGTAGTTAGTCTCTTGTTTATTGTGGCTGTCTTCAATGGCACCCTATTCGCTACACAGTGCCACCTATTCCCTACACAGTGCCACCTATTCCCTACACAGTGCCACCTATTCCCTACACAGTGCCACCTATTCCCTACACAGTGCCACCTATTCCCTACACAGTGCCACCTATTCCCTACACAGTGCCACCTATTCCCTACACAGTGCCACCTATTCCCTGCACAGTGCCACCTATTCCCTGCACAGTGCCACCTATTCCCTGCACAGTGCCAACCATATTCTCTACACAGTGCCAACCATATTCTCTACACAGTGCCAACCATATTCTCTACACAGTGCCACCCATTCCTTACACAGTGCCACCTATTCCTTACACAGTGCCACCTATTCCTTACACAGTGCCACCTATTCCTTACACAGTGCCACCTATTCCTTACACAGTGCCACCTATTCCTTACACAGTGCCACCTATTCCTTACACAGTGCCACCTATTCCTTACACAGTGCCACCTATTCCCTACACAGTGCCACCTATTCCCTACACAGTGCCACCTATTCCCTACACAGTGCCACCTATTCCCTACACAGTGCCACCTATTCCTTACACAGTGCCACCTATTCCTTACACAGTGCCACCTATTCCTTACACAGTGCCACCTATTCCTTACACAGTGCCACCTATTCCTTACACAGTGCCACCTACTCCCTACACAGTGCCACCTACTCCCTACACAGTGCCACCTACTCCCTACACAGTGCCACCTACTCCCTACACAGTGCCACCTACTCCCTACACAGTGCCACCTACTCCCTACACAGTGCCACCTACTCCCTACACAGTGCCACCTATTCCCTACACAGTGCCACCTATTCCCTACACAGTGCCACCTATTCCCTACACAGTGCCACCTATTCCCTACACAGTGCCACCTATTCCCTACACAGTGCCACCTATTCCCTACACAGTGCCACCTATTCCCTACACAGTGCCACCTATTCCTCACACAGTGCCAGGAGTTAGTTAGGAGGATGAGTTAGTTAGTTAGGATGAGTTAGTTAGTGAGGATGAGTTAGTTAGTGAGGATGAGTTAGTTAGTGAGGAGGAGTTAGTTGGTTAGTGAGGAGGAGTTGGTTAGTGAGGAGGAGTTGGTTAGTGAGGAGGAGTTGGTTAGTTAGGAGGAGTTGGTTAGTTAGGAGGAGTTGGTTAGTTAGGAGGAGTTGGTTAGTTAGGAGGAGTTGGTTAGTTAGGAGGAGTTGGTTAGTTAGGAGGAGTTGGTTAGTTAGGAGGAGTTGGTTAGTTAGGAGGAGTTGGTTAGTTAGGAGGAGTTGGTTAGTTAGGAGGAGTTGGTTAGTTAGGAGGAGTTGGTTAGTTAGGAGGAGTTGGTTAGTTAGGAGGAGTTGGTTAGTTAGGAGGAGTTGGTTAGTTAGGAGGAGTTGGTTAGTTAGGAGGAGTTGGTTAGTTGGGAGGAGGGGGAGTTAGTTGGGAGGAGGGGGAGTTAGTTGGGAGGAGGGGTTAGTTAGTTGGAGGGAGGGGGAGTTAGTTAGTTAGTTAATTAGGAGGAGAAGTTAGTTAGGAGGAGGAGGAGTTAGTTAGGAGGAGGAGGAGTTAGTTAGGAGGAGGAGGAGTTAGTTAGGAGGAGGAGGAGTTAGTTAGGAGGAGGAGGAGTTAGTTAGGAGGAGGAGGAGTTAGTTAGGAGGAGGAGGAGTTAGTGAGGAGGAGGAGGAGTTAGTGAGGAGGAGGAGGAGTTAGTGAGGAGGAGGAGGAGTTAGTGAGGAGGAGGAGTTAGTTAGGAGGAGGAGGAGTTAGTTAGGAGGAGGAGGAGTTAGTTAGGAGGAGGAGGAGTTAGTTAGGAGGAGGAGGAGTTAGTTAGGAGGAGGAGGTAGTTAGGAGGAGGAGGAGTTAGGAGGAGGAGGAGTTAGGAGGAGGAGGAGTTAGGAGGAGGAGGAGGAGTTAGGAGGAGGAGGAGGAGTTAGGAGGAGGAGGAGGAGTTAGTTAGTTAGGAGGAGGAGGAGTTGGTTAGGAGGAGGAGGAGGAGTTGGTTAGGAGGAGTTGGTTAGGAGGAGGAGGAGTTGGTTAGGAGGAGGAGGAGTTGGTTAGGAGGAGGAGGAGTTGGTTAGGAGGAGGAGGAGTTGGTTAGGAGGAGGAGGAGTTGGTTAGGAGGAGTTGGTTAGGAGGAGTTGGTTAGGAGGAGTTGGTTAGGAGGAGTTGGTTAGGAGGAGTTGGTTAGGAGGAGTTGGTTAGGAGGAGTTGGTTAGGAGGAGTTGGTTAGGAGGAGTTGGTTAGGAGGAGTTGGTTAGGAGGAGTTGGTTAGGAGGAGTTGGTTAGGAGGAGTTGGTTAGGAGGAGTTGGTTAGGAGGAGTTGGTTAGGAGGAGTTGGTTAGGAGGAGTTGGTTAGGAGGAGTTGGTTAGGAGGAGTTGGTTAGGAGGAGTTAGTGAGGAGGAGGAGGAGTTAGTTAGAAGGAGGGGGAGTTAGTTAGAAGGAGGGGGAGGAGGTAGGAGTTAATTAGTTAGTTAATTAGGAGTTAGTTTAGGAGGAGGAGTTAGTAAGGAGGAGGAGTTAGTAAGGAGGAGGAGTTAGTAAGGAGGAGGAGTTAGTAAGGAGGAGGAGTTTGTAAGGAGGAGGAGTTAGTAAGGAGGAGGAGTTAGTAAGGAGGAGGAGTTAGTAAGGAGGAGGAGTTAGTAAGGAGGAGGAGTTAGGGGGAGTTAGTTAGGGGGAGTTAGTTAGTCAGTGAGGAGTTGGTTAGTTAGTAGGAGTAGTTAGTTAGAAGGATTAGAAGTTGAGGTAAGTCATAGTTTGTAGCATCAATTTTTTCAGAACGATTCATTTGTTCGCTAACACTGTCTTATTAAACTTGTGTGTGTGTGAGCGTGTGTGTGTGAGCGTGTGTGTGTGAGCGTGTGTGTGTGTCATGTTAGTCCTTCCCTTTTGTGGTCGTCTTGTGAGCGTGTGTGTGTGTCATGTTAGTCCTTCCCTTTTGTGGTCGTCTTGTGAGCGTGTGTGTGTGTCATGTTAGTCCTTCCCTTTTGTGGTCGTCTTGTGAGCGTGTGTGTGTGTCATGTTAGTCCTTCCCTTTTGTGGTCGTCTTGTGAGCGTGTGTGTGTGTCATGTTAGTCCTTCCCTTTTGTGGTCGTCTTGTGAGCGTGTGTGTGTGTCATGTTAGTCCTTCCCTTTTGTGGTCGTCTTGTAAGCGTGTGTGTGTGTCATGTTCCCTTTTGTGGTCGTCTTGTGAGGGTGCGGAGCCCTCAGTTTCTTCTCCTTTCAAAGGAGCTGGTAAACAGGAAAGCTGTTGGAACAGATAAGGTCTGTTTTGGCTTTGAGCACTGACTGATTACTGATACTGATTGTTTAGTTTACCATCCAAACCCAGTGTCCAGATTAAGATAGGAAATAACCAGCAGGTCCAAGTTAGGCTGCCAGCAGGTCAACAGCAAAATCTGAAGGTGTGTGGTCTGCCCACATCTACCTCAGTGTGTGCTCTGCCCACATCTACCTCAGTGTGTGGTCTGCCCACATCTACCTCAGTGTGTGGTCTGCCCACGTCTACCTCAGTGTGTGGTCTGCCCACGTCTACCTCAGTGTGTGGTCTGCCCACGTCTACCTCAGTGTGTGGTCTGCCCACGTCTACCTCAGTGTGTGGTCTGCCCACGTCTACCTCAGTGTGTGGTCTGCCCACGTCTACCTCAGTGTGTGGTCTGCCCAGGTCTACCTCAGTGTGTGGTCTGCCCAGGTCTACCTCAGTGTGTGGTCTGCCCAGGTCTACCTCAGTGTGTGGTCTGCCCAGGTCTACCTCAGTGTGTGGTCTGCCCAGGTCTACCTCAGTGTGTGGTCTGCCCAGGTCTACCTCAGTGTGTGGTCTGCCCATGTCTACCTCAGTGTGTGGTCTGCCCATGTCTACCTCAGTGTGTGGTCTGCCCATGTCTACCTCAGTGTGTGGTCTGCCCAGGTCTACCTCAGTGTGTGGTCTGCCCAGGTCTACCTCAGTGAGTGGTCTGCCCAGATCTACCTCAGTGTGTGGTCTGCCTACTAGAGGTTGACGCGGGAGTGAAAATTCAGTCCTTTCTATAACCCCGGAACTTTCCTGTCCCTTCCTGAGAAAAATCACTCCCATCCCGTCCTCATTTTTGCACACGCAAATATGTAGGCTATTGTCTTTGTTTTGGACATATTGAAAATCATTTCAGTAATGCAATATACGACTGTGGTATGTGGTTGTCTTACCTATTTTAGTTCAAATGTACTGAATGTGGGCCGTGTATCTCTGGATGAGTGTATTCTAAATAACCTGGGTGTAGATCATTAAGGATGAGGACAGAGACCACAGCAGGATGGTCTGCTCAGCACAGCACTGGCATTAAACTGTAGTCTACAGCTGAAGCACTGAGCACATTATACTGTAGCCTACAGCTGAAGCACTGAGCACATTAAACTGTAGTCTACAGCTGAAGCACTGAGCACATTAAACTGTAGTCTACAGCTGAAGCACTGAGCACATTAAACTGTAGCCTACGGCTGAGCACTGAGCACATTAAACTAGTCTACAGCTGAAGCACTGAGCACATTAAACTGTAGCCTACGGCTGAAGCACTGAGCACATTAAACTGTAGTCTACAGCTGAAGCACATTAAACTGTAGTCTACAGCTGAAGCACAATAAACTGTAGTCTACAGCTGAAGCACAATAAACTGTAGTCTACAGCTGAAGCACATTAAACTGTAGTCTACAGCTGAAGCACATTAAACTGTAGCCTACAGCTGAAGCACTGAGCACATTATACTGTAGCCTACAGCTGAAGCACTGAGCACATTAAACTGTAGTCTACAGCTGAAGCACTGAGCACATTAAATTGGAGACTACAGCTGAAGCACTGAGCACATTAAACTGTAGCCTACGGCTGAAGCACTGAGCACATTAAACTGTAGTCTACAGCTGAAGCACATTAAACTGTAGCCTACAGCTGAAGCACTGAGCACATTAAACTGTAGTCTACAGCTGAAGCACTGAGCACATTAAACTGTAGTCTACAGCTGAAGCACTGAGCACATTAAACTGTAGCCTACGGCTGAAGCACTGAGCACATTAAACTGTAGTCTACAGCTGAAGCACATTAAACTGTAGTCTACAGCTGAAGCACTGAGCACATTAAACTGTAGTCTACAGCTGAAGCACTGAGCACATTAAACTGTAGTCTACAGCTGAAGCACTGAGCACATTAAACTGTAGTCTACAGCTGAAGCACTGAGCACATTAAACTGTAGTCTACAGCTGAAGCACTGAGCACATTAAACTGTAGTCTACAGCTGAAGCACTGAGCACATTAAACTGTAGTCTACAGCTGAAGCACTGAGCACATTAAACTGTAGTCTACAGCTGAAGCACTGAGCACATTAAACTGTAGTCTACAGCTGAAGCACTGAGCACATTAAACTGTAGCCTACGGCTGAAGCACTGAGCACATTAAACTGTAGTCTACAGCTGAGCACTTAGGAACATTCACTACATATTTAAAAGACACTGAGCACTACTGCGTTGTCTGTCAACCTTTTTTAATTTCACCTTCCAGGTCATCTATAAGTCTTTGATAGGTAAAGCTCCGCGTTATCTCAGCTCACTGGTCACCATAGCAACACCCACCCGTAGCACGCGCTCCAGCAGGTATATCTCACTGGTCATCCCCAAAGACAACACCTCATTTGGCCGCCTTTCCTTCCAGTTCTCTGCTGCTAATGACTGGAACGAATTGCAAAAATTGCTGAAGTTGGAGACGTATATCTCCCTCACTAACTTTAAACGTCAGCTGTCAGAGCAGCTTACCGATTGCTGCAGCTGTACATAGTCCATCTGTAAATAGCCCATCCAATCTACCTACCTCATTGCCGCACTGCTTTGCTTTATCTTGGCAAGGTCACAGTTATAAATGAGAATTTGTTCTCAACTGGCCTACCTGGTTAAATAAAGATGAAAGGATAAAAGTTAGCACAGGTTTAGTTAAATAAACAAACAATTGTGAGGTAAGATAGCTAGGAGTGGAGGAGCTGTGCCGCTTCAGGCCACTTGTCCCGCTCTCTGATTGGTTAGACTATAATGTTTCTTTACAGGCTGTGTTCTCTGTTCCTTCCTTGTACACTGACGTAGGTTGGCATCTGACTCTGAGGTAGCCTAATGACTGGCAACAACTGAAGCGAGGTGCGAGTGAGCTGACGTAGGTTGGCATCTGACTCTGAGGTAGCCTAATGACTGGCAACAACTGAAGCGAGGTGCGAGTGAGCTGACGGAAGAGGGAGGGGGAAGTCACCATTTATTACTTATTTATTTCAACTGTATTAGGCCACAGTTGTTTTTATGAAATGCTCCACACATGACGTATTCCCGCCCCCAAAAACTCACTTTACAACTATTCCTGTGGAATGTTGATCCTGTACTGTACTGCCCGTTCCTGTAGACTGTTGGCCTGTACTGCCCGTTCCTGTAGACTGTTGGCCTGTACTGCCCGTTCCTGTAGACTGTTGGCCTGTACTGCCCGTTCCTGTAGACTGTTGGCCTGTACTGCCCGTTCCTGTAGACTGTTGATCCAGTACTGTAGACTGTTGGCCTGTACTGCCCGTTCCTGTAGACTGTTGATCCTGTACTGCCTGTTCCTGTAGACTGTTGGCCTGTACTGCCCGTTCCTGTAGACTGTTGGCCTGTACTGCCCGTTCCTGTAGACTGTTGATCCTGTACTGCCTGTTCCTGTAGACTGTTGGCCTGTACTGCCCGTTCCTGTAGACTGTTGGCCTGTACTGCCCGTTCCTGTAGACTGTTGGCCTGTACTGCCCGTTCCTCTAGACTGTTGGCCTGTACTGCCCGTTCCTCTAGACTGTTGGCCTGTACTGCCCGTTCCTCTAGACTGTTGGCCTGTACTGCCCGTTCCTCTAGACTGTTGGCCTGTACTGCCCGTTCCTCTAGACTGTTGGCCTGTACTGCCCGTTCCTCTAGACTGTTGGCCTGTACTGCCCGTTCCTCTAGACTGTTGGCCTGTACTGCCCGTTCCTCTAGACTGTTGGCCTGTACTGCCTGTTCCTGTAGACTGTTGATTCTGGCCTGTACTGCCCGTTCCTGTAGACTGTTGATCCAGTACTGTAGACTGTTGATCCAGTACTGTAGACTGTTGATCCAGTACTGTAGACTGTTGATCCAGTACTGTAGACTGTTGATCCAGTACTGTAGACTGTTGATCCAGTACTGTAGACTGTTGATCCAGTACTGTAGACTGTTGATCCAGTACTGTAGACTGTTGATCCAGTACTGTAGACTGTTGATCCAGTACTGCCCGTTCCTGTAGACTGTTGGCCTGTACTGCCAGTTCCTTAGACTGTTGATCCAGTACTGTAGACTGTTGATCCAGTACTGTAGACTGTTGATCCAGTACTGTAGACTGTTGATCCAGTACTGTAGACTGTTGATCCAGTACTGTAGACCCAGTACTGTAGATTGTTGATCCTGTCCATAACTTGACTCTAGAACTTGACTCCCATTTCTGCCAGATTCCTGCAAGACCTGTGTCAACCTCTACTGCCCACATCTGTGTGTGTGTGTTCTGCCCACATCTCCCACGGTGTGTGTGCCCTGTGTTTCTCTTCCTGTGTGACTCTCATAGCAGCAGCCACAGTTCAGATGTGGTGGTGGTGTCAACTATTCACCCTCGCTACATTATCTCTCTCTCACTTCGCGTCTCACCTCGCTCTCACCTCGCTCTCACCTCTCTCTCGCCTCGCCTCTCGCTCTGTCTCTCTCGCTGCTCTCTGTCTCTCTTGCTCTGTCTCTCTCGTCTGCTCTCTGTCTCTTGCCTCTCCCTCTCTCTTGTCTCTTTCGCCTCTCTCTGTCTCTCTCGCTCTGTCTCTCTCGCTGCTCTCCCTCTCTCTCTCGCTGCTCTCCCTCTCTCTCTCGCTGCTCTCCCTCTCTCTCTCGCTGCTCTCCCTCTCTCTCTCGCTGCTCTCCCTCTCTCTCTCGCTGCTCTCCCTCTCTCTCTCGCTGCTCTCCCTCTCTCTCTCGCTGCTCTCCCTCTCTCTCTCGCTGCTCTCCCTCTCTCTCTCGCTGCTCTCCCTCTCTCTCTCGCTGCTCTCCCTCTCTCTCTCGCTGCTCTCCCTCTCTCTCTCGCTGCTCTCCCTCTCTCTCTCGCTGCTCTCCCTCTCTCTCTCGCTGCTCTCCCTCTCTCTCTCTCGCTGCTCTCCCTCTCTCTCTCTCGCTGCTCTCCCTCTCTCTCTCGCTGCTCTCCCTCTCTCTCTCGCTGCTCTCCCTCTCTCTCTCGCTGCTCTCCCTCTCTCTCTCGCTGCTCTCTCCCTCTCTCTCTCACTGCTCTCTCCCTCTCTCTCTCTCCCCCTCTCTCTTGCCTCTCTCTCGCCTCTCTCGGTCTCTCTCGCCTCTCTCTTGCCTCTCTCTCTTGCTCTGTCTCTCTCGCCTCTTGCTCTGTCTCTCTCGCCTCTTGCTCTCTATCTCGCCTCTCTCTCGGTCTCTCTCGCCTCTCTCTCGCCTCTCTCGGTCTCTCTCGGGTCTCTCTTGCCTCTCTCTTGCCTCTCTCTCTGTCTCTCTTGCTCTCTCTCTCGCCTCTTGCTCTGTCTCTCTCTGTCTCTCTTGCCTCTCTCTCTGTCTCTCTCGCCTCTCTCTTGCCTCTTGCTCTGTCTCTCTCTGTCTCTCTTGCCTCTCTCTCTGTCTCTCTCTGTCTCTCTCTGTCTCTCTCGCCTCTCTCTCGCCTCTCTCTTGCCTCTCTCTCTGTCTCTCTCGCCTCTCTCTTGCCTCTCTCTCTGTCTCTCTTGCTCTCTCTCTGTCTCTCTCGCCTCTCTCTCTGTCTCTCTCGCCTCTCTCTTGCCTCTCTGTCTCTCTCGCCTCTCTCTTGCCTCTCTCTCTGTCTCTCTTGCTCTCTCTCTGTCTCTCTTGCTCTCTCTCTGTCTCTCTTGCTCTCTCTCTGTCTCTCTTGCTCTCTCTCTGTCTCTCTCGGCTCTGTCTCTCTCGCCTCTCTCTCTGTCTCTCTCGCCTCTCTCTTGCCTCTCTCTCTGTCTCTCTCGCCTCTCGCTCTGTCTCTCTCGCCTCTCTCTCTGTCTCTCTCGCCTCTCTCTTGCCTCTCTCTCTGTCTCTCTCGCCTCTCTCTTGCCTCTCTCTCTGTCTCTCTTGCTCTCTCTCGCCTCTCGCTCTGTCTCTCTCGCCTCTCTCTCTGTCTCTCTCGCCTCTCTCTGTCTCTCTCGCCTCTCTCTTGCCTCTCTCTCTGTCTCTTGCTCTGTCTCTCTCGCCTCTTGCTCTGTCTCTCTCGCCTCTTGCTCTGTCTCTCTCGCCTCTCTCTCGGTCTCTCTCGCCTCTCTCTCGCCTCTCTCGGTCTCTCTCGCCTCTCTTGCCTCTCTCTCTGTCTCTCTCGCCTCTCTCTCTGTCTCTCTTGCCTCTCTCTGTCTCTCTCGCCTCTCTCTCTGTCTCTCTCGCCTCTCTCTCTGTCTCTCTCGCCTCTCTCTCTGTCTCTCTCGCCTCTCTCTTGCCTCTCTCTTGCCTCTCTCTCTGTCTCTCTTGCTCTCTCTCTCGCCTCTTGCTCTGTCTCTCTCTGTCTCTCTTGCCTCTCTCTCTGTCTCTCTCGCCTCTCTCTTGCCTCTTGCTCTGTCTCTCTCTGTCTCTCTTGCCTCTCTCTCTGTCTCTCTCTGTCTCTCTCTGTCTCTCTCGCCTCTCTCTCGCCTCTCTCTTGCCTCTCTCTCTGTCTCTCTCGCCTCTCTCTTGCCTCTCTCTCTGTCTCTCTTGCTCTCTCTCTGTCTCTCTCGCCTCTCTCTCTGTCTCTCTCGCCTCTCTCTTGCCTCTCTGTCTCTCTCGCCTCTCTCTTGCCTCTCTCTCTGTCTCTCTTGCTCTCTCTCTGTCTCTCTTGCTCTCTCTCTGTCTCTCTTGCTCTCTCTCTGTCTCTCTCGGCTCTGTCTCTCTCGCCTCTCTCTCTGTCTCTCTCGCCTCTCTCTTGCCTCTCTCTCTGTCTCTCTCGCCTCTCGCTCTGTCTCTCTCGCCTCTCTCTCTGTCTCTCTCGCCTCTCTCTTGCCTCTCTCTCTGTCTCTCTCGCCTCTCTCTTGCCTCTCTCTCTGTCTCTCTTGCTCTCTCTCGCCTCTCGCTCTGTCTCTCTCGCCTCTCTCTCTGTCTCTCTCGCCTCTCTCTGTCTCTCTCGCCTCTCTCTTGCCTCTCTCTCTGTCTCTTGCTCTGTCTCTCTCGCCTCTTGCTCTGTCTCTCTCGCCTCTTGCTCTGTCTCTCTCGCCTCTCTCTCGGTCTCTCTCGCCTCTCTCTCGCCTCTCTCGGTCTCTCTCGCCTCTCTTGCCTCTCTCTCTGTCTCTCTCGCCTCTCTCTCTGTCTCTCTTGCCTCTCTCTGTCTCTCTCGCCTCTCTCTCGGTCTCTCTCGCCTCTCTCTCGCCTCTCTCGGTCTCTCTCGCCTCTCTTGCCTCTCTCTCTGTCTCTCTCGCCTCTCTCTCTGTCTCTCTTGCCTCTCTCTGTCTCTCTCGCCTCTCTCTCTGTCTCTCTCGCCTCTCTCTCTGTCTCTCTCGCCTCTCTCTCTGTCTCTCTCGCCTCTCTCTCTGTCTCTCTCGCCTCTCTCTCTGTCTCTCTCGCCTCTCTCTCTGTCTCTCTCGCCTCTCGCTCTGTCTCTATCGCCTCTCTGTGTCTGTCTCCCTCTGTCTCTGTCTATTTCGCCTCTCTCTCATGCCTCTCTCTCTTCTATAGCCTCTCGCTCTCTCGCACATCTCGTTCTGTCTTTCTCAACTCTCTCTCCTCTAGCCTCTCTCTCCTCTAGCCTCTTGTTCTGTCTATCTCCCCTCTCTCTCTGTCTCTCATGCCTCTCGCTATCTCACACCTCTCGCTCAGTAAAATGTCAAACAAGTACACAAATAATTAAAATGTTTTTAAAAAGTACAGAGAATCCAATTAAAACCCCAAATAACACCGATTAAGTAGCCGAGTAAACACTCCTTGTCTCGGGTGACTGAGGTTCTTAATGATCTGCTTGGCCTTTCTTTGACACAGAGTGCTGTAAATGTCCTGGAGGGCAGGCAGCGTGCCCCTGATGATGTGTTGGTCTGACCGCATCAGCCTCTGGTGTGCCTTGCGGTTGAGGGGGCAGTGCAGTTGGCGTACCGGGCGGTGATGCATACCCGACAGAATGCTCTCGGCGGTGCATCTGTAGAAGTTTGTGAGGGTCTTAGGGGCCATATTTCTGAGGCGCTGTTTAATGTCATGTCTTCGCTTATGTGTACGCCGAGGAACTTGAAGCTTTTGACCCTATCCACTGGTGCCCCTTCGATGAGGATGGGGTTGTGCCCCCTCTTCTGTCTCCTGAATTCCACAATCAGTTCCTTAATATTGTTGATGTGGAGGGAGAGGTTATTTTCCTGGCAACACTCCACCAGGGCTCTCACCTCCTCCCTGTAGGCCATCTCGTCATTGTTGGTAATCAGGCCTACTACTGTTGTATCGTCTGCAAACTTGATGATTGAGTTGGAGTCATGCGTGACCACGCCATCATGGGTGAACAGGAAGTACAGGAGGGGGCTGAGCACGCACCCCTGTGGGGCCCCAGTGTTGAGGATCAGCGTGGCGGAGGTGTTGCCTACCTTCACTGCTTGGGGTCGGCCTGTCAGGAAGTCCATGACCCTGTTGCACAGAGAGGAGTTCAGTGACGAGCTTGGAGTGCACTATGGAGTTAAAAGCTGAGCTATAGTCGATGAACAGCACTCTCACGTAGGTAATCCTGTTGTCCAGGTGGGATAGGGCGTTGTGCAGTGCAACGGCGATTGCATCGCCCATGGATCTTTTATGGCGGTATACAAAATTGTTGTGGGTCTAGGATGTCTGGTACGGTGGAGCTGATGTGATCCTTGACAAGCCTTTCAAAGCACTTGATGATAACAGAAGTGAGTATTCGTGTGCTACTGGGCAGATAGACAGTTCAGTTACCTTAGCTTGTCCTGGGTACAGGAACAACGGTGGCCATCTTGAAGTGAGTGAGGACGACAGACCGGTGGTTGTGAGTCAACTATTCAGCCTCTTATCTCTGAGAGGAGGGGGGTGGAGTAAAAATCAAAAATCAAATCAATTTTATTTGTCACATAGACATGGTTATCAGATGTTAATGCGAGTGTAGCGAAATGCTTGTGCTTCTAGTTCCGACAATGCAGTAATAACCAACAAGTAATCTAACTAACAATTCCAAAACTACTACCTTATACACAGTGTAAAGTGTAAAGGGATAAAGAATAAAGAATATGTACATAAAGATATATGAATGAGTGATGGTACAGAGTGGCATAGGCAAGATGCAGTAGATGGTATCGAGTACAGTATATACATATGAGATGAGTAATGTAGGGTATGTAAACAAAGTGGCATAGTTTAAAGTGGCTAGTGATACATGTATTACATAAAGATGCAGTAGATGATATAGAGTACAGTATATACGTATACATATGAGATAAATAATGTAGGGTATGTAAACATTATATTAAGTAGCATTGTTTAAAGTGGCTAGTGATATATTTTACATAAATTCCCATTATTAAAGTGGCTGGAGTTGAGTCAGTGTGTTGGCAGCAGCCACTCAATGTTAGTGGTGGCTGTTTAACAGTCTGATGGCCTTGAGATAGAAGCTGTTTTTCAGTCTCTCGGTCCCAACTTTGATGCACCTGTACTGACCTCGCCTTCTGGACGATAGCGGGGTGAACAGGCAGTGGCTCGGGTGGTTGTTGTCCTTGATGATCTTTATGGCCTTCCTGTGACATCGGGTGGTGTAGGTGTCCTGGAGGGCAGGTAGTTTGCCCCCGGTGATGCGTTGTGCAGACCTCACTACCCTCTGGAGAGCCTTACGGTTGTGGGCGGAGCAGTTGCCGTACCAGGCGGTGATACACCCCGACAGGATGCTCTCGATTGTGCATCTCTATAAGTTTGTGAGTGCTTTTGGTGACAAGCTGAATTTCTTCAGCCTCCTGAGGTTGAAGAGGCGCTGCTGCGCCTTCTTCACGATGCTGTCTGTGTGGGTGGACCAATTCAGTTTGTCTGTGATGTGTACGCCGTGGAACTTAAAACTTACTACCCTCTCCACTACTGTCCCATCGATGTGGATAGGGGGCTGTTTCCTGAAGTCCACAATCATCTCCTTAGTTTTGTTGACGTTGAGTGTGAGGTTATTTTCCTGACACCACACTCCGAGGACCCTCACCTCCTCCCTGTAGGCCGTCTCGTCGTTGTTGGTAATCAAGCCTACCACTGTTGTCATCCGCAAACTTCAAATCAAAATCAAATCAAATGTATTTCTATACCCCTTCGTACATCAGCTGATATCTCAAAGTGCTGTACAGAAACCCAGGCTAAAACCCCAAACAGCAAACAATGCAGGTGTAGAAGCACGGTGGCTAGGAAAAACTCCCTAGAAAGGCCAAAACCTAGGAAGAAACCTAGAGAGGAACAAGGCTATGTGGGGTGGCCAGTCCTCTTCTGGCTGTGCCGGGTGGAGATTATAACAGAACATGGCCATGATGTTCAAATGTTCATAAATTACCAGCATGGTCCAATAATAATAAGGCAGAACAGTTGAAACTGGAGCAGCAGCACGGCCAGGTGGACTGGGGACAGCAAGGAGTCATCATGTCAGGTAGTCCTGAGGCATGGTCCTAGGGCTCAGGTCCTCCGAGAGAGAGAGAAAGAAAGAGAGAATTAGAGAGAACACCCTTAAATTCACACAGGACATCGAATAGGACAGGAGAAGTACTCCAGATATAACAAACTGACCCTAGCCCCCCGACACACAAACTACTGCAGCATAAATACTGGAGGCTGAGACAGGAGGGGTCAGGAGACACTGTGGCCCCATCCAGGACACCCCCGGACAGGGCCAAACAGGAAGGATATAACCCCACCCACTTTGCCAAAGCACAGCCCCCACACCACTAGAGGGATTTCTTCAACCACCAACTTACCATCCTGAGACAAGGCCGAGTATAGCCCACAAAGATCTCCGCCACGGCACAACCCAAGGGGGGGGCGCCAACCCAGACAGGAAGATCACATCAGTGACTCAACCCACTCAAGTGACCCAGGGACGGTATGAAAGAGCCCCAGTAAGCCAGTGACTCAGCCCCTGTAATAGTGTTAGAGGCAGAGACTCCCAGTGGAAAGATGGGAACCGGCCAGGCAGAGACAGCAAGGGCGGTTCGTTGCTCCAGAGCCTTTCCGTTTACCTTCCCACTCCTGGGCCAGACTACACTCAATCATTTGACCCACTGAAGAGATGAGTCTTCAGTAAAGACTTAAAGGTTGAGACCGAGTTTGCGTCTCTTACATGGGTAGGCAGACCATTCCATAAAAATGGAGCTCTATAGGAGAAAGCCCTGCCTCCAGCTGTTTGCTTAGAAATTCTAGGGACAATTAGGAGGCCTGCGTCTTGTGACCGTAGCGTACGTGTAAGTATGTACGGCAGGACCACATCAGAGAGATAGGTAGGAGCAAGCCCATGTAATGCTTTGTAGGTTAGCAGTAAAACCTTGAAATCCAACTTGATGATTGAGTTGGAGGCGTGCGTGGCCACGCAGTCGTGGGTGAACAGGGAGTACAGGAGAGGGATCAGAACGCACCCTTGTGGGGCCCCAGTGTTGAGGATCAGCGAGGTGGAGATGTTGTTACCTACCCTCGCCACCTGGGGGCGGCCCGTCAGGAAGTCCAGTACCCAGTTGCACAGGGCGGGGTCGAGACCCAGGGTCTCGAGCTTAATGACGAGTTTGGAGGGTACTATGGTGTTAAATGCTGAGCTGTAGTCGATGAACAGCATTCTCACATAGGTATTCCTCTTGTCCAGATGGGTTAGGGCAGTGTGCAGTGTGGTTGAGATTGCATCGTCTGTGGACCTATTTGGGCGGTAAGCAAATTGGAGTGGGTCTAGGGTGTCAGGTAGGGTGAAGGTGATATGATCCTTGACTAGTCTCTCAAAGCACTTCATGATGACGGAAGTGAGTGCTACGGGCGGTAGTCGTTTAGCTCAGTTACCTTAGCTTTCTTGGGAACAGGAACAATGGTGGCCCTCTTGAAGCATGTGGGAACAGCAGACTGGGATAAGGTTTGATTGAATATGTCCGTAAACACACCAGCCAGCTGGTCTGCGCATGCTCTGAGGGGCGCGGCTGGGGATGCCGTCTGGGCCTGCAGCCTTGCGAGGGTTAACACGTTTAAATGTTTTACTCACCTCGGCTGCAGTGAAGGAGAGTCCGCATGTTTTGGTTGTGGGCCGTGTCAGTGGCACAAAGTTATTTAGTCTGCCTGGGAGCAAGACATCCTGGTCCGTGACGGTGCTGGTTCTCTTTTTGTAATCCGTGATTGACTGTAGACCCTGCCACATACCTCTTGTGTCTGAGCCGTTAAATTGCGATTCTACTTTGTCTCTATACTGACGCTTAGCTTGTTTGATTGCCTTACGGAGGGAATAGCTACACTGTTTGTATTCGGTCATGTTTCCGGTCACCTTGCCCCGATTAAAAGCAGTGGTTCGCGCTTTCAGTTTCACGCGAATGCTGCCATCAATACACGGTTTCTGGTTTGGGAATGTTTTAATTGTTGCTATGGGAATGACATCTTCAACGCACGTTCTAATGAACTCGCTCACCGAATCAGCGTATTCGTCAATGTTGTTGTTTGACGCAATACGAAACATATCCCAGTCCACGTGATGGAAGCAGTCTTGGAGTGTGGAATCAGATTGGTCGGACCAGCATTGAACAGACCTCAGCGCGGGAGCTTCTTGTTTTAGCTTCTGTCTGTAGCCAGGGAATAACAAAATGGAGTCGTGGTCAGCTTTTCCGAAAGGAGGGCGGGGGAGGGCCTTATATGCGTCGCGGAAGTTAGAATAGCAATGATCCAAGGTTTTACCAGCCCTGGTTGCGCAATCGATATGCTGATACAATTTAGGGAGTCTTGTTTTCAGATTAGCCTTGTTAAAATCCCCAGCTACAATGAATGCAGCCTCAGGATATGTGGATTCCAGTTTGCAAAGACTCAAATAAAGTTCGTTCAGAGCCATCGATGTGTCTGCTTGGGGGGGAATATATACGGCTGTGATTATAATCGAAGAAAATTCCCTTCGTAGATAATGCGGTCGACATTTGATTGTGAGGAATTCTAAATCAGGTGAACAGAAGGACATGAGTTCCTGTATGTTGTTGTGACCACACCACGTCTCGTTAACCATAAAGCATACGCCCCCGCCCCTCTTCTTACTAGAAAGATGTTGGCTTCTGTCGGCGCGATGCGTGGAGAAACCAGCTGGCTGCACCGACTCCGATAGCGTCTCTCGAGTGAGCCATGTTTCCGTGAAGCAAAGAACGTTACAGTCTCTGATGTCTCTCTGGAAGGCAACCCTTGCTCGGATTTCATCAACCTTGTTGTCAAGAGACTGGACATTGGCGAGAAGTATGCTAGGGAATGGTGCGCGATGTACCCGTCTCCGGAGTCTGACCAGAAGACCGCTTCGTTTCCCTCTTTTACGAAGTTGTTGTTTTGGGTCGCCGGCTGGGATCCATTCTGTTGTCCTGGGTGAAAGGCAGAACACAGGATCCGCTTTGCGAAAGTCATAATCTTGGTCGTACTGATGGTGAGTTGACGCTGCTCTTATGTTCAGTAGTTCTTCCCGACTGTATGTAATGAAACCTAAGATGACCTGGGGTACCAATGTAAGAAATAACATAGTACCAGTGTCTCAGTCACACACACACATAGTACCAGTACCAGTATCACACACACATAGTACCAGTGTCTCAGTCACACACACACATAGTACCAGTGTCTGTCACACACACACATAGTACCAGTATCACACACACATAGTACCAGTGTCTCAGTCACACACACACATAGTACCCGTGTCTCAGTCACACACACATAGTACCAGTGTCTCAGTCACACACACACACACATAGTACCAGTGTCTCAGTCACACACACACACACATAGTACCAGTGTCTCAGTCACACACACACACACATAGTACCAGTGTCTCAGTCACACACACATAGTACCAGTGTCTCAGTCACACACACACACATAGTACCAGTGTCTCAGTCACACACACACACATAGTACCAGTGTCTCAGTCTCACACACATAGTACCAGTGTCTCAGTCACACACACACACACACACACACACACACACACACACACACACACACACACACACACACACACACACACACACACACACACACACACACACACACACACACACACACACATAGTACCAGTGTCTCAGACACACACACACACATAGTACCAGTGTCTCAGTCACACACACACACATAGATAGTACCAGTGTCTCAGTCACACACACACACATAGTACCAGTGTCTCAGTCACACACACACACATAGTACCAGTGTCTCAGTCACACACACACACATAGTACCAGTGTCTCAGTCACACACACACACATAGTACCAGTGTCTCAGTCACACACACACACATAGTACCAGTGTCTCAGTCTCACACACACACACATAGTACCAGTGTCTCAGTCACACACACACACACACACACACACACACACACACACACACACACACACACACACACACACACACACACACACACACACACACACACATAGTACCAGTGTCTCAGTCACACACACACATAGTACCAGTGTCTCAGTCACACACACACACATAGTACCAGTGTCTCAGTCACACACACACACATAGTACCAGTGTCTCAGTCACACACACACACACACACACACACACACACACACACACACACACACACACACACACACACACACACACACACACACACACACACACACACACACACACATAGTACCAGTGTCTCAGTCACACACACACACACACACACACCAGTGTCTCAGTACCAGTGTCTCAGTCACACACACACACACACACACACACACACACACACACACACACACACACACACACACACACACACACACACACACACACACACACACATAGTACCAGTGTCTCAGTCACACACACACACATAGTACCAGTGTCTCAGTCACACACACACACATAGTACCAGTGTCTCAGTCACACACACACACATAGTACCAGTGTCTCAGTCACACACACACACATAGTACCAGTGTCTCAGTCACACACACACACACACACACACACACACACACACACACACACACACACACACACACACACACACACACACACACACACACACACACACACACACATAGTACCAGTGTCTCAGTCACACACACACACATAGTACCAGTGTCTCAGTCACACACACACACATAGTACCAGTGTCTCAGTCACACACACACACATAGTACCAGTGTCTCAGTCACACACACACACACACACACACACACACACACACACACACACACACACACACACACACACACACACACACACACACACACACACACACACACACACACACATAGTACCAGTGTCTCAGTCACACACACACACACACACACACACATAGTACCAGTGTCTCAGTCACACACACACACACACACACACACACACACACACACACACACACACACACACACACACACACACACACACACACACACACACACACACACACACAGTACCAGTGTCTCAGTCACACACACACACATAGTACCAGTGTCTCAGTCACACACACACACATAGTACCAGTGTCTCAGTCACACACACACACATAGTACCAGTGTCTCAGTCACACACACACACATAGTACCAGTGTCTCAGTCACACACACACACACACACACACACACACACACACACACACACACACACACACACACACACACACACACACACACACACACACACACACACACACACACACATAGTACCAGTGTCTCAGTCACACACACACACATAGTACCAGTGTCTCAGTCACACACACACACATAGTACCAGTGTCTCAGTCACACACACACACATAGTACCAGTGTCTCAGTCACACACACACACACACACACACACACACACACACACACACACACACACACACACACACACACACACACACACACACACACACACACACACACATAGTACCAGTGTCTCAGTCACACACACACACACACACACACACATAGTACCAGTGTCTCAGTCACACACACACACACACACACACACACACACACACACACACACACACACACACACACACACACACACACACACACACACACACACACACACACACACACACACACACATAGTACCAGTGTCTCAGTCACACACACACACATAGTACCAGTGTCTCAGTCACACACACACACATAGTACCAGTGTCTCAGTCACACACACACACATAGTACCAGTGTCTCAGTCACACACACACACACACAACCAGTGTCACACACACACACACACACACACACACACACACACACACACACACACACACACACACACACATAGTACCAGTGTCTCAGTCACACACACACACAACCAGTGTCTCAGTCACACACACACACACACATAGTACCAGTGTCTCAGTCACACACACACACACATAGTACCAGTGTCTCAGTCACACACAGTGTCAGTCACACACACATAGTACCAGTGTCTCAGTCACACACACACAGTATCACACACACATAGTACCAGTCTGTCACACACACACACACACACACACACACACACACACACACACACACACACACACACACACACACACACACACACACACACACACACACACACACACACACACACACACAACCAGTGTCACACACACACACACAACCAGTGTCACACACACACACACAACCAGTGTCACACACACACACACACAACCAGTGTCACACACACACACACACAACCAGTGTCACACACACACACACACAACCAGTGTCACACACACACACAACCAGTGTCACACACACACACACACACACACACACACACACACACACACACACACACACACACACACACACACACACACACACACACACACACACACACACAACCAGTGTCACACACACACACACACACAACCAGTGTCACACACACACACACACACAACCAGTCACACACACACACACACACACACAACCAGTGTCTCAGTCACACACACACACACAACCAGTGTCTCAGACACACACACACACACAACCAGTGTCTCAGTCACACACACACACATAGAACCAGTGTCTCAGTCACACACACACACACATAGTACCAGTGTCTCAGTCACACACACACACACACACACATAGTACCAGTGTCTCAGTCACACACACACACACACACACATAGTACCAGTGTCTCAGTCACACACACACACACACACACATAGTACCAGTGTCTCAGTCACACACACACACACACACACATAGTACCAGTGTCTCAGTCACACACACACACACACACACACACACATAGTACCAGTGTCTCAGTCACACACACACACACACACACACACATAGTACCAGTGTCTCAGTCACACACACACACACACACACACACACACACACACACATAGTACCAGTGTCTCAGTCACACACACACACACACACATAGTACCAGTGTCTCAGTCACACACACACACACACACACATAGTACCAGTGTCTCAGTCACACACACATAGTACCAGTATCACACACACACACATAGTACCAGTCTGTCACACACACACACACACACACACACACACACACACACACACACACACACACACACACACACACACACACACACACACACACACACACACACACACACACACACACACACACACACACACACACACACACACACACAACCAGTGTCTGTCACTCACAGAACCAGTGTCTCAGCGCCAGGCTCTCACTCAGGCAGCTTCCTTCTACTACTTTCATAACACACTGCAACACATACTTCTCCTAATGTGTCTCAATGTAGTTGTGACATTTTAATCGACACACTTTTTGATCCCGGGGTTTCTGTATATAACGAGACACAATTTCATTCAGTCAATCATCAATCAATTTTAGTTCCACCAAATATGATTTGTGTAGTGCTTGTAACGAATACATTATTGGCACAAAATGTTTAACTGTAGCCTGAAACTAATGTGAGAATGTTTATGTCATTCAAATACTGTACTCTTTAAACATATTCTAGAAGCACAAGTGCTGTGAAAAAAAATAAAAAATAATTGATACTGAATGTTAATCAGATCTTCAAGCAAAACCTAATGTTTGATAAAGGGAACCTGAGTGAACAAATAACACAACCATTACACACTTATTTCATAAACAAAGTTATGCAACACCCAATGCCCCCGTGTGAAAAAGGAATTGTCCCCTTACACTCAGTTGTGCCACCTTCAGCTGCAACGATTCAAACCAAACGCTTCCTGTTGATCAGTCACTCACCAATTTTGGCCAATTCTTCAATGCAGAACTGGGTGTTGTATAACTTTTGTTAATTTAAATAAATACAATAATTATCCGTTTTTTTTTTTTTTTGTATTTGTAAACTCAAATTCCCTTTATCTAATATTAGGTTTTTACTTGAAAATCTCTTAACATTATCAAAACTCTGTACAGCAACATTCCTGTATGTAGGATCTGTACAATAACATTCCTGTATGTAGGATCTGTACTCTGTACAACAACATTCCTGTATGTAGGATCTGTACAGCAACATTCCTGTATGTAGGATCTGTACAGCAACATTCCTGTATGTAGGATCTGTACAGCAACATTCCTGTATGTAGGATCTGTACTCTGTACAACAACATTCCTGTATGTAGGATCTGTACAACAACATTCCTGTATTGCTTTGCCTTCTCCAAACCTGTCAAGAGTTCTCTCACATGACTTGGGTTGGGTGGTGACGGTGCTACTGTTTTGGTAAAACCAAGGGACCCTTTGCAAATTCAAAACACCTTTGGAGATTCACTTGGCAGCAGAAAAGATCGTTTTACTTTTCCTTCCTCGCCGGCAAAGCTACTCTTCTAGAGAGGTTTGTTCTGTAAGTTTGAGCTGGTTCTTCCCACTGTCCAGTCTCTGCCACTGCTGCTTTCTGCTTCCTGTTTGTAGCGGTCATCTCAGAGCATATAGAGCAGAATATAAATTGTTTTTTGTTTTCTGCTAATCATTCAGCACCTCGATCTGGAGTAGCTGTTGCTTTGCAACCTGTCATATGATATGATGATATGAATGTAACAATGGGATCACCTGATCACCCTGGTGTTGACGAACAATCCTCAGCAGACATCAGATTACCATCCTTCGTCTTGTTTGAATGACCAGTTCCTGTTTCTCCTCTAGTTGCCAGTCTCCAGGGTTAGGATCAAATTCCTGATAATTCACTCAAGGACACTTGAAATTCCAATACTTTTCAATGCGGAAAGTTTAGGATTTGGAAGTTGTTTTACTTTCTGAATCAACCGGAATTTAATTGGAATTGACCCCCGACCCCTGCTAGTCTCTCCCCTATTGCGCCGTCGTGCAATAGGAGGCTGGTTGATAGCTGTTCCTGCGACGTCTCTGACATCTGGCTAATCAAACTTAAAAATAAAATGAAAAAAAACTTGTCTTTAACACGGTTGATTGTTCATTGTTCAACGCAACACAAATGAACAATCATCTATTCTGTAATAGTTCTTGCGGTGGCTTCCGCTCCCTCAGTCGGTGTTCTGCTCGTACGTCGTACCGTGTGACTCTCTGTCGTTTTAGAAGATGTACGTGTCAGTCTCTGTCGTTTTAGAAGATGTACGTGTCAGAGTCTCTGTCTTTAGTCTCCACGCCGGCTGGTACATCAGATGTACGTGTCAGAGTCTGTCTTTAGTCTCCACGCCGGCTGGTACATCAGATGTACGTGTCAGAGTCTCTGTCTTTAGTCTCCACGCCGGGTGGTACATCAGATGTACGTGTCAGAGTCTCTGTCTTTAGTCTCCACGCCGGGTGGTACATCAGATGTACGTGTCAGAGTCTGTCTTTAGTCTCCACGCCGGGTGGTACATCAGATGTACGTGTCAGAGTCTCTGTCTTTAGTCTCCACGCCGGCTGGTACATCAGATGTACGTGTCAGAGTCTCTGTCTTTAGTCTCCACGCCGGGTGGTACATCAGATGTACGTGTCAGAGTCTCTGTCTTTAGTCTCCACGCCGGGTGGTACATCAGATGTACGTGTCAGAGTCTGTCTTTAGTCTCCACGCCGGGTGGTACATCAGATGTACGTGTCAGAGTCTCTGTCTTTAGTCTCCACGCCGGGTGGTACATCAGATGTACGTGTCAGAGTCTCTGTCTTTAGTCTCCACGCCGGGTGGTACATCAGATGTACGTGTCAGAGTCTCTGTCTTTAGTCTCCACGCCGGGTGGTTCATCAGATGTACGTGTCAGAGTCTCTGTCTTTAGTCTCCACGCCGGCTGGTACATCAGATGTACGTGTCAGAGTCTCTGTCTTTAGTCTCCACGCCGGGTGGTTCATCAGATGTACGTGTCAGAGTCTCTGTCTTTAGTCTCCACGCCGGGTGGTACATCAGATGTACGTGTCAGAGTCTCTGTCTTTAGTCTCCACGCCGGCTGGTACATCAGATGTACGTGTCAGAGTCTCTGTCTTTAGTCTCCACGCCGGGTGGTACATCAGATGTATGTGTCAGAGTCTCTGTCTTTAGTCTCCACGCCGGGTGGTACATCAGATGTACGTGTCAGAGTCTCTGTCTTTAGTCTCCACGCCGGGTGGTTCATCAGATGTACGTGTCAGAGTCTCTGTCTTTAGTCTCCACGCCGGGTGGTACATCAGATGTACGTGTCAGAGTCTCTGTCTTTAGTCTCCACGCCGGCTGGTACATCAGATGTACGTGTCAGAGTCTCTGTCTTTAGTCTCCACGCCGGGTGGTTCATCAGATGTACGTGTCAGAGTCTCTGTCTTTAGTCTCCACGCCGGGTGGTACATCAGATGTACGTGTCAGAGTCTCTGTCTTTAGTCTCCACACCGGCTGGTACATCAGATGTACGTGTCAGAGTCTCTGTCTTTAGTCTCCACGCCGGGTGGTACATCAGATGTACGTGTCAGAGTCTCTGTCTTTAGTCTCCACGCCGGGTGGTACATCAGAGTCTCTGTCTTTAGTCTCCACGCCGGGTGGTACATCAGAGTCTCTGTCTTTAGTCTCCACGCCGGGTGGTACATCAGAGTCTCTGTCTTTAGTCTCCACGCCGGGTGGTACATCAGAGTCTCTGTCTTTAGTCTCCACGCCGGGTGGTTCATCAGATGCTTTGCATTTTCTTTTGCGTTTCTTGTTGTTGTATTCTACCACCTTTTCTCGTTGATATTGTTTACCTAGGTCCTGGTGTGTGTTTGTGCGTGTGTGTGTTGGGTGTGTGTGATCTGCCCTGCATTATTTGTGTAGGTGCCTGTTATTTTTTTTAAATAATTTGTATGTTTAGTATTGTATTGTAATGTGTTTTTCTCCCAGGACTGGAAAGTGTCAAGGTAAGGTTACTAATAGAAGTGTGTGATGACCAAATGGAATATTTTGCATACAAAGAACTTTTCTAAATTCCACTCTCTACATGGATGAGCACTCTGATTGGTGGTCACTATTGACATCCTGAATGGATGAGCACTCTGATTGGTGGTCACTATTGACATCCTGAATGGATGAGCACTCTGATTGGTGATCACTATTGACATCCTGCATGGATGAGCACTCTCATTGGTGATCACTATTGACCTCCTGCATGGATGAGCACTCTGATTGGTGATCACTATTGACATCCTGCATGGATGAGCACTCTGATTGGTGATCACTATTGACATCTTCAATAAAGGTGGCTTTACACACTGAATAGAAAATGGAGGTACGTTACAGTTGGTAGCACCAGAAATCCTCTAAATGTATAATTTATTTTTTCCTCTCTGATTTGAAGAATTCAATATTTTATCGATCAGCATTAATTAAATAAATCACCATGAGCTGGTTTTACCACAGTTGGAACTCACTGTATTCATATTTACTCAAATTCAACTTCTCAGTTCAAAAACCATCATTTGATCTCAAATGTTTTTTATCGCTCACTATTGTCTCCAAATGTAAAAGTTGAGTATGAGATCTTTTGACACGCGGGCTTCAGGTGTCTTGTGGGTATCTCTCCCCTTGTATCCAGTGTGTAACTTGTCCCCCTACCTTCCTGTAGTCAGGAAGTGAGTCAGAGCAGCTGGCGTGGGCGAAGAGGGAGACTCCGCCCACAGGAACAGGAGAGACTGAGGAGACTCCGCCCACAGGAACAGAAGGACCCGGACCTGGTCATCGCCCTCAGCACGGATAAAATCTAAGAACCCTATTAGACTCACAACAATAACCACAGTCCTGTTAGACACTCACAACGACACACACCTCCTGACCACAGTCCTGGTACAAGCTGAATAAAAACCATGCAACTGACTGATATCATACAGTACAGCACAACAAACAGCTTCACCACGACCAACAGTTCCTCAACAGCCCAAATATTACCGTCTGACTAGATCCTGGGGACAGTGTGTCTTCAGACTAGACTACAACACTTGTACACCCCCAATATAAACCAGAGTACACCCTAACAACAACTACAACTTCACCCTGACAACAACTACAACTTCACCCCGACAACAACTACAACTTCACCCCGACAACAACTACAACTTCACCCCGACAACAACTACAACTTCACCCCGACAACAACTACAACTTCACCCTGACAACAACTACAACTTCACCCTGACAACAACTACAACTTCACCCTGACAACAACTACAACTTCACCCTGACAACAACTACAACTTCACCCTGACAACAGCCTCCCGCTGCAGCTCCGTGACGTTCTGACAACAGCCCCTCTAGACTGTGGCCCAATCATCCCCTAAACCCTGTGCCCAAATCAGCCCCTAAACCCTACGCCCTATGCTAATCTGAGAGGATTTGACAAGGGTAAGTAATCTGGCAATAGCTCCAGCGTGCTCTCTGATAGGCTAGGTGGAAGTTTCACTATATTGCTTATACCGATCAAATCCTCTCCGATCTCTACCAGTGCATATGGTTTAGGGGTCGATTTTTGGATTGGGCCTAGGACTTGAGGATGGGATGGCAGCCCCTCTACCGATTCAGCTCCGCTGAAGCCAGACTTTATCAACACTAACCTACCAAAGTCTCTCTTTTAACCTCTTTGTCATCGTCAGCCTCAGTGGTTAATTCCAGTCAGCTGCATCACAACTAAAATCAGCTCAGCTCCTTTTTCTTTTCTTTTTTAGCCCTGATTTTAGTCCGACTTGACTGACTGACAGCCTAAATCAAGAGTGACTTAACTCTGACTTGGCTAAGGTCAGGGGTCGTTAGGACTCTAGTAGACCCCGTAGTTCTTCTATGGGGAGACTCTGGGTGCTTAACTTTGTTTTTGCTTCATCATTTGTTGTGAGGAAATAGCCAAGATTTTAACATTTTTATTTAATTTGTATTATTTATATAGGGGGAAAATCATGCACTTGTGGTTTATGAAGTATCTGTATATGTACTATTATAACTGTTTAATATACCCTTAAAAACATTCATGCAAAAAGTCTGTTATAGCGTACTCTTTTGCTGTCAGTAAGTGTGCTTGTGTTCATGATTTCTTGTTGAAAATCTCCTTTTTCGTAAGGAAATGTTTAGATTATGGAAATACAGATATTCTTTGTTATTTTCTTGTCTCGGGGGTTCTGAACTTTTATTGCCTTCCACCCCAACAGAAGAATGACAAATTCAAAAACTCTCCTGCCTTAAAGGATATGGGGTGGGGGTTGACCTTTCACCTCTCACTGTCAACATTTAGATTGTATTTTTGTTGTAATCTCTTAATGCTAAACTCTATAATGCATTCAGTGCGTTTATTTTGACGTGTTTCATCTGTTATTGATTTATTGAACTAGGGCATTAGAATTACGACGTTTATTTTATATTTAATTCATTTTCAGGAGAAAATGTATTGTTACACTCACAAGCACCACACTCAATAATCACTCGCTATCGCTATCCTAATGCCTTGTAATTCACTGATGATAGGGGTTGTTTGGCACATACAATGTGTGTTTATGACCTCCTATGGTTGTCTAAAATTGCACCCCTATTCCCTATAAGGGGCCCCTGGTTAAAAGTAGTGCATTATATAGGGAATAGGGTGTCATTTGGGCTACAGACACAGTGTGTGTGTATGTATATTCTGGGAACTCTGTGCTGCAGCTCATTCTCCAGTGTTGACCTGAAGGAGTATTGTATTGGTCACACTGGGATCCATTAAGGAGTCATGTCCACAATGATGTCTGTCTTACTTATCCATAACCACAATGGCTCATTTCATGTGTAACAGTATATATGATTATAAATATTCCATCAAGGTTGAAATAATTGAAATCCTGTGTATATCTTTGAATATAAATAAAACCTCATGTAACATTCCAGGAAGTGGTTGGTGTCTTGTTTCAAAGAGAAACACTCTACCTCCTTTTCTCCTCTTTCCTCTCTCTCCCTCTCTACTTTCTTCCTCTTTTCTCCCTCTCCTCTTTGTCTTTCTCTCCCTCCTTTTTTTCCCTCCTTTCTGTCTTTCTCTCTCTCCCTCTCTTCTCCCCTCTTTCCCTCTTTCTCACTCTCTTTCCCTCTTTCTCACTCTCTTTCCCCTCTCCTCACTCTGTAGTAAAAAATTACTTTCACAAGAACAGAAAAGTGAAAGGAGAATGTTAGATTTGCGTTTCACTACTCAGTTATTTTTAGGCAGGCTTCTACTTGTTGTTGGCAGATTGAACTGAAATCTGTGATTAACCTTGTTCCTCTGCAAATGGTCAAATCCTCTCAAATGGACCAATAGTGAGAGGTACCAAGTGCAGCTGCCTGCTCCTACCTGTCCCCTTCAGCGTCACTTCTAATGGGAGGCGTGACCAGTTAGCAGCTCAGGTAATGTTTTTGAAGGAGTGTGTATCATTTCGGGTGAATGTAAGGACCTCTGACATGTAATTTATCCATCGGATATGTGTTCCAAAGGGCACCCTATTCCATAAAATAACAAAAAGTAGTCCACTAAATAATAGAATGAAGAGGGTGCTATTTGGGACTGCTGTGTCCCCTGTCCCTTCCAGACATCTCCCCAGCCCAGTCAGCCTCTAATTATGGACATATGTTTGTATTTATAGGCTGAAACCACACAAAAAAATACTGTCCTTGTCAGAGTAACAGCTGGAAAAGATAGTTTCAATTTAACCAAAAGTCTTTGAGGTTGAGAAGAGCTGTAATAGAGTAGCAGTGTGTATCCGCTTATAGGCTAATGAACTGTGTGATAGATTGTATGCGTGATCTTAGGTCTGTCCTACTACATCCATCTACAGTGTCAATATACCACTCGTATTCAGTGCTGGATGTGGTTTTACTAAACTAGTACGATGTCTGGACAACTTTCTCAAAACAAGGAAAATGTCTGACTATTGGACTTAGTTGCATCATTGCACAAATCGTGATATCAATCAAGAATGAAATACAAATCAATAATATATTTCAATGTATTTTAATATTTACAATAAATACACCATTTACAGTATAAAATGAATACAGACTTCAGTCAAAAATAAGGATACACAAGACATCTAGCCCTGGTAGTGTACAATGAGTCTGGACCCATATTTTTGCACCCAAACCATACCACACAATTTCATCCAAAAGATTTCCATGAAAACAGTTGAGGGTAAAAGGTAAGCTACAGTATTTGGGCCATTCAAATCATTGAGGCAGTTGTCAATAACAAAACGTATTTCACTAATAGCAGACTATTGTAAACGTGTCTTATTTTGGTGCCCTTCTAGTTCTGCAGTGAACACTTTTACAGGTAGAATAATTGAAAGGCACTTTTGTGTTGAACACAGCACTCCAGTTTTTCCAAGGAAAGAGAAGGAGAAGTACAGGGCCAGCCTCACATACAACCAAACACCCTACCAAGCGTTTCTAAAGCTTTAAAATAACAATAACCAAGGTAGTACCAGCTACATTACTAGAAAATAATCACACTAAACATTTATCAATATACATTGTTTTTTAAACAACAAAAAAACGTTGGCATGTAAAACATCTTAAATATAGAAAAAGACAGATAAACCAAATAGACCTGAAGGTCACCCCTTAATAATAACCCACCATCAGTCCAAGGCCTGTACGTCACATTCACATGTGTCGCTTCATGTGAAGCGCAAGGTGATCGGACCGGGAGAATGCGCGCTCGCACAGGTGGCACTGGAAAGGCCGGTGACCGGTGTGTTTGCGGAAATGCCGTGTCAGTTCGTCGGAGCGAGCGAATTTCCAGCCGCAACCGTCCCAACTGCAATGGTATGGCTTTTCACCTGCAGAGAGAAAGAAGAGAGAAACGTCAGCATAAGCTCCCGTTGGGATAACGTCAACAGTCAAGCAACTATATGTATTCACCAAGAATACGGCTGTGTAATAGCATATATGCCTAATGTTAGACGTAATGTTGCGTAATTCGTCAAAAAACTATACGATATATATTCCTTACCAGTGTGCGTTCTGTGATGTGCCTTCAGATGTGAACTCTTGGTGTAAGTCTTTCCGCACCCAGCGAATGTGCAGGTGTGCGTAGCCGTGCGCTTCCGCGGCCAGGTGCGGCGACCTCTCTTGGGCTTGGTCTCCAGCATTTCCAGCGGAGAGGACGGGGGCGTCAGCAGTACCCTTTGTGTGTTTGGATGCATGCTCAGTCCCTCCTCGTACATGCCGAACTGGTGAGCGCCTTGGTATGTTCCGAGCTGCATCTGTGCGGCTGGAGGCGCTCCGGGGCGTTGGTGTGTGTACGTCGCCGAGGAGTGGTAGTTCTGTGGGAAGCTCATGGAGTGGCCCATCGGTACCTGCTGGCGGCACTCGGAGCTCCCCTGGGCGTTGGGGCTGAGCGGTGGCGTCATGTTGCTGGCTGCCCGCGGAGAGACGGCTACTCTCGGCTGCTCAAAGGACATCATACACGACACGTTTCCCTCTTGCTTGATTTTTGGACAACTCTGGGGGCCCATGCTCATAACGGGTCCATAACCGTCCATGGACGGCTCCACTTTGATGTTATCAATAATGTCCTGTCTAATGGGAAAAAGTGCAGAGTTGACATAAAACCGTCCTTGGACGCTATAGGTATTACGCGTAATATCGCCCCCATAGTCGTTCTCTCCCTCGGACCTGAGAAGCTCCGCCATCAGGCTGGTGCTGTAGGGGGGAGGCGGGGAGCTATGCTCACTGGACGGGTAGGATGGCATAGGGCTCCCGGTGGTGAACAGGTTGCCTGGATAATCCACTGAGGGCATGTTATACAACGCTACACCTGCTCCCAGCGCAGCGGTAGGCATGCTGTCTGATCCAGTGGTGTTTGCCAGAATGAAATCCAAATCTAAGTAGCTACTCAGATCTTCGTCGTCTTTCCTTTCGATGCTCCGACAGTTCATGTTCTGTACCATATCAAGCATGGAGCAGTTGGAAGACATCGGTTTGTCCATGTCGCTTTTCCACCTCTGCAACAACCAATAGGAAAAAATACATTAGATATATGACACAATACACACAGAGGTGAATCTCCAAGCAGAAGGCGACACCGAAACACACACACATGATCATACAAGTTTGAGGTTTGTACTTACATTTTCTAAACTTTTGGTTTGGTTTGCGAATGTCGAGATGGGTGGCAAAATCACACCGGATAAAGCCATTTAAAAGATACAATAAATGCTTATTTGTTTCTTGTCAATGTTGATTCAGTGAGTGAGTGCCTTTTTCAGCTCACCTTCCACCAGAAAAAGCGCGTTCTAACTGTTCCAAAGTTGCGCTTGAAAGACACCAAGCAGTAGGTCGTCCAAGCTTATAAATATGGTAGCCGAGTAGCTGGACCAATTGTGCGCCAGCGAGGAAATACGTTCAGGATGATGGTAAATTTAGCTCCGTTATATAAAGTTGTCCTCCGGTGAGCTCCGCTCTGTCTCTCTCTGTCTCTCTCCACTCCGCCGTTCAGCCGAGCCTATAAAGCACTGGGGAACCTCCCTCCACGCGGGCGATTCATAGACCAACCCACCTGGAGGCGGAGGGAGTGCGAGCGTGGCACGTACTTGTCAAAAACATACAATATGTCATCATTACACATACATCATGTGGCCAAAGGAATGAAGTTACATATGAGAAAGATAAAACAGGACAAATGTTTCATTGACTTAGCCCATTTCATTTCTTGCAGTTTAGTTGTACTTTGTCAGTAATTTAAATCTAAATTCAACTCACAATTTACACTGAACCTTGAATTACTATTAAACAAATATGTAAAATAGGGTTTGGGATAGCCTAGAGAAAAACATTCAGAACATGTATGTAACGATGCTAAATGAGATATCTTATTACATGTTAAAAAAATTTACATTATTTATTTATTGTAGGCCTATGCTCAGTCAATGTGAGCTAATTTAATTTAAACCTGTCTAACCCTTATGGTTAGTTCTAGAAGACTAATGTCCCCTCTCAGCATGCATGTCTAAATGCAACTATAGCAGGCGCTTGGAAACTGTTTTCACAGTTGTTTTCACAGTTGTTTTCACAGATGTTTTCAAAGATGTTTTCGCAGTTGTTTTCACAGTTGTTTTCACAGATCTTTTCACAGATGTTTTCACAGATGTTTTCACAGATGTTTTCACAGATCTTTTCACAGTTGTTTTCACAGATTGGAACTGCTTTTAGACACGTGATGTTAACATGATCTAACTTCCCTCTGAGCGTTCCTAGTCAGGTTGAAATAAACAGCGGTTTGAATCAGTGGTCAGAATGTTGATGGGGTTGATGACGCTTGCCCTACCCTACCCTACTTTACTCTACTTTACCCTACTCCACCCTACTCTACCCTACCCCACCCTAACCCACCTTACCTTATTACATTTTTACATTTAAGTCATTTAGCAGACACTCTTATCCAGAGCGACTTACAAATTGGTGCATTCACCTTATGACATCCAGTGGAACAGTCACTTTACAATAGTGCATCTAAATCTTAAAGGGGGGGGGGGGTGAGAAGGATTACTTATCCTATCCTAGGTATTCCTTAAAGAGGTGGGGTTTCAGGTGTCTCCGGAAGGTGGTGATTGACTCCGCTGTCCTGGCATCGTGAGGGAGTTTGTTCCACCATTGGGGGGGCCAGAGCAGCGAACAGTTTTGACTGGGCTGAGCGGGAACTGTACTTCCTCAGTGGTAGGGAGGCGAGCAGGCCAGAGGTGGATGAACGCAGTGCCCTTGTTTGGGTGTAGGGCCTGATCAGAGCCTGGAGGTACTGAGGTGCCGTTCCCCTCACAGCTCCGTAGGCAAGCCTCATGGTCTTGTAGTGGATGCGAGCTTCAACTGGAAGCCAGTGGAGAGAGCGGAGGAGCGGGGTGACGTGAGAGAACTTGGGAAGGTTGAACACCAGACGGGCTGCGGCGTTCTGGATGAGTTGTAGGGGTTTAATGGCACAGGCAGGGAGCCCAGCCAACAGCGAGTTGCAGTAATCCAGACGGGAGATGACAAGTGCCTGGATTAGGACCTGCGCCGCTTCCTGTGTGAGGCAGGGTCGTACTCTGCGGATGTTGTAGAGCATGAACCTACAGGAACGGACCGCCTTGATGTTAGTTGAGAACGACAGGGTGTTGTCCAGGATCACGCCAAGGTTCTTAGCGCTCTGGGAGGAGGACACAATGGAGTTGTCAACCGTGATGGCGAGATCATGGAACGGGCAGTCCTTCCCCGGGAGGAAGAGCAGCTCCGTCTTGCCGAGGTTCAGCTTGAGGTGGTGATCCGTCATCCACACTGATATGTCTGCCAGACATGCAGAGATGTGATTCGCCACCTGGTCATCAGAAGGGGGAAAGGAGAAGATTAATTGTGTGTCGTCTGCATAGCAATGATAGGAGAGACCATGTGAGGTTATGACAGAGCCAAGTGACTTGGTGTATAGCGAGAATAGGAGAGGGCCTAGAACAGAGCCCTGGGGGACACCAGTGGTGAGAGCGCGTGGTGAGGAGACAGATTCTCGCCACGCCACCTGGTAGTAGCGACCTGTCAGGTAGGACGCAATCCAAGCGTCTTTACCAAGCGTCCTTACCTTACTTTACCTTACCCTACCTTACCCTACCCTTCATTACCGTACCCGACCTTACCCTACCTTACCTTTTTCTACCTTACCGTACCCGACCTTACCCTACCTTACCTTTTTCTACCTTACCTTACCTTACCTTACCTTACCTTACCCAACCTTACCCTACCCTACCTTACCCTACCTTACCCTACCTTACCCTACCCTACCTTACCCTGCCTTACCGTACCTTACTCTACCTTACCTTACCCTACCCCACCTACCTTACCCTACCCTACCCTGCCTTACCTTACCCTACCTTACCCTACCCTAGCTGACCCTACCTTACTATAGCATACCCTACCTTACCCTACCCTACCCTACCTTACCATACCCTACCCTACCCTACCGTACCCTACCCTACCTTACCCTACCTTACTCTACCTTACCCTACCTTACCTTAACCTACCCTACCTTACCCTACTTTACCTTACCCTACCCTACCCTACCCTACCCTACCCTACCCTACCCTACCCTACCCTACCCTACCCTACCATACCTTACCCTACCTTACCTTACCCTACCTTACCCTACCCTACCCTACCCTACCTTACCCTACCTTACTCTACCCTACCTTACCTTACCTTACCTTACCTTACCTTACCTTACCTTACCTTACCTTACCTTACCTTACCTTACCTTACCTTACCTTACAAGGTAAGTTGTTTTGTTTCCCTGTGTTTTGTAACCAGAAGTCTAACACCAATAATAAACAAATATTTGACAATTTTTCTGCTTTTAAGAGCAATAGACTAGTCCAACGAGTCGTCCTATTGCAACGGCCATACTTCTCAGTCATTCTTACCTCAGATGGCTTGCTATTGTGACACACACACTCCATGTTATTGTAGAAAATGAAATGCAGAATCTAAATGAGTATCTAGCTCATGTTATTGCCTCGTGAAGGACATGATTACATAATCATAATATTATCTCAGAAAAAGTCAGTTAGGCCCAACTGAAACATAGACTAAGCATTGATTGTACATGTTTGGGCTAACTGTCATTGCAATCTCTAATTAATTTGTAATAATAATAATACACTTTGCAATAATATCGTTATTACAATGTTACTACACAGGCATAAGAGCAACATAATGTAAAGCTTTGATGTAACCAGTTCCCTAAGCTGATAGGCTTATCATCTGGGATTGAACTCATTCTACCCCCCCAAAAAATCCATTGATAACATTTACATTATATAATTAATTCAAGCATTATAATGTAGAAAAAGCTGCTCAGGTATTATACAATCTCTCTGAACAGCTTTACTGCTTGCCAAGGAGGTCAAAGTGAACTTTTCTTTTGGTTGAGTCTGTGTTCTGTTCTGTGGAACGTGTGTCATCCAACAGACTTCCAGTAGTCCTGGAAAGGAAGGGGAAGTGTGAGCATGTATGTGACCACCTGACCCGTGACCCTAACTCTCACACCACCGCTTCTTCCCGACCTACCACCAATGAGAGTGTTCTGCTGTCGGACCACCTTCTCTCAGAGTGTGAATCAGACATCTCTCAGTTCGAAATTCCACCCTACTCCCTACGTAGTGCACTACTTGTGACCAGAGCGGTATGGGCTCTTTTCAACAGTAATGGAATAGGGAGTAGGGTACCATTTGGGATGGGAGACAAAGGCCTCTCTGAACGGGAGACAAACGGCTCTCTGAGCGGGAGACAAACGACTCTCTGAACGGGAGACAAACGACTCTCTGAGCGGGAGACAAACGACTCTCTGAGCGGGAGACAAACGGCTCTCTGAACTGGAGACAAACGACTCTCTGAACGGGAGACAAACGGCTCTCTGAGCGGGAGACAAAAGGCTCTCTGAACTGGAGACAAACGACTCTCTGAACTGGAGACAAACGACTCTCTGAACTGAAGACAAAAGGCTCTCTGAACTGAAGACAAAAGGCTCTCTGAACAGGAGACAAACGACTCTCTGAACTGGAGACAAACGACTCTCTGAACTGAAGACAAAAGGCTCTCTGAACTGAAGACAAAAGGCTCTCTGAACAGGAGACAAACGACTCTCTGAACTGGAGACAAACGACTCTCTGAACTGGAGACAAACGACTCTCTGAACTGAAGACAAAAGGCTCTCTGAACAGGAGACAAACGACTCTCTGAACTGGAGACAAACGGCTCTCTGAGCTGGAGACAAAAGGCTCTCTGAGCGGGAGACAAACGACTCTCTGAACAGGAGACAAAAGGCTCTCTGAGCGGGAGACAAACGACTCTCTGAACTGGAGACAAACGGCTCTCTGAACTGGAGACAAACGGCTCTCTGAGCTAAGTGACACTCTGAACGGTTTACTTGTAGCTAACAAGAGTGTGAGGAACTCAACTTTGTTCATACAGAGTGATACTTGAATTAAATGCTAAATGCTAAAAGGAGATAAAGGATTCCTCGACAGTGCCTCTCCACTGAAGCTTGTTTTAGACAGTTTTCTTCTTTTTTTTTGCATCTTTGAGGTATAATTAATTAGTAAAGGGATGAGGTATAATTAATTAATAAATGGATGAGGTATAATTAATTAATAAAGGGATGTTGTATAATTAATAAATAAAGGGATGAGGTATAATTAATTAAAACAGGGATGAGGTATAATTCATTAATAAAGGGATGAGATATTATTAATTAAAAAAGGGATGAGGTATAATTCATTAATAAAGGGATGAGGTATGATTAATAAATAAAGGGATGAGGTATAATTCATTAATAAAGGGATGAGGTATAATTCATTAATAAAGGGATGAGGTATAATTCATTAATAAAGGTATGGGGTATAATTAATTAATAAAGGGATGAGGTATAATTCATTAAAAAGGGATGAGATATAATTCATTAATAAAAGGATGAGGTATTATTAATTTAAAAAGGGATGAGGTATAATTCATTAATAAAGGGATGAGGTATGATTAATAAATAAAGGGATGAGGTATAATTCATTAGTACAGGGATGAGGTATAATTCATTAATAAAGGGATGAGGTATAATTCATTAGTAAAGGGATGAGGTATAATTCATTAATAAAGGGATGAGGTATAATTCATTAATAAAGGGATGGGGTATAATTAATTAATAAAGGGATGAGGTATAATTCATTAATAAAGGGATGAGGTATAATTCATTAGTAAAGGGATTAGGTATAATTCATTAATAAAGGGATGAGGTATAAGTCATTAATAAAGGGATAAGGTATAATTCATTAATAAAGGGATGAGGTATTATTCATTAAAAAAGGGATGAGGTATAATTCATTAATCAAGGGATGAGGTATAATTCATTAATAAAGGGATGAGGTATAATTCATTAATAAAGGGATGAGGTATAATTCATTAAAAAAGGGATGAGTTATAATGGTATAATTCATTAGTAAAGGGATGAGGTATAATTCATTAATTAAGGGACGAGGTATAATTCATTAGTAAAGGGATGAGGTATAATTCATTAATAAAGGGATGAGGTATAATTAATTTAAAAAGGGATGAGGTATAATTAATAAATAAAGGGATGAGGTATAATAAATAAATAAAGGGATGAGGTATAATTCATTAATAAAGGTATGGGGTATAATTAATTAATAAAGGGATGAGGTATAATTCATTAGTAAAGGGATGAGGTATAATTCATTAATAAAGGGATGAGGTATAATTAATTTAAAAAGGGATGAGGTATAATTAATAAATAAAGGGATGAGGTATAATTAATAAATAAAGGGATGAGGTATAATTCATTAGTAAAGGGATGAGGTATAATTCATTAATAAAGGGATGAGGTATAATTCATTAGTAAAGGGATGAGGTATAATTCATTAATAAAGGGGTGAGGTATAATTCATTAGTAAAGGGATAAGGTATAATTAATTAAAACAGGGATGAGGTATAATTCATTAATAAAGGGATGAGATATTATTAATTAAAAAAGGGATGAGGTATAATTCATTAATAAAGGGATGAGGTATGATTAATAAATAAAGGGATGAGGTATAATTAATGAATAAAGGGATGAGGTATAATTCATTAATAAAGGGATGAGGTATAATTCATTAATAAAGGTATGGGGTATAATTAATTAATAAAGGGATGAGGTATAATTCATTAAAAAGGGATGAGATATAATTCATTAATAAAAGGATGAGGTATTATTAATTTAAAAAGGGATGAGGTATAATTCATTAATAAAGGGATGAGGTATGATTAATAAATAAAGGGATGAGGTATAATTCATTAGTACAGGGATGAGGTATAATTCATTAATAAAGGGATGAGGTATAATTCATTAGTAAAGGGATGAGGTATAATTCATTAATAAAGGGATGAGGTATAATTCATTAATAAAGGGATGGGGTATAATTAATTAATAAAGGGATGAGGTATAATTCATTAATAAAGGGATGAGGTATAATTCATTAGTAAAGGGATGAGGTATAATTCATTAATAAAGGGATGAGGTATAAGTCATTAATAAAGGGATGAGGTATAATTCATTAATAAAGGGATGAGGTATTATTCATTAAAAAAGGGATGAGGTATAATTCATTAATCAAGGGATGAGGTATAATTCATTAATAAAGGGATGAGGTATAATTCATTAATAAAGGGATGAGGTATAATTCATTAAAAAAGGGATGAGGTATAATGGTATAATTCATTAGTAAAGGGATGAGGTATAATTCATTAATTAAGGGACGAGGTATAATTCATTAGTAAAGGGATGAGGTATAATTCATTAATAAAGGGATGAGGTATAATTAATTTAAAAAGGGATGAGGTATAATTAATAAATAAAGGGATGAGGTATAATTAATAAATAAAGGGATGAGGTATAATTCATTAGTAAAGGGATGAGGTATAATTCATTAATAAAGGGATGAGGTATAATTCATTAGTAAAGGGATGAGGTATAATTCATTAATAAAGGGGTGAGGTATAATTCATTAGTAAAGGGATAAGGTATAATTCATTAATAAAGGGATGAGGTATAATTCATTAATAAAGGGATGAGGTATAATTCATTAATACAGGGATGAGGTATAATTCATTAATAAAGGGATGAGGTATAATTCATTAATAAAGGAATGGGGTATAATTAATTAATAAAGGGATGAGGTATAATTCATTAATAAAGGGATGAGGTATAATTCATTAATAAAAGGATGACTACATGAAGCATGCTACTAGATCAAATGAGTTGAGGATGCGGATGCAGATGAGGTGGGGATTCACATAGACATTTAAAAGGCCACTAGAGTGAATCGAGTTTGATTGGCTTGACTCTGCAGACGTTATTACGTTTTAAAACCTACTCTGAGCACACGTCTGCAGAAAATGAACCAAATTGGACATGATGTTTTGAGTGACAGTGACATTGTTGATGAGTAAGAATGCCACAGAATGAGCAACGCCCAAAAAGCTGGTTTTTCTTGAATTAAAGATTTACACAATAGTGTGACTATTGGGCAATGCACACACAAAAAAAACAATTTCACAACTATGTACTAGAATGATGAAATACATAGGTCTGACATATTAGTTCACACCCTACACTTTTAAATTAGTTATTTTCACCTCTACACACAGGGGAGGAACCTGACAGACCAGACTACTGTAATTCTTTACATTTGGTTGTTATTCGTAAAAAAATAATAATAATCACCTGCCCATTGGAGCAACCACAGAGCATGCTCAACTAGCATGACTTGTCAGGTCTCTTGCCCCGGGAAATAGGGCAACCCTTAATGTCAAAGTCATTGTAACTCATTCCTTATCTATGTAGTAAATTGATAGCATGTCTGTCATTTTTATCGTATTGAAGAGGGTTAAATCTTCAGGCCGATGATTGACACGTTCCTCATTTTGTCTATCTGCTGTCACGCCTTGGTCATTGTATTTTGTGTTTTTGTTATATGTTTGGGTAGGCCAGGGTGTGACATGGGTTTATATGTTGTATTCGTATTGGTGTTTGTATTATTTGGGATTGCGGCTGATTAGGGGTGTGTCTAGTTAGGCTTGGCTGCCTGAGGCGATTCTCAATCAGAGTCAGGTGCTTGTCGTTGTCTCTGATTGAGAACCATATTTAGACAGCCTGACTTTCGCTTTGTATTTTGTGGGTGTTTGTACCTGTCTCTGGGTAGTAGTCACCAGATAGGCTGTAATTAGTTTCACGTTTCGTTTGTTGTTTTCGTATTTCAGTTATTTCATGTACCGTTTTCATTCATTAAAGTCATGAGTAACCTACACGCTGCATTTCGGTCTGACTCTCTTCTTACAACAGACCAACGTAGTTACAGAAACACCCACCACTCACAGACCGAGCAGTGTGTAAACTGGCAGGAGCTAAAGGAGGACGTTATGGACAGCAGAAGCATGGATTATATGACGTGGGAAGAAATCGACAGGTGGGCGGCCGACCCAGAGAGAGTGCAGGCGCCCGCCTGGGATTCGCTTCAGCAGTGCGAAGAGGGCTACAGGCTAATGGAGTCAAAAAGGAAAACACGGCGATGCAGAGCGAAAACCGAAAGTAACGGGAGAGAGCGCAGAGAGAGAGTGGCTGAGTCAGGAGTCAGACCTGAGCCTACTCTCCCTGTTAATCGTGAAGAGCAGTTGCAGTGGGAGAGGCTGTACCACTTGGAGATTTGGACATGGGAGGAGGAATTAGACGGAAAAGGACCCTGGGCGCAGCCGGGAGAATATCGCCGTCCCAAGGATGAAATAGACGAGGATAAGGCGGAGAGGCGCAGGTATGAGGAGGCAGCACGGCGACGCGGTTGAAAGCCGGAAAAGCAGCCCAAAAAAATTATTGGGGGGGGGGCTAGAAGGGAGAAAAGTTATGCCAGGTAGGAGACCTGCGCATACTCCCTGTGCTCACCGTTGGGCTAGAGAGACCGGGCAGGCAGCGTGTTATGCTATGGAGCGCACAGTGTTTCCAGTGCGGGTGCAGAGCCAGGTGCGGCACATACCAGCCCTTCCTATTGGCCGGGCTAGAGTGGGCATCGAGCCAGGTAAGCTTGGGCAGGCTCGGTGCTCAAGAGCTCCAGCGCAGCCAGCGCTTTTCTCCTCTCCTGCGCTATCGGAGTCTCCCGCCTGTTTAGCGCAGCCAGAGCCTTTCTCCTCTCCTGTGCTGCCGGAGTCTCCAGTCTGCCCAGCGCGACCAGTGCTCCCAGTCTGCCCAGCGCGGCCAGTGCTCCCAGTCTGCCCAGCGCGGCCAGTGCTCCCAGTCTGCCCAGCGCGGCCAGTGCTCCCAGTCTGCCCAGCGCGGCCAGTGCTCGCAGTCTGCCCAGCGCGGCCAGTGCTCCCAGTCTGCCCAGCGCGGCCAGTGCTCCCAGTCTGCCCAGCGCCGCCAGTGCTCCCAGTCTGCCCAGCGCCGCCAGTGCTCCCAGTCTGCTCAGCGCCGCCAGTGCTCCCAGTCTGCCCATCGCCGCCAGTGCTCCCAGTCTGCCCAGTGCTCCCAGTCTGCCCAGTGCTCCCAGTCTGCCCAGCGCCGCCAGTCTGCCTAGCACCGCCAGTCTTCCCAGCGCCGCCAGTCTGCCCAGTGCCGCCAGCAGTGCTCCCAGTCTGCCCAGCGCCGCCAGTGCTCCCAGTCTGCCCAGCGCCGCCAGTGCTCCCAGTCTGCCCAGCGCCGCCAGTGCTCCCAGTCTGCCCAGCACCGCCAGTGCTCCCAGTCTGCCCAGCGCCGCCAGTGCCGCCAGTCAGCCCAGCGCTGCCCGACAACCAGTCTCTTCCAGATCTGCCCGACAACCAGTCTCTTCCAGATCTGCTCGACAACCAGTCTCTTCCAGATCTGCCAGCCAGCCAGGATTTACCGGAGCCTACTACATGCCTGAGCTTCATCTCAGTACTGGGCTTCCTCTCAGTACTGGGCTTCCTCTCAGTTCCGGGCTTCCCCTCAGTCCCGGGCTGCTTCGGTCCCGAGCTGCCCCTCTGTCCCGGGCTGCCCCTCTATCCTGAGATGCCCCTCTGTCCTGAGATGCCCCTCTGTCCTGAGATGCCCCTCTGTCCTGAGATGCCCCTCTGTCCCGAGCTGCTCCTCAGTTATGTGGGGATCTGGGTGAGGACTATTAGGCCATGGTCGCCGGAGAAGGCGGATTATCCCAGGACGCGAAGGGGAGGAACTAGGACATTAATGGAGTGGGGTCCACGTCCCGAGCCAGAACCACCACCATGGACAGACGCCCACCCGGACCCTCCCTATGCTCTTGAGGTGCGTCCGGGAGTCCGCACCTTAGGGGGGGGGGGATTCTGTCACGCCTTGGTCATTGTATTTTGTGTTTTTGTTATATGTTTGGGTAGGCCAGGGTGTGACATGGGTTTATATGTTGTATTCGTATTGGGGTTTGTATTATTTGGGATTGCGGCTGATTAGGGGTGTGTCTAGTTAGGCTTGGCTGCCTGAGGCGATTCTCAATCAGAGTCAGGTGCTTGTCGTTGTCTCTGATTGAGAACCGTATTTAGACAGCCTGACTTTCGCTTTGTATGTTGTGGGTGTTTGTACCTGTCTCTGTGTAGTAGTCACCAGATAGGCTGTAATTAGTTTCACGTTTCGTTTGTTGTTTTCGTATTTCAGTTATTTCATGTACCGATTTCATTCATTAAAGTCATGAGTAACCTACACGCTGCATTTCGGTCTGACTCTCTTCTTACAACAGACGAACGTTGTTACACCTGCTACTTCCAGGCAGCGGTGTGTGGAAAATCAACGCCATTTGATATTTTAAGTAGAAGTTGTTGCACACATAAACTTATATTTGAACAAAGTGCCCTATAATATAGACATCATGGAATATTTTATAAATCATTATTTTGTTTATATGAATGCAATACTGAATGTTATCAGATCTTTAATCAAAACTTAATATTAGATAAAGGGAACCTGAGTGAACAAGTAATACAACCATTACATACCTATTTCATGTACTCCCATTAACAAAGTTGTAACGGCGTTCTTCGTTTGTAGAAAGAGAGTCGGACCGAAATGCAGCGTAGTAGTTACTCATGACTTTAATGAAGAAAGCGATACATGAAATAACTATTACATAATACAAAACAACAAACGGAACGTGAAACCTATTACAGCCTATCTGGTGAAACTACACAGAGACAGGAACATTCACCCACGAAATACAAAGCGAAACCAGGCTACCTAAATACGGTTCCCAATCAGAGACAACGAGAATCACCTGACTCTGATTGAGAACCGCCTCAGGCAGCCAAGCCCATAGAACACCCCTACTCAGCCGCAATCCCAATAATACAAAAACCCCAATACGAAATACAACAACATAAACCCATGTCACACCCTGGCCTGACCAAATAATAAAGAAAACACAAAATACTAAGACCAAGGCGTGACAGAACCACCCCCCTAAGGTGCGGACTCCCGGACGCACCTCAAAACAATAGGGAGGGTCCGGGTGGGCGTCTGTCCATGGTGGCGGTTCCGGCTCGGGACGTGGACCCCACTCCATTAATGTCCTAGTTCCTCCCCTTCGCGTCCTGGGATAATCCACCCTCTCCGCCGACCAGGACCTAATAGTCCTCACCCAGAACCCCACAGAACTGAGGAGCAGCTCGTGACTGAGGGGCATCTCGGGACTGAGGGACAGCTCGGGACTGAGGGGCAGCTCGGGACTGAGGGGCAGCTCGGGACTGAGGCAGCTCGGGACTGAGGGGAAGCTCGGGGCTGAGGGGCAGCTCGGGACTGAGGGGCAGCTCGGGACTGAGGGGCAGCCCGGAACTGAGGGGAAGCCCAGTACTGAGAGAAAGCCCAGCACTGAGAGGAAGCCCAGTACTGAGAGGAAGCTCAGGCAGGTAGTAGGCTCCGGTAGATCCTGGCTGGCTGGCGGATCTGGAAGATTCTGGTTGACTAGCAGATCTGGAAGAGACTGGTTGACTGGCAGATCTGGAAGAGACTGGTTGACTGGCAGATCTGGAAGAGACTGGTTGACTGGCAGATCTGGAAGAGACTGGTTGACTGGAAGATCTGGAAGATTCAGGTTGACTAGCAGATCTGGAAGAGACTGGTTGACTGGCAGATCTGGAAGAGACTGGTTGACTGGCAGATCTGGAAGAGACTGGTTGACTGGCAGATCTAGAAGAGACTGGTTGACTGGCAGATCTAGAAGATCATGGCTGACTGGCTGATCTAGCTGCTCTATGCAGGCTGACAGCTCCTTTCAGACTGACAGCTCTTTGCAGACTGGCAGCTCTGGCTGCTTTATGCAGATTGACAGCTCTGGCTGCTTCATACAGACTGACAGCTCTGACTGCTCCATGCAGGCTGACAGCACCCTGCAGACTGGTAGCTCCTTGCAGACTGACAGCTCCGGCTGCTTCATGCAGACTGACAGCTCTGGCTGCTTCGAAGAGACTGACAGCTTTGACTGCTCCATGCGGGCTGAAAGCTCTGGCTGCTTTATGCAGACTGACAGCTCCTTGCAGACTGACAGCTCTGGCTGCGTCATGCAGACTGACAGCTCTGACTGCTCCATGCAGGCTGACAGCACCCTGCAGACTGGCAGCTCTTTGCAGACTGACAGCTCTTTGCAGACTGACATCTCTGGCTGCTTCATGCAGACTGACAGCACCTTGCAGACTGACAGCTCCCTGTAGACTAGCAGCTCAGGCTGCTCCGAACAGGCAGGAAGCTCCGGCAGCGCTGTAGAGGAGGAAGGCTCTGACAGCGCTGAACAGGCGGGAGACTCCGACAGCGCAGGAGGGAAGGAAGGCTCTGATAGCGCTGAACAGACAGGAGACTCCAGTAGCGCAGGAGGGAAGGAAGGCTCTGGCTGTGCTGAACATGCGAGGCGCACAGAAGGCCTGGTGCGTGGTGCTGGAACTGGTATTACAGGATTGAGGACATGCTCAGGAAGCCTGGTGCGGGGAGCTGCTACCGGAGGACTGGTGTGTGGAGGTGGCTCTGGATAGACCGGACCGTGCAGGCGCACTGGAGCTCTTGAACACCGAGCCTGCCCAAGCTTACCTGGCTCGATGCCCACTCTAGCCCGGCCAATAGGAAGGGCTGGTATGTGCCGCACCAGGCTATGCACCCGCACTGGAAACACTGTGCGCTCCATAGCATAACATGGTGTCTGCCCAGTCTCTCTAGCCCACCGGTAAGCACAGGGAGTTTGCGCAGGTCTCCTACCTGGCATAGCCATACTCCCTTTACGCCCCCCCCCAATAATTGTTTTGGGCTGCTTTTCGGGCTTCCAACCGCGTCGCCGTGCTGCCTCCTCATACCAGCGCCTCTCCGCTTTAGCCGCCTCTATTTCTTCCTTGGGACGGCGATATTCTCCAGGCTGAGCCCAGGGTCCTTTTCCGTCTAATTCCTCCTCCCATGTCCAATTCTCCAAGTGGTGCAGCCTCTCCCACTGCAACTACTCTTCACGATTAACAGGGAGAGTTGGCTCAGGTCTGAACCCAGACTCAGCCACTCTCTCTCTGCGCCCTCCCCCAATAAATATTTGGGGGTTACTTTCGGAATTCGCTCTGCGCCGACGTGTCTTTCTTTTTGACTCCATTCGCCTATAGCCCTCTTCGCATTGCTCCAGCGAATCCCAGGCGGGTTCCTGCACTCTCTCTGGGTCGGCCGCCCACCTGTCTATTTCTTCCCACGTCGTATACTCCATGCCTTTGCTGTCCATAACGTCCTCCTTTTTCTGCTCCAGCTGTCGCTGCCTGTTAACACGCTGCTCGGTCCGAGTGTGGTGGGTGATTCTGTAACGGCGTTCTTCGTTTGTAGAAAGAGAGTCGGACCGAAATGCAGCGTAGTGGTTACTCATGACTTTAATGAAGAAAGCGATACATGAAAATAACTATTACAAAATACAAAACAACAAACGGAACGTGAAACCTATTACAGCCTATCTGGTGAAACTACACAGAGACAGGAACAATCACCCACGAAATACAAAGCGAAACCAGGCTACCTAAATACGGTTCCCAATCAGAGACAACGAGAATCACCTGACTCTGATTGAGAACCGCCTCAGGCAGCCAAGCCCATAGAACACCCCTACTCAGCCGCAATCCCAATAATACAAAAACCCCAATACGAAATACAACAACATAAACCCATGTCACACCCTGGCCTGACCAAATAATAAAGAAAACACAAAATACTAAGACCAAGGCGTGACAAAAGTTATGGACCCAATGCCCTTGTGTGAAAAAGGAATTGCTTCCTTTATACTCAATAACTTTATCTGCACTGACTACAAACAACCACTTCCTGTAGTTGTTGAACAGTCTCTCACATCACTGTGGAGGAATTTACTGTAGCTGCACTGACTACAACCAACCACTTCCTGTAGTTGTTGAACAGTCTCTCACATCGCTGTGGAGGAATTTACTGTAGCTGCACTGACTACAACCAACCACTTCCTGTAGTTGTTGAACAGTCTCTCACATCACTGTGAAGGAATTTACTGTAGCTGCACTGACTCCAACCAACCACTTCCTGTAGTTGTTGATCAGTCTCTCACATCGCTGTGGAGAAATTGTGGCCCACTCTTCCATGTAGAACTGCTTTAACTGAACAACATTTATGGGTTCTCAAGCATGAACTGCTCGTTTCAAGTCCTGCCACAACATCTCAATTGGGATTAGATCTGGACTTTGACTAGGCCAGTCCAAAACTTCAAATATGTTTATTTTTAGTCATTTTCATGTAGACTCGATTGTGTGTTTTGGATCATTGTCTTGCTGCATAACTCAGCTACGCTTCAGCTTCAGTTTACAGACGGATGGCCTGACATTCTCCTGCAGAATTCATGGTTCCTTCTATTAAGGCAAGTCGTCCAGGTCCTGAGGCAGCAAAGCATCCCCCAAACCATCATACTACCACCACCATGCTTGACGGTTGGTATGAGGTTTTCACTGTGGAATGCAGTGTTTAGTTTTTCCAGGCATAATGGGGCCCTGTCATGTCGTTTTTGTGTTATTTGTAAACTCAGGTTCCCTAATTATCTAATATTAGGTTTTGATTGAAGATCTGATAAAATTCAGTATAAAAAATATGAAAAAATAAAGAAAATCAGAAAGGGAGCAAATACTTTGTCATTGTACTTTTTCATTGTACAGAATGCATATCCCCTTGAGCATGGTGAAGTTAGGATGGTGTATCAATACACCCAGTCACTACAAAGATAACAGGCGTCCTTCCTAACTCAGTTGACGGACAGGAAGGAAACTGCTCAGGGATTTCTCCATGAGGCCAATGGTGACTTTAAAGCAGAGTTGAATGGCTGTGATCGGAGAAACCTGAGGATGGATCAACAACATAGTAGTTACTCCACAATACCAACCTAATTGACAGAGTGAAAAGAAGGAAGACTGTACAGAATAAAAATATTGCAAAATATGCATCCTGTAAAAGGCACTAAAGTAAGACTTGCAAGACTTTAAATGGCTGTCTAGCAATTATCTATAATCACCTTGACAGAGCTTGAATCATGTTTTTAAGAGTAATGGACAAATATTGTGCAATCCAGGTATAGAAAGCTCTTAGAGACTTACAGCTGTAATCGCTGCTAAAGGTCCTTCAACAAAGTATTGACTGAGGGGTGTGAATATTTCTATATATCGATGAGATGTTTCTGTGTTTCATTTGCAATAAATTAGCAAACATTTCTAAAAAATGTATTTTCAGTTTGTCATTATGGGGTATTGTGATGTCATTATGGGGTATTGTGATGTCATTATGGGGTATTGTGATGTCATTATGGGGTATTGTGTGTAGATGGATGAGAAAAAACACATGGACTGTAACACAATAAAATGTGGAATTAAGTCAAGGGGTATGAATATTTTGTAAAGGCGCTATAATCCCAACATTTTGACCATCTTTGTAAAGCCCTAGTCATTTTGTTGACTTGACAAAAGTCATTTCTGAAGATTATTATTTATTTCATGTGATTAGTGATTCATTTCCGTCTGTCCTTCATTTTAAGGTGAACTCTGTTACGTGAGCTGAACTCTCATTTTATACGGTGAAACTATTCCTTTAAAACCTTTTTTTTCTTCAAAAGAAACACTGAACATCTAATAGTTAAATTATAGTGTAAAGCAGGTGAGCTGGTTCTACTATTTTGGGTCATGTTCTAGTGTTTTGGGCCCTGTTCTACTATTTTGGGCCATGTTCTAGTGTTTTGGGCCATGTTCTTGAGTTTTGGGCCCTGTTCTAGTGTTTTGGGCCATGTTCTAGTGTTTTGGGCCATGTTCTTGAGTTTTGGGCCCTGTTCTAGTGTTTTGGGCCATGTTCTAGTGTTTTGGGCCATGTTCTAGTGTTTTGGGCCCTGTTCTAGTGTTTTGGGCCATGTTCTAGTGTTTTGGGCCATGTTCTAGTGTTTTGGGCCATGTTCTAGTGTTTTGGGCCATGTTCTAGTGTTTTGGGCCATGTTCTAGTGTTTTGGGCCCTGTTCTAGTGTTTTGGGCCATGTTCTAGTGTTTTGTGGTGGAAAGCGGAGATAGACAGGCTAGAAATGTTTAAACAATTATTTGTCTTTTTTTACGCTTGCATTTCCTAGCACACAACAAGACTTCCACCCCCGTCACAAGAGGACTCGTGGCTGATTTATGATGAAGTCGTCAACCCTGTTACTTTATTCGTCACTTAACAGGCACTAGCTATAGTCCATTTTTTAAAATTTAACCTCTTCAGATGGGAAAACATGTTTTCTAGTAAGTTAAATGTGCTCTTTATGACAGTATGTTTTTTTTTACCAAGGTACACTACTCAAAAGACATCTAATTGGTGGAAGGTCTCTTCTATTTGTATAACAGTCTTCATTTTGATACATATATTTTACATTCTATTATGTACAGACTTCTCATACTAGTATACTTCGTACTCGTTCTTCTATTGTTTGTTTCTATTTGTTATTTTTGGACTTTTGTATTTGGCATTTGACTCTTGACAGATATCGTTATTGTACAGCATTGTTGAAGAGAGTTAGCAAGCAAGCATTTCACTGTACCGTGTGTACAGTACGTGACCAATACACTTTGATTAGATTTGGAGAGGGAGTGAAAGAGCTTTCGCTGTGTCTCTGGTACTTGTGAAAGAGAGGGAGACCTTTGGATGGGTGTCGGGTGCTTGTAGTGGGAGAGAGCGGGAGAGCTTTAGGTGGGTGTCAGGTGCTTGTAGTGGGAGAGAGCGGGAGAGCTTTAGGTGGGTGTCGGGTGCTTGTAGTGGGAGAGAGCGGGAGAGCTTTAGGTGGGTGTCGGGTGCTTGTAGTGGGAGAGAGCGGGAGAGCTTTAGGTGGGTGTCGGGTGCTTGTAGTGGGAGAGAGCGGGAGAGCTTTAGGTGGGTGTCGGGTGCTTGTAGTGGGAGAGAGCGGGAGAGCTTTAGGTGGGTGTCGGGTGCTTGTAGTGAGAGAGAGCGGGAGAGCTTTAGATGGGTGTCGGGTGCTTGTAGTGGGAGAGAGTGGGAGAGCTTTAGATGGGTGTCGGGTGCTTGTAGTGGGAGAGAGTGGGAGAGCTTTAGGTGGGTGTCGGGTGCTTGTAGTGAGAGAGAGCGGGAGAGCTTTAGATGGGTGTCGGGTGCTTGTAGTGGGAGAGAGTGGGAGAGCTTTAGATGGGTGTCGGGTGCTTGTAGTGGGAGAGAGTGGGAGAGCTTTAGATGGGTGTCGGGTGCTTGTAGTGGGAGAGAGCCGGAGAGCTTTAGATGGGTGTCGGGTGCTTGTAGTGGGAGAGAGTGGGAGAGCTTTGGATGGGTGTTGGGTGCTTGTAGTGTGAGAGAGCGGGAGAGCTTTGGATGGGTGTTGGGTGCTTGTAGTGTGAGAGAGCGGGAGAGCTTTGGATGGGTTTCGGGTGCTTGTAGTGGGAGAGAGTGGGAGAGCTTTAGATGGGTGTCGGGTGCTTGTAGTAGGAGAGAGTGGGAGAGCTTTGGATGGGTGTTGCGTGCTTGTAGTGGGAGAGAGCCGGAGAGCTTTAGATGGGTGTCGGGTGCTTGTAGTGGGAGAGAGTGGGAGAGCTTTAGATGGGTGTCGGGTGCTTGTAGTGGGAGAGAGCGGGAGAGCTTTGGCGCTATGGACTGGTGCTTGTACTGAGAGTGATGGAGAGCAGAAGAGCTTTGGCTACGTGTCTGGTACTTGCATTGAAAGTGGGTGAGCTTTGAAACTACTAACTGGTAGGTTAGGTTAATGGTGCCTGTATTGGGAGAGCTGGAGAGCAAAAGAACGGGAGGACGAGAGCTGCACATACCAGGCAGGAAGTTGTTCTAGAGAGTGGGGAAGATAAGGAGAAATAGTGTGTGTGAGAGAGAGTGAAACAGAGTTGGGTTCTGCTTTTTTTTCCCTGCTCACACAAACACACACACACACGTCCAGATTGAAACAAAATCACAGAATGATGGTACTGAGAGACTTAAGACTCCTGTTGGAGGGACTAACAGACTTACCGTCTGCTGTTGGTGGGACTGAGAGACTTAATCGTCTCCTGTTGGAGGGACTGAGAGACTTAACGTCTCCTGTTGGAGGGACTGAGAGACTTAATCGTCTCCTGTTGGAGGGACTGAGAGACTTAACGTCTCCTGTTGGAGGGACTGAGAGACTTAATCGTCTCCTGTTGGAGGGACTGAGAGACTTAACGTCTCCTGTTGGAGGGACTGAGAGACTTAACGTCTCCTGTTGGAAGGACTGGGAGACTTAACGTATCCTGTTGGAGGGAATAACAGACTTACCATCTGCTGTCGGAGAGACTGAGAGACTTAACGTCTCCTGTTGGAGGGACTGAGACTTAATGTATCCTGTTGGAGGGACTGAGACTTAACGTCTCCTGTTGGAGGGACTGAGAGACGTAAGACTCCTGTTGGAGGGACTGAGACTTAATGTATCCTGTTGGAGGGACTGAGACTTAACGTCTCCTGTTGGAGGGACTGAGACTTAATGTATCCTGTTGGAGGGACTGAGACTTAACGTCTCCTGTTGGAGGGACTGAGAGACGTAAGACTCCTGTTGGAGGGACTGAGACTTAACGTCTCCTGTTGGAGGGACTGAGAGACTTAAGACTCCTGTTGGAGGGACTGAGAGACTTAAGACTCCTGTTGGAGGGACTGAGAGACTTAACGTCTCCTGTTGGAGGGACTGAGAGACTTAACGTCTCCTGTTGGAGGGACTGAGAGACTTAACGTCTCCTGTTGGAGGGACTGAGATACTTAATCGTCTCCTGTTGGAGGGACTGAGCGACTTAATCGTCTCCTGATGGAGGGACTGAGAGACTTAATCGTCTCCTGTTGGAGGGACTGAGACTTAACGTCTCCTGATGGAGGGACTGAGAGACTTAATCGTCTCCTGTTGGAGGGACTGAGACTTAACGTCTCCTGTTTACAGTCCAGAAAAGTGTCCCTCAAACCTAACAAAAACTTAAGCTATGATCTGCATATTTTGAGTCATTCAACATGAATTTGTGTCATGCTACAGTACGTGTTCTATAAATGTGTATTAGCGTATTACTTTGTTAATAAAGACTGTCACACACAGGACTGCAGTGAGACGTTTGAAAACAGAGGTTGTTGTTTTCAGCTGCCATGTTACGTTCCACGACACGTTCATACTATACTCTTAGAAAAAAAAATGCTATCCAGAACCTAAAAGGGTTCTTTGGCTGTCCCCATAGGAGAACCCTTTAAACAACCATTTTTGGTTCCAGTTAAAACCCTTTTGGTTTCAGTTAGAACCCTTTTGGTTCCAGATAGAACCCTTTTGGTTCCAGTTAGAACCCTTTTGGTTCCAGATAGAACCCTTTTAGTTCCAGTTAGAACCCTTTTGGTTCCAGTTAGAACCCTTTTGGTTCCAGATAGAACCCTTTTGGTTCCAGTTAGAACCCTTTTGGTTCCAGATAGAACCCTTTTGGTTCCAGTTAGAACCCTTTTGGTTCCAGATAGAACCCTTTTAGTTCCAGTTAGAACCCTTTTGGTTCCAGTTAGAACCCTTTTGGTTCCAGATAGAACCCTTTTGGTTCCAGTTAGAACCCTTTTGGTTCCAGTTAGAACCCTTTTGGTTACATACTTTTGGTTACAGTTAAAACCCTTTTGGTTCCAGTTAGAACCCTTTTGGTTCCAGTTAGAACCCTTTTGGTTCCAGATAGAACCCTTTTGGTTCCAGATATAACCCTTTTGGTTCCAGTTAGAACCCTTTTGGTTCCAGTTAGAACCCTTTTGGTTACAGTTAAAACCCTTTTGGTTCCAGTTCGAACCCTTTTGGTTCCAGTTAGAACCCTTTTGGTCACAGTTAAAACCCTTTTGGTTCCAGTTAGAACCCTTTTGGTTCCAGTTACAACACTTTTGGTTCCAGATAGAACACTTTTGAGTTCCATTTTGAGTGTAGGAACCTAACACAACCAGTGTCTGGAAAGAACTAAACCCAAATATAAGTTTCAGACACATTTAGCTTTCACTATGTGTTTTTATGGAAACCCATCTCTCCCAAACATGCACTTCTCACTCTAGTAATGACTACATGTGGATCTAATTGAGTAAAACTGAGACCGAGAAATGAAGCACAGAGAGAGAGAGGTAGAAAGAGAGAGAGATTGAGAGGGAGAGAGAGAGGCAGAGAGGGAGAGAGAGGTACAAAGAGAGAGAGATTGAGAGGGAGAGAGAGATTGAGAGGGAGAGAGAGAGGTAGAAAGAGAGAGAGATTGAGAGGGAGAGAGAGAGGGAGAGAGAGATTGAGAGGGAGAGAGAGAGGCAGAGAGGGAGAGAGAGGTAGAAAGAGAGAGATTGAGAGGGAGAGAGAGAGGTAGAAAGAGAGAGAGATTGAGAGGGAGAGAGAGATTGAGAGGGAGAGAGAGAGGCAGAGAGAGACTGACATACAGAGCAGTGTACAATTTACTATCTATTAACACTCTGAATCATACTGGTTACTCTATTAACACTCTGAATCATACTGGTTACCCTGTTAACACTCTGAATCATACTGGTTACTCTATTAACACTCTGAATCATACTGGTTACTCTATTAACACTCTGAATCATACTGGTTACTCTATTAACACTCTGAATCATACTGGTTACTCTATTAACACTCTGAATCATACTGGTTACTCTATTAACACTCTGAATCATACTGGTTACTCTATTAACACTCTGAATCATACTGGTTACTCTATTAACACTCTGAATCATACTGGTTACTCTATTAACACTCTGAATCATACTGGTTACTCTATTAACACTCTGAATCATACTGGTTACTCTATTAACACTCTGAATCATACTGGTTACTCTATTAACACTCTGAATCATACTGGTTACTCTATTAACACTCTGAATCATACTGGTTACTCTATTAACACTCTGAATCATACTGGTTACTCTATTAACACTCTGAATCATACTGGTTACTCTATTAACACTCTGAATCATACTGGTTACTCTATTAACACTCTGAATCATACTGGTTACTCTATTAACACTCTGAATCATACTGGTTACTCTATTAACACTCTGAATCATACTGGTTACTCTATTAACACTCTGAATCATACTGGTTACTCTATTAACACTCTGAATCATACTGGTTACTCTATTAACACTCTGGATCATACTGGTTACTCTATTAACACTCTGAATCATACTGGTTACTCTATTAACACTCTGAATCATACTGGTTACTCTATTAACACTCTGAATCATACTGGTTACTCTATTAACACTCTGAATCATACTGGTTACTCTATTAACACTCGGAATCATACTGGTTACTCTATTAACACTCTGAATCATACTGGGTTCTCTCCATCAGACACACATGTCTGTGTTGGCTGTGAAAATGTTTTATTACTCTTAAAGTGCAAATAATGGAAAATAAATTCTGTGAGCAATGAACAAGGACAGTCTCTCTGTGTCCCAAATGGCATCAAGTTCCCAGTGTCGCACTACTTATGACCAGGGTCCCATTGGGCTCTAGTCAAAACTAGTGCACTATATATGGAATAGGGTGCCATTTGGAACACAGTTATATGGAACAGAGGTTTCATAAGGTTGCCTGGTCCAATAGGATAGCCTGTCAATGTTGTAACAGACAGAGAGAGTGGATCTCTAACCCATAGTAACACCAGTAAGGGAAACAGAAATCAGTGTAAGTAAGACATTGGGCTCTTTGGGGTTGATCTATCTCGTCACTGACCAAAGTTTTCTATTTTAGGTGAAACCATATACACTTCTGCTTTGTCTAAGTTTTTGTGTAAATATCCTCAGGGCATGGTACTATTTGTAATTCTCTATTTTCTATTCTTAGAGCGGTGAAGCATTACATTTGTGAAGCATTCGGTGTTAAATAGATAGACGGAGACCCTCAGTGATCGAGACTGAGTTACTTAGAGAACTGGAGAGGACTGGAGGGGGGGTGACTGGAGAGGACTGGAGGGGGGACTGGAGGGGACTGGGGGGGGCTGGAGAGGACAGGTAGGTATGTATGTATTAGGGTTCAGGAGAGAGGTAGGTATGTATTATGGTTCAGGAGAGAGGTAGGTATGTATTAGGGTTCAGGAGAAAGAGTCTGTCTGTCTGTCTGTCTGTCTGTCTGTCTGTCTGTCTGTCTGTCTGTCTGTCTGTCTGTCTGTCTGTCTGTCTGTCTGTCTGTCTGTCTGTCTGTCTGTCTGTCTGTCTGTCTGTCTGTCTGTCTGTCTGTCTGTCTGTCTGTCTGTCTGTCTGTCTGTCTGCCTGTCTGCCTGTCTGCCTGTTTGTCCAGTGGGCTTCTGCTATGTCAGTGCTGACTCTACAGTAGGTAGGTCTTCCTCCACAGAGGCTTATGTGTGTGTGTGTGTGTGTGTGTGTGTGTGTGTGTGTGTGTGTGTGTGTGTGTGTGTGTGTGTGTGTGTGTGTGTGTGTGTGTGTGTGTGTGTGTGTGTGTGTGTGTGTGTGTGTGTGTGTGTGTGTGTGTGTGTGTGTGTGTGTGTGTGTGTGTGTGTGTGTTTATCTATATGCCAGACAGGTCTTCCTCCAGGTCAAACGGCTGGTTCCTGTCTAGGTTTCAGCCAACCACCATAAAACTTCAACTACAAAGGGAGGGTGTGATGTTGCACTATTCTGGCCTAGCAAAGCTAATGTCTCATGTCATTTTGACGTAGGCAACACCATTGGGGATTCTAATGCTGGTCTATGTCATGCACATTAGGACTTCAGAACATTGTTCTTGATATTTTCTCTGCAAAAAAATAGAAATAATTAAGTAACACTGCTAAAGAGAACTGTATCAGAGACAATATGTTGTTTATACCTTGGACCTAACTGTCCTATCTGTCCTAACTGTCCTATCTGTCCTAACTGTCCTAACTGTCCTAACTGTCATATCTGTCCTATCTGTCCTGTCTGTCCTAACTGTCATATCTGTCCTAACTGTCCTATCTGTCCTAACTGTCCTATCTGTCCTATCTGTCCCAACTGTCCTAACTGTCCTATCTGTCCTATCTGACCTAACTGCCCTATCTGTCCTAACTGTCCTGTCTGTCCTAACTGTCCTATCTGTCCTAACTGTCCTATCTGTCATGTCTGTCCTAACTGTCCTATCTGTCCTAACTGTCCTATCTCTCCTATCTATCCTAACTGTCCTATCTGTCCTAACTATCCTATCTGTCCTATCTATCCTAACTGTCCTAACTGTCTTATCAGTCCTAACTGTACTATGTGTCCTATCTGTCCTAACTGTCATATCTATCCTAACTGTACTACCCATCCTAACTGTTCTATCTGCCCTAACTGTCCTATCTGTCCTAACTGTTCTATCTGTCCTAACTGTCCTATCTGTCCTAACTGTCCTAAAACGGGCCTATCTGTACTAACTGTCATATCTGTCATATCTGTCCTAACTGTCCTAACTGTCATATCTGTCCTAACTGTGCTATCTGTCATAAATGTCCTATCTGTCCTAATTGACCTACTGTCCTATCTGTCCTCTCTGTCCTAACTGTCCAAAGTATAAACAACGTATTGTGTCTGATACAGGGGTGTAACCGGGACTGAGTAATTCTGCACTTTAAGTTTGACTGAACAGAAGTAACGTGGTCAGAAGAATGAGATGTCTGTGGTCGTTTTCGGGCACGACGATGTCGTGATTCGGGCGCGACGTGGCCGTGATTCGGCCTCGACGTGGCCGTGATTCGTGCGCGACGTGGCCGTGATTCGTGCGCGACGTGGCCGTGATTCGGGCGCGACGTGGCCGTGATTCGGGTGCGACGTGGCTGTGATTCAGGCGTGACGTGGCTGTGATGGTTTTATTTAGAGTCTGAGCCTGAGACATGGGACCATGTAATAGACTCTCTCTTTGTAAACCGAACAACAACAAGGCTGAGACTCATAATGAAACTCTGATGCGGCACGTGCCGAAAAACCACCATGTTGTTTGTGTGGTAGGATGTGATTGATTACTTAATCAGGTGTGGCAACTTCTGATATTACACACACACACACACACGCACGCACGCACGCACGCACGCACACACACACACACACACACACACACACACACACACACACACACACACACACGCCCGGCAGGGGGTACCGGTACTTTAAAGGTCAGACCAACAGATTTCTAAACAGCTTTTATCCCGTGGCACTAAGACTGTTAAATGCCTAACAACAACAGCTTCCCCTCACTCCTACGCTGCTGTTAAAATTATTATTGATTAGATGTATTACTACCACTATGCTGCGGTTGGGTATTATATTGCTTCAGTCCTCTCCAGTCCTCTCCAGTCCTATCCAGTCCTCTCCAGTGTTCCCCAGTCCTCTCCAGTCCTCTCCAGTCCTCTCCAGTGTTCCCCAGTCCTCTCCAGTCCTCTCCAGTCCTCTCCAGTCCCCTCCAGTCCTCTCCAGTCCTCCCCAGTCCTCTCCTGTCCCCCCCAGTCCTCTCCAGTCCCCCCCAGTCCTCTCCAGTCCCCTCCAGTCCTCTCCAGTCCTCCCCAGTCCTCCCCTGTCCTCTCCAGTCCTCCCCAGTCCTATCCAGTCCTCTCCAGTGTTCCCCAGTCCTCTCCAGTCCTATCCAGTCCTCTCCAGTGTTCCCCAGTCCCCTCCAGTCCTCTCCAGTCCTCTCCAGTGTTCCCCAGTCCTCTCCAGTCCTCTCCAGTCCTCTCCAGTCCCCTCCAGTCCTCTCCAGTCCTCCCCAGTCCTCTCCTGTCCCCCCAGTCCTCTCCAGTCTCCTCCAGTCCTCTCCAGTCCTCCCCAGTCCTCCCCTGTCCTCTCCAGTCCTCCCCAGTCCTACATGCACATTACCATTAACTGTCAGTCGCACTGTAAAGCGTATCTTCAGCCCTATGGATTGAATAGAGCCCTACACTTACACCCACCCACCACTGTAAAGCGTATCTTCAGCCCTATGGATTGAATAGAGCCCTACACTTACACCCACCCACCACTGTAAAGCGTATCTTCAGCCCTATGGATTGAATAGAGCCCTACACTTACACCCACCCACCACTGTAAAGCGTATCTTCAGCACTATGGATTGAATAGAGCCCTACACTTACATACACCCACCACTGTTGCCATACTGTTTACAATTAATAGTAGTGTTATTATAAAACATTTGTTCTCTCTCTCTCTTCCCTCTCTCTCTCTTCTGTCTCTCTTCCCTCTCTCTCTCTTCTCTCTTCTCTCTCTCTTCCCACTCTCTCTCTTCTCTCTCTCTTTCCCTCTCTCTCTCTTCTCTCTCTTCTCTCTCTCTTCTCTCTCTCTTCCCTCTCTCTTCTCTCTCTCTCTCCTCTCTCTCTTCTGTCTCTCTCTCTTCTCTCTCTCTCTCTTATCTCTCTCTCTTCTCTCTCTCTTCCCCCTCTCTCTCTTCTCTCTCTCTTCCCCTCTCTCTCTCTTCTCTCTCTCTTCTCTCTCTCTTCTCTCTCTCTTCCCTCTCTCTCTCTTCTGTCTCTCTCTCTTCTCTCTCTCTCTCTCTCTCTCTCTCTCTCTCTCTCTCTCTTCTGTCTCTCTCTCTTCTCTCTCTCTTCCCTCTCTCTCTCTTCTGTCTCTCTCTCTTTCCCTCTCTCTTCTCTCTCTCTTCTCTCTCTCTTCCCTCTCTCTCTCTTCTGTCTCTCTTCCCTCTCTCTCTCTTCTCTCTCTCTTCTCTCTCTCTTCCCCCTCTCTCTCTTCTCTCTCTCTTCCCTCTCTCTCTCTTCTGTCTCTCTTCCCTCTCTCTCTCTTCTCTCTCTCTTCTCTCTCTTTCCCCCCTCTCTCTCTTCTCTCTCTTTCCCTCTCTCTCTTCTGTCTCTCTTCCCTCTTTCTCTCTCAATTCAATTTTAATGTAAGGGCTTTATTGGCATGGGAAACATATGTTAACATTGCCAAGCAAGTGAAGTAGATAATGAACAATAAGAAATGTACAGTCTCTCTCTCTCTCTCTCTCTCTCTCTCTCTCTCTCTCTCTCTCTCTCTCTCTCTCTCTCTCTCTCTCTCTCTCTCTCTCTCTCCCTCTCTCTCCCTCTCTTTCTCCCTCTCTCTCCTGCTGTCCCTCTCTCTCTCTCCCTCTCCCTCTCTCTCCCTCTCTCTCTCTCTCTCTCCCTCTCTTTCTCCCTCTCTCTCCAGCTGTCTCTCTCTCTCCCTCTCTCTCCCTCTCTTTCTCCCTCTCTCTCCTGCTGTCTCTCTCTCAATTCAATTCAAGGGCTTTATTGGCACGGGAAACATGTGTTAATATTTCCAAAGCAAGTGAAGTATTTAATAAACAAAAGTGAAATGAACAATAAAAGTTAACAGTAAACATTACACTCACGGAAGTTCCAAAAGAATAAAGGCATTTAAAATGTAATATTATTTATATATACAGTGTTGTAACGATGTGCAAATAGTTAAAGTACAAAAGGGAAAATAAATAAACATAAATATGGGTTGTATTTTCAATGGTGTTTGTTCCTCACTGGTTGTCCCTTTCTTGTGGCAACAGGTCACAAATCTTGCTGCTGTGACACTGTGGTATTTCACCCAATAGATATATGGGAGTTTATCAAAATAGGGTTTGTTTTCAAATTCTTTGTGGATCTCTGTAATCTGAGGGAAATATGTGTTTCTAATATTGTCATACATTTGGCAGGAGGGGAGGATGTGCAGCTCGGTTTCCACCTCATTTTGTGGGCAGTGTGCACATAGCCTGTCTTCTCTATGGCGGCCTTTCTCAATAGCAAGGCTATGCTCTCTCTCTCACCCCCCTCCCCTGTCTCTTTCTCTTTCTGTTTGTTATCAGAGTAATGTTACCACACACTAGGGACTAGCGTACATAACTGAGCCATGATGCGCGTTTATTATGCACCACTCAACTGCTCTAAAGATCACTTCACGCTGTCTCACAAGCTGAATGGCCAGTGCTTAGCAACGACATTCGTGGTGACGTAAATGTGATGACACTGACCCTGTATATAGCACTCTGTCTTACTCCTTATTTCTGGTGTTAGTAGAAAACATTTGTTCTCTCTCTATCTTCTCTCTCTGTGTCTGTCTCTCTCTTCCCTCTATCTTCTCTCTCTTCCATCTCTCTCCCCCCCCTATCTCTCTGCCATCTCTCTCCCCCCCCCTCTCTCTCTCAATTCAATTTCAATTTAAGGGCTTTATTGGCATGGGAAACACATGTTAACATTGCTAAAGCAAGTGAAGTAGATAATAAACAAAAGTGAAATAAACAAATAAAAATTAACAGTCTCTCTCTCTCTCTCTCTCTCTCCCTCTCTCTCTCTCTCTCTCTCTCTCTCTCTCTCTCTCTCTCTCTCTCTCTCTCTCTCTCTCTCTCTCTCTCTCTCTCCCTCTCTCTCTCTCTCTCTCTCTCTCTCTCTCTCTCTCTCTCTCTCTCTCTCTCTCTCTCTCTCTCTCTCTCTCTCTCTCTCTCTCTCTCTCTCTCTCTCTCTCTCTCTCTCTCTCTCTCTCTCTCTCTCTCTCTCTCTCTCTCTCTCTCTCTCTCTCTCTCTCTCTCTCTCTCTCTCTCTCTCTCTCTCTCTCTCTCTCTCTCTCTCTCTCTCTCTCTCTCTCTCTCTCTCTCTCTCTCTCTCTCTCTCTCTCTCTCTCTCTCTCTCTCTCTCTCTCTCTCTCTCTCTCTCTCTCTCTCTCTCTCTCTCTCTCTCTCTCTCTCTCTCTCTCTCTCTCTCTCTCTCTCTCTCTCTCTCTCTCTCTCTCTCTCTCTCTCTCTCTCTCTCTCTCTCTCTCTCTCTCTCTCTCTCTCTCTCTCTCTCTCTCTCTCTCTCTCTCTCTCTCTCTCTCTCTCTCTCTCTCTCTCTCTCTCTCTCTCTCTCTCTCTCTCTCTCTCTCTCTCTCTCTCTCTCTCTCTCTCTCTCTCTCTCTCTCTCTCTCTCTCTCTCTCTCTCTCTCTCTCTCCCTCTCTCCCTCTCTCCCTCTCTCTCTCTCCCTCTCTCTCTCTCTCCCTCTCCCTCTCCCTCTCTCTCTCTCCCTAAACCATACCTACCTGTCTCCTTAACCCTAAACCATACCTACCTGTCTCCTGAAACCTAAACCATACCTACCTGTCTCCTGAACCCTAAAGCATACCTACCTGTCTCCTGAACCCTAAACCATACCTACCTGTCTCCTGAACCCTAAACCATACCTACTTGTCTCCTGAACCCTAATCCATACCTACCTGTCTCCTGAACCCTAAACCATACCTACCTGTCTCCTGAACCCTAAACCATACCTACCTGTCTCCTGAACCCTAAACCATACCTACATGTCTCCTTAACCTTAAACCATACCTACCTGTCTCCTTAACCCTAAACCATACCTACCTGTCTCCTGAACCCTAAACCATACCTACCTGTCTCCTGAACCCTAAACGATACCTACCTTTCTCCTGAACCCTAAACCATACCTAACTTTCTCCTGAACCCTAAACCATACCTACCTTTCTCCTGAACATTAAACCATACCTACCTGTCTCCTGTCTCCTGAACCCTAAACCATACCTACCTTTCTCCTGAACCCTAAACCATACCTACTTGTCTCCTGAACCCTAATCCATACCTACCTGTCTCCTGAACCCTAAACCATACCTACCTGTCTCCTGAACCCTAAACCATACCTACATGTCTCCTTAACCTTAAACCATACCTACCTGTCTCCTTAACCCTAAACCATACCTACCTGTCTCCTGAACCCTAAACCATACCTACCTGTCTCCTGAACCCTAAACGATACCTACCTTTCTCCTGAACCCTAAACCATACCTAACTTTCTCCTGAACCCGAAACCATACCTACCTTTCTCCTGAACATTAAACCATACCTACCTGTCTCCTGTCTCCTGTCTCCTGAACCCTAAACCATACCTACCTGTCTCCTGTCTCCTGAACCCTAAACCATACCTACCTGTCTCCTGTCTCCTGTCTCCTGAACCCTAAACCATACCTACCTGTCTCCTGTCTCCTTAACCCTAAACCATACCTATCTGTCTCCTTAACCCTAAACCATACCTACCTTTCTCCTGAACCCTAAACCATACCTACCTGTCTCCTGTCTCCTGTCTCCTGAACCCTAAACCATACCTACCTGTCTCCTGTCTCCTGAACCCTAAACCATACCTCTCTCTCCCCTCTCCATGATGTGTGTTTCTCTGCCTGTGCGTTTCTTATTCACCACCCCTGCTCTAAAGATGGGATCAATTCACACTGTCTCACAAGCTAAATGTCCAGTGCTGAGCAATGGCATTCATAGTGGGGGACATCTCTCTCTCCCTTCTCTCTCCCTATCCATCCGTCTAGATATAGCAACATCTTCATCAGTGATGGCATCTCGGCTGCCATTTTGGTTCAATATGGCCGCTGATCCGAGGCTCTGAGGGTGAAGGAGGTTGTGGCCCCTGGGGGCCTTGAGGGGTCTCTCTCCCAACCAGCTGCACCCTCTTTAATCATCTAACAGGGCTATCTCTTAGGGGGCCCATCGAAACTGTCAGAGCCAGTTGTCGCGCTTAGACGCTCACGTGAGCCTTAACCCATGTTCAAGGTGTCTTGTTACACCAGGCATTCTGCTCTAAGAACTAGTACATAATGAATCTGGACTCCATTAATTGGGGGGAGACACTTCT
>NC_060194.1:43067723-43075223 GCF_021184085.1 Oncorhynchus gorbuscha | reverse complement strand
TTTGGTCCCAAATGGCACCCTGTTCCCTACATAGTGCACTATGTTTTGGTCCCAAATGGCACCCTGTTCCCTACATAGTGCACTGTGTTTTGGTCCCAAATGGCACCCTGTTCCCTACATAGTGCACTGTGTTTTGGTCCCAAATGGCACCCTGTTCCCTACATAGTGCCCTATGTTTTGGTCCCAAATGGCACCCTGTTCCCTACATAGTGCACTGTGTTTTGGTCCCAAATGGCACCCTGTTCCCTACATAGTGCCCTATGTTTTGGTCCCAAATGGCACCCTGTTCCCTACATAGTGCACTGTGTTTTGGTCCCAAATGGCACCCTGTTCCCTACATAGTGCACTGTGTTTTGGTCCCAAATGGCACCCTGTTCCCTACATAGTGCCCTATGTTTTGGTCCCAAATGGCACCCTGTTCCCTACATAGTGCCCTATGTTTTGGTCCCAAATGGCACCCTGTTCCCTACATAGTGCCCTATGTTTTGGTCCCAAATGGCACCCTGTTCCCTACATAGTGCACTGTGTTTTGGTCCCAAATGGCACCCTGTTCCCTACATAGTGCCCTGTGTTTTGGTCCCAAATGGCACCCTGTTCCCTACATAGTGCACTGTGCTTTGGTCCCAAATGGCACCCTGTTCCCTACATAGTGCCCTGTGTTTTGGTCCCAAATGGCACCCTGTTCCCTACATAGTGCACTGTGTTTTGGTCCCAAATGGCACCCTGTTCCCTACATAGTGCACTGTGTTTTGGTCCCAAATGGCACCCTGTTCCCTACATAGTGCCCTATGTTTTGGTCCCAAATGGCACCCTGTTCCCTACATAGTGCACTGTGTTTTGGTCCCAAATGGCACCCTGTTCCCTACATAGTGCCCTATGTTTTGGTCCCAAATGGCACCCTGTTCCCTACATAGTGCACTGTGTTTTGGTCCCAAATGGCACCCTGTTCCCTACATAGTGCACTGTGTTTTGGTCCCAAATGGCACCCTGTTCCCTACATAGTGCACTGTGTTTTGGTCCCAAATGGCACCCTGTTCCCTACATAGTGCCCTATGTTTTGGTCCCAAATGGCACCCTGTTCCCTACATAGTGCACTGTGTTTTGGTCCCAAATGGCACCCTGTTCCCTACATAGTGCACTGTGTTTTGGTCCCAAATGGCACCCTGTTCCCTACATAGTGCCCTATGTTTTGGTCCCAAATGGCACCCTGTTCCCTACATAGTGCACTGTGTTTTGGTCCCAAATGGCACCCTGTTCCCTACATAGTGCCCTATGTTTTGGTCCCAAATGGCACCCTGTTCCCTACATAGTGCCCTATGTTTTGGTCCCAAATGGCACCCTATTCCATTTACATTACATTTACATTTAAGTCATTTAGCAGACGCTCTTATCCAGAGCGACTTACAAATTGGTGCATTCACCTTATGACATCCAGTGGGACAGTCACTTAACAATAGTGCATCTAAAACTTAGGGGGGGTGGGGTGAGAGGGATTACTTAACCTATCCTAGGTATTCCTTAAAGAGGTGGGGTTTCAGGTGTCTCCGGAAGGTGGTGATTGACTCCGCTGTCCTGGCGTCGTGAGGGAGTTTGTTCCACCATTGGGGTGCCAGGGCAGCGAACAGTTTTGACTGGGCTGAGCGGGAGCTGTACTTCCTCAGTGGTAGGGAGGCGAGCAGGCCAGAGGTGGATGAACGCAGTGCCCTTGTTTGGGTGTAGGGCCTGATCAGAGCCTGGAGGTACTGAGGTGCCGTTCCCCTCACAGCTCCGTAGGCAAGCACCATGGTCTTGTAGCGGATGCGAGCTTCAACTGGAAGCCAGTGGAGAGAACGGAGGAGCGGGGTGACGTGAGAGAACTTGGGAAGGTTGAACACCAGACGGGCTGCGGCGTTCTGGATGAGTTGAAGGGGTTTAATGGCACAGGCAGGGAGCCCAGCCAACAGCGAGTTGCAGTAATCCAGACGGGAGATGACAAGTGCCTGGATTAGGACCTGCGCCGCTTCCTGTGTGAGGCAGGGTCGTACTCTGCGGATGTTGTAGAGCATGAACCTACAGGAACGGGCCACCGCCTTGATGTTAGTTGAGAACGACAGGGTGTTGTCCAGGATCACGCCAAGGTTCTTAGCGCTCTGGGAGGAGGACACAATGGAGTTGTCAACCGTGATGGCGAGATCATGGAACGGGCAGTCCTTCCCCGGGAGGAAGAGCAGCTCCGTCTTGCCGAGGTTCAGCTTGAGGTGGTGATCCGTCATCCACACTGATATGTCTGCCAGACATGCAGAGATGCGATTCGCCACCTGGTCATCAGAAGGGGGAAAGGAGAAGATTAATTGTGTGTCGTCTGCATAGCAATGATAAGAGAGACCATGTGAGGTTATGACAGAGCCAAGTGACTTGGTGTATAGCGAGAATAGGAGAGGGCCAAGAACAGAGCCCTGGGGGACACCAGTGGTGAGAGCGCGTGGTGAGGAGACAGATTCTCGCCACGCCACCTGGTAGGAGCGACCTGTCAGGTAGGACGCAATCCAAGCGTGGGCCGCGCCGGAGATGCCCAACTCGGAGAGGGTGGAGAGGAGGATCTGATGGTTCACAGTATCGAAGGCAGCCGATAGATCTAGAAGGATGAGAGCAGAGGAGAGAGAGTTAGCTTTAGCAGTGCGGAGCGCCTCCGTGATACAGAGGAGAGCAGTCTCAGTTGAATGACTAGTCTTGAAACCTGACTGATTTGGATCAAGAAGGTCATTCAGAGAGAGATAGCGGGAGAGCTGGCCAAGGACGGCACGTTCAAGAGTTTTGGAGAGAAAAGAAAGAAGGGATACTGGTCTGTAATTGTTGACATCGGAGGGATCGAGTGTAGGTTTTTTCAGAAGGGGTGCAACTCTCGCTCTCTTGAAGACGGAAGGGACGTAGCCAACGGTCAGGGATGAGTTGATGAGCGAGGTGAGGTAAGGGAGAAGGTCTCCGGAAATGGTCTGGAGAAGAGAGGAGGGGATAGGGTCAAGCGGGCAGGTTGTTGGGCGGCCGGCCGTCACAAGACGCGAGATTTCATCTGGAGAGAGGGGAGAAAGAGGTCAGAGCACAGGGTAGGGCAGTGTGAGCAGAACCAGCGGTGTCGTTTGACTTAGCAAACGAGGATCGGATGTCGTCGACCTTCTTTTCAAAATGGTTGACGAAGTCATCTGCAGAGAGGGAGGAGGGGGAGGGGGCGGAGGATTCAGGAGGGAGGAGAAGGTGGCAAAGAGCTTCCTAGGGTTAGAGGCAGAAGCTTGGAATTTAGCGTGGTAGAAAGTGGCTTTAGCAGCAGAGACAGAGGAGGAAAATGTAGAGAGGAGGGAGTGAAAGGATGCCAGGTCCGCAGGGAGGCGAGTTTTCCTCCATTTCCGCTCGGCTGCCCGGAGCCCTGTTCTGTGAGCTCGCAATGAGTCATCGAGCCACGGAGCGGGAGGGGAGGACCGAGCCGGCCTGGAGGATAGGGGACATAGAGAGTCAAGGGATGCAGAGAGGGAGGAGAGGAGGGTTGAGGAGGCAGAATCAGGAGATAGGTGGGAGAAGGTTTGAGCGGAGGGAAGAGATGATAGGATGGAAGAGGAGAGAGTAGCGGGGGAGAGAGAGCGAAGGTTGGGACGGCGCGATGCCATCCGAGTAGGGGCAGTGTGGGAGGTGTTGGATGAGAGCGAGAGGGAAAAGGATACAAGGCAGTGGTCGGAGACTTGGAGGGGAGTTGCAATGAGGTTAGTGGAAGAGCAGCATCTAGTAAAGATGAGGTCGAGCGTATTGCCTGCCTTGTGAGTAGGGGGGGAAGGTGAGAGGGTGAGGTCAAAAGAGGAGAGGAGTGGAAAGAAGGAGGCAGAGAGGAAAGAGTCAAAGGTAGACGTGGGGAGGTTAAAGTCGCCCAGAACTGTGAGAGGTGAGCCGTCCTCAGGAAAGGAGCTTATCAAGGCATCAAGCTCATTGATGAACTCTCCGAGGGAACCTGGAGGGCGATAAATGATAAGGATGTTAAGCTTGAAAGGGCTAGTAACTGTGACAGCATGGAATTCAAAGGAGGCGATAGACAGATGGGTAAGGGGAGAAAGAGAGAATGACCACTTGGGAGAGATGAGGATCCCAAGTAGGGAACATAGTGCACTGTGTTTTGGTCCCAAATGGCACCCTGTTCCCTACATAGTGCCCTATGTTTTGGTCCCAAATGGCACCCTGTTCCCTACATAGTGCACTGTGTTTTGGTCCCAAATGGCACCCTGTTCCCTACATAGTGCCCTATGTTTTGGTCCCAAATGGCACCCTGTTCCCTACATAGTGCACTGTGTTTTGGTCCCAAATGGCACCCTGTTCCCTACATAGTGCCCTATGTTTTGGTCCCAAATGGCACCCTGTTCCCTACATAGTGCCCTATGTTTTGGTCCCAAATGGCACCCTGTTCCCTACATAGTGCACTGTGTTTTGGTCCCAAATGGCACCCTGTTCCCTACATAGTGCACTGTGTTTTGGTCCCAAATGGCACCCTGTTCCCTACATAGTGCACTGTGTTTTGGTCCCAAATGGCACCCTGTTCCCTACATAGTGCCCTATGTTTTGGTCCCAAATGGCACCCTGTTCCCTACATAGTGCACTGTGTTTTGGTCCCAAATGGCACCCTGTTCCCTACATAGTGCCCTATGTTTTGGTCCCAAATGGCACCCTGTTCCCTACATAGTGCCCTGTGTTTTGGTCCCAAATGGCACCCTGTTCCCTACATAGTGCCCTATGTTTTGGTCCCAAATGGCACCCTGTTCCCTACATAGTGCCCTATGTTTTGGTCCCAAATGGCACCCTGTTCCCTACATAGTGCCCTATGTTTTGGTCCCAAATGGCACCCTGTTCCCTACATAGTGCCCTATGTTTTGGTCCCAAATGGCACCCTGTTCCCTACATAGTGCCCTATGTTTTGGTCCCAAATGGCACCCTGTTCCCTACATAGTGCCCTATGTTTTGGTCCCAAATGGCACCCTGTTCCCTACATAGTGCCCTGTGTTTTGGTCCCAAATGGCACCCTGTTCCCTACATAGTGCCCTGTGTTTTGGTCCCAAATGGCACCCTGTTCCCTACATAGTGCACTGTGTTTTGGTCCCAAATGGCACCCTGTTCCCTACATAGTGCCCTATGTTTTGGTCCCAAATGGCACCCTGTTCCCTACATAGTGCACTGTGTTTTGACCCGAGGCCATTGGGTAACATTTGTGACGCTGACTATATGTTCTTAGACTAGTTTCCTTTCCTGTTTAAAAAAAAACGAAACAAAAAACCCCAGTAAAATCAGAATGTTCTCCATAACCCTGAGGTGAAGTGTACAGACTTCAAAGTTGCGGGTCATTCTCATGTTTCGGACGACGACACTGAAACTCCCTCCCTCAGCACGAATAAAGAGAAGGAATCCAGACTTCAACGTTCATACTGTATGTTCTGTGGTGGGTTTCTTTTCTCATTACGATGAAGCTAAGTTGTTTTTAGCCAATCTCTTGAAAGTTATCTGCATCACAAATTCCACCCTATGTACTGCATCACTTTCAATCAGGGCCCATAAGGCTGTGGTGTGGACTTGCACACTTTAGACTATCATTTGGGACATAACTTTTGTGATTCTTTAGTTCAGTGCTTTTCTTAGAATGTGATCGCAAGTTCTGTGATTGTTCTCTTTTCCGGAGACTTCTGAACCCCTTTGTCTCCGGCGCCCTGGCCTGTTGCTTACTCATTAGGGAATTCTGTCAGTGCTCCCATCGCTTGGTCACACACACACACACACACACACACACACACACACACACACACACACACACACACACACACACACACACACACACACACACACACACACACACACACACACACACACACACACACACACACACACACACACACACACACACACACACACACACACACATATATAAACACATGTAGTCATCAGTGTGAAAACTGTGCTGTCTGAGTTTTCTGGAAGGGCCTCCTTTTATACCTCTTAAAATATGCCCCCTGTCATTGGCCAACAGAATAAGTTCTCAGCCAATCAAGTTGGTCCAATTAGAGAGTAACACTTCCTGGACTGAGAAAGATGTTTCCTGTTGATAGTAGCGTTGAGCTGGAGAGGGGGGAGGAGGATGGGGGAAGTAGTGAGGGGAGCGAAAAGGTAGTGAGGGAAAGAGAGGGGAGGTTTAGGGGGAAGAGGGAGGGGAGGGGTTAACAGCAAGATGAAACTCTGCCGTGTTTCTGACCTCCGTGGTCTTTGTGGAAAAAGTGACGAAGGTGGCAAAGTGTAGTGTGTGTGTGTGTGTGTGTGTGTGTGTGTGTGTGTGTGTGTGTGTGTGTGTGTGTGTGTGTGTGTGTGTGTGTGTGTGTGTGTGTGTGTGTGTGTGTGTGTGTGTGTGTGTGTGTGTGTGTGTGTGTGTGTGTGTGTGTGTGTGTGTGTGTGTGTGTGTGTGTACACGGATACAACACACAGAGGACTGCCAGGAATCATCCGTGTTAGGTCAGAGTGAATACACACCAGTTTCTTCCCCTACTATGACTGTCTGGTCTATCAATCACTTTTCAGTGTTGTGTACTGTGCTGTTTAACCTTCAGTCGAATCATTAGTGACCAACGTGTTACTCTCAACCACAGGTCCAGGATCAGATTACTCAAACCCTAATCCTAAACCTTAACCATACATATCTGACTCTGAGTTAGGGTTGCAAAATGTCTGGGAAAACTGCGAATTTGGGAAAGTTACCTTGGTGGTAACTCTACTTCAGAGTCAGATATGTACTCGTGATTGAGGCCTGGGATTGGGGTTTGAGTAATCTGATCCTGAACCTGTGGTTGAGAGTATCACGTTGGTGACGAACACTTTAAAGACAGCAGTCTGACCAGGCCGTGGCCAGTTAAAGTAGGGGAGGAAATTGGAACATCCCTGCTTCTACATATTCCCACTAACTGATTACTGTAAGTGGTTGTGAAGTCAGAGTAAAAACAACTTTTTAACTTTTCATATTTTTACTGGAGGGATCTGATACAACACTATTCGCCTGACAACAAACACACATTAGCGTGTGTGTGTGTGTGTGTGTGTGTGTGTGTGTGTGTGTGTGTGTGTGTGTGTGTGTGTGTGTGTGTGTGTGTGTGTGTGTGTGTGTGTGTGTGTGTGTGTGTGTGTGTGTGTGTGTGTGTGTGTGTGTGTGTGGTCTGTAGAGTCTATGTGCTGTGCTGTTGACCCTCTAGTGGAATAATACTAGAGAAGAACAGGGTTGAGCTGTTCTCTCTGTTCTCTGTTCTCTCAGTTCACTCTCTCTCCCTCTCCTTCTCTCTCTCTCTCTCTCTCTCTCTCTCTCTCTCTCTCTCTCTCTCTCTCTCTCTCTCTCTCTCTCTCTCTCTCTCACTCTCTCTCTCTCTCTCGCTCTCATTCTCTCTTATGCTCTCTCTCTCTCTTTCTGCTCTCTCTCTCTCTCTCTCTCTCTGTCTCTCTCTCTCTCTCTCTCTCTCTCTC
>NC_060194.1:42982723-43050223 GCF_021184085.1 Oncorhynchus gorbuscha | reverse complement strand
GAAGGAGATTCAGAGATTCAGAGTGTCTAATAGTCACATGTACTGGGGTTGCAGGTACAGTGAAAATCTTAGGCTCTGAGCTCCATCATGCTAAGAGACTAAGAGAAATCAAATAATGAAAATGGTATTAAAAAACAACAATAGAAATAGAAATAGTAATATATACATTATAACAACTGTAACAGTGATTCATAAATACATGTCCATTGGGGTGGAGGCAGAGTAAAGACTGTTGAGGGGGTGTGGGGTTGAGGGGGGGGGGCTAACGTCATTCCGTTACCCAAGAATAATAAAGCCCCCTTTAGCTCAAATTGCTGACCAATCTGTCTATTACCAACCCTTTGTAAACTTCTGAAAAAAATGGTGTTTGACCAGATACAATGCTATTTGACAACAGACTTTCAGCACACATGTAGGGAAGGACACTGAACAAGCATAGCACTTATACAAATGACTGATGATTGGCTGAGAGAAATTGATGATAAAATTATTGTGGGGGCTCTTATGTTATAGCCTTCAGTGCAGCTTTTGACATTATCGATCATAGTCTGCTGCTGGAAAAACATATGTGTTATTGCTTTAAACACCCTGCTATAATGTGGATAAAGAGTTACTTGTCTAACAGAACACAAAGGGGGTTCTTTAATGGAAGCCTCTCAAATATAATCCAGGTAGAAGCAGGAATTCCCCTGGGTAGCTGTTTAGGCCCCCAATCTTTGCTAATGACATACCAATAGCTTTGATTAAAGCAAGTGTGTCTATGTATGCAGATGACTCAACACTATACACGTCAGCTACTACAGCAACTGAAATGACTGCAACACTTAACAAAGAGCTGCAGTTAGTTTCGAAATGAGTAGCAAGGTATAAGTTAGCCCTAAATATTTCCAATACTAAAAGCATTGTATTTGGAACAAAACACTCACTAAACCCTAAACCTCAACTTCATCTCGTTAATGAATAACGTGGAAATAGAGGTGACTAAACTGCTTGGAGTAACCCTGGACAATAAAATATCATGGTCAAAACATATTGATACAACAGTAGTTAAGATGGGAGAGAAGTCTGTCCATAATAAAGCGCTGCTCTACCTTCTTAACAACACTATCAACAAGGCAGGTCCTACAGGCTCTAGTTTTGTTGCACCTAGTCTACTGTTCAGTCGTGTGGTCAGGTGCCACAAAGAGGGACTTAGGAAAATTGCAGTTGGCTCAGAACAGGGCAGCACAGCTGGCCTTTAAAAGTACACGGAGAGCTAACGTTACTGACATGCATGTCAATCTCTCCTGGCTCAAAGTGAAGAGAGATTGACTTCCTCATTGCTTGTTTTTGTAAGAGGTGTTGACAAGCTGAAGGTACCGAGCTGTCTGTTTAAAATACTAGCACACAGCTCAGACACCCATGCATACCCCACAAGACATGACACCAGTCCAGAACAGATTATGGGAGGCGCACAGTACTTCATTGAGCCATGACTACAGGTAACTGATGCAAGCAGTAGAATCAGATTTAAAAAGCAGTTAAAAATAGATCTTATGGAACAGCGGGGGACTGTGAAGTAACACAAACATAGGCACAGACACGTGCATACAAACACATGATAACATTTGTTATCTGTATCTATTATGGATCCCCATTAGCTGCTGCCAAAGCAGCAAACCTGGTGTGCAGCAAAATGAAGGCAGTTTATACCATTTTAAAACATTACAATTAATTCACAGATTTCCAAACACTCCTTGTGCCCTTCTTCACCACCACATATCTACAGTACTAAATCTATGTGTGTATAGTGCGTATGTTCTTTTTTTTGTGTGTGTGTGTGTGTGTGTGTGTGTGTGTGTGTGTGTGTGTGTGTGTGTGTGTGTGTGTGTGTGTGTGTGTGTGTGTGTGTGTGTGTGTGTGTGTGTGTGTGTGTGTGTGTGTGTGTGTGTGTGTGTGTGTGTGCCAATGTTTGTGTTGCTTCACAGTCCCCACTGTTCCATAAGGTGTTTTTTTAATCTGTTTTCTAAATCTAATTTTACTGCTGGCATGAATTACTTGATGTGGAATAGAGTTCCATGTAGTCATGGCTCTATGTAGTACTGTGTGCCTCCCAAAGTCTGTTCTGGACTGTGAAGAGACTTCTTGTGGCAAGTCTTGTGGGGCATGGGTGGGTGTCCGAGGTCATGCATGGGTGTCCGAGCTGTGTGCCAGTAGTTTAGACAGACAGCTCTGTGCATTCAACATATCAATACCTCTCATAAATAAAAGTAGTGATGATGTCAATCTCTCCTCCACTTTCATCCAGGAGAGATTGACATGCATATTATTAATACGGTGCCTTGCAAAAGTATTCATCCCCTTTGGTGTTTTTCCTATTTTGTTGCATTACAACCTGTAATTTAAATATGTTTTTATTTGGATTTAATGTAATGGGACATACACAAAATAGTCCAAATTGGTGAAGTGAAATTTAAAATATAACTTGTTTCAAAAAATAATTTAAAAAAAAACTGGGTAATCATGAGCTTGGATCTTGTAGTTTGGAGAATAATGGAGGAAGATGGTTCTTGTGTAGCATTGTTCTGATATGGAACCAAAGTGTGGAGTGAGTTGTATGATGGCAGCATACCTTAGTCTGTAGAGGGGCTGACAAGTTGACCTTTGGTAGGAAACGGTTCTGTACTTATAGACGTTGAGACCTTGTGACCCGAGATATACAGGGATGTTTTCCAAACAAAACAACAACTGTACAAGTGTGCTTGCCCTATTTCCTCAACGGGCACAGCTAGGGGAGTTTAAAAATGGACCTCATAAAAGTGCATTGAAATTTATTTAGGAACTGTGCACACATTGGAGAGGAGAGTGGCCACTTGGAGACACCAGTTAAGTCATTTCACTGAAACCCTTGTATTTTTTAAAATGTTGCACCTACCACACATTTACCAGGAAAATACTCTGTCAAAGTATTCAAACCCCATGACTTTTTCCACATTTTGTCACGTTACAGCCTTATTCTAAAATTTATAAAATATAATTGCTTCCCTCAGCAATCTACACACAATACCCCATAATAACAAAGCGAAAACATATATATATATATTTTTGCAAATGTATATTAAAAAAACATACCTTATTTACATAAGTATTCAGACCCTTTACTATGAGACTCGAAATTTAGCTCAGGTGCATCCTGTTTCCATTGATCATCCTTGAGCTGATCTACAACTTGATTGGAGTCCACCTGTGATAAATTCAGTTGATAGGACATGATTTGAAAAGGCACACACCTGTCTATATAAGGTCCCACTGTTGACAGTACATGTCAGAGCAAAAACCAAGCCATGAGGTTGAAGGAATTGTCCATAGAGCTCAGAAACAGGAGGCACAGACCTGGGGAAGGACACCAAAACATTTCTGCAACATTGAAGGTCCCCAAGAACACTGTGGCCTCCATCATTCTTAAATGGCAGAATTTTGGAACCACCAAGACTCTTCCCTAGAGCTGGCCGAACAATCGGGGAGAAGGGCCTTGGTCAGGGAGGTGACCAAGAACCTAATGGTCACTCTGACAGAGCTCTAGAGTTCCTCTGTGGAGATGGGAGAACCTTCCAGAAGGACAACCATCTCTGCAGGACTCCACCAATCAGGCCTTAATGATAGAGTGGCCAGACGGAAGCCACTCCTCAGTGAAAGACACATGACAGCCCACTTGGAGTTTGCCAAAAGGCACCTAAAGACACTCAGACCATGAAAAACAACATTCTCTGGGTCTGATGAAACCAAGATTGAACTCTTTGGCCTGAATGCCAAGTGTCACGTCTGGAGGAACCCTTGCATCCCTACGGTGAAGCACGGTGGTGGCAGCATCGTGCTGTTTCGATGTTCAGTGGTAGGGACTGGGAGACTATTCAGGATCAAGGCAAAGATTAACATATCAAAGTATGGAGAGATCCTTGACGAAAACCTGCTCCAGAGCGCTCAGGACCTCAGAGTGGGGCGAAGGTTCACCTGCCAACAGGACAACGACACTAAGCACACAGCCAAGACAACGCAGGAGTGGCTTCAGGACAAGTGTCTGAATGTCCTTGAGTGGCCCAGCCAGAGCCTGGACTTGAACCCGATCGAACATCTCTGGAGAGACCTGAAAATAGCTGTGCAGCAACTCTCCCCATCCAACCTGACAGAGCCGTGAAAAGATCTGCAGAGAAGAATGGGAGAAACTCCACAAATACAGGTGTGCCAAGCTTGTAGCATCATAACCAAGAAGACTTGAGGCAGTAATCACTGCCAAAGGTGCTTCAACAAAGTACTGAGTAAAGGGTCTGAATACTTCTGAATACTTCTGTAAATATGCTATTTCAATTTTTATATTTAATATATTTGTAAAAATGTCTAAACTGTTTTTGCTTTGTTATTGTGGGGTATTGTGTGTATATTGATGAGGAAGAAAATAATTTGAACACATTTTAAAATAAGTCTAAATGGAAAATATGGATAAAGTCAAGGGGTCTGAATACTTTCCGAATGAACTATAAATAATTTTAAAAAATTACTGAATGTATCCAGAATATTTTTTTTCCAGATTTTGTTATCAAGAAATGCGGTAAAAAGTACAGTAAATGTAAAATGCACGTAAAAATCCACATTGTAATGTTTGGATTCATTCTCGTGTCAGGTGAACTGTTGTGTCCTCAACTTTGGTCTAATAAATGTTACCATGCTTTTCATATTTCTTCTGTAAGAAACATTTAAATGTGGTCCTATCCATACAGGCCCATTGCCACGAGTGTACAAGGCTGAGACTAGAACATGAACACCATACAGGCTGAGACTAGAACATGAACACCATACAGGCTGAGACTAGAACATGAACACCATACAGGCTGAGACTAGAACATGAACACCATACAGGCTGAGACTAGAACATGAACACCATACAGGCTGAGACTAGAACATGAACACCATACAGGCTAAGACTAGAACATGAACACCATACAGGCTGAGACTAGAACATGAACACCATACAGGCTGAGACTAGAACATGAACACCATACAGGCTGAGACTAGAACATGAACACCATACAGGCTGAGACTAGAACATGAACACCATACAGGCTAAGACTAGAACATGAACACCATACAGGCTAAGACTAGAACATGAACACCATACAGGCTAAGCTTCCTGAAAGCTTAGAAGTTGCATAGAAGGCTCTTGAATGGTTGGCTGTGCTTGGTTGAGAAGTTGAGTTGGGGGGGAAGGTAGCATTGGAGACTTTTGATCAATAACGTGGAAGTTCGGTATGTAGAATCGATTACCTGTGAAGCGGGCCAAAGCATATGGTTGCTGGCTAAAAGGGATGGAGTAGACCGGTGCTGACAAAAATCTGGGATGCAAACAGCAGGTCCAGGTGGCTGGTGAAGCTGGCGTCGAACGCCGACAAGACATGTCTCCGAGAAGATGCGCTGGTGCGTACGGGGAAGCAGGGCCTTGGATATTTGGAAAGCATGGATTGGCAGAGAGGAAATGTCAGGAAACCAGGTAACCAATGATACGAGAGAAACAAGGGAGATATTGTCCTGGATGGACAATAAAGTTGTATTCTATTCTATTCAGGTTTGTGTTTACAGGTCTGTGTTTACTATGCTTTACTCTAAACAGAGGTAAGGCAAACTACAGTAGGATCCGTAATCATTTTAGTCATTTTTATTAGGATCCCCATTAACTAAAGCTGTAATGCTAGCTAATCTTCCTGGGGTTCAACACCAATTAATATGACATTACAAATGATTACAAATCAAGACTTCACAAACATTCAACAAGTAGGCAATACAAACAATTAAAATACCAGACAGGAAATACATTTAACATTCAGTTGATGCTTTCTATTTCCTGTCCAGTCATATGGTCTATCACATTAGATGTTCTGTCTACTTCCTGTCCAGTCATATAGTCTATCACATTAGATGTTCTGTCTACTTCCTGTCCAGTCATATGGTCTATCACATTAGATGTTCTTTCTACTTCCTGTCCAGTCATATGGTCTATCACATTAGATGTTCTGTCTACTTCCTGTCCAGTCATATAGTCTATCACATTAGATGTTCTGTCTACTTCCTGTCCAGTCATATAGTCTATCACATTAGATGTTCTGTCTACTTCCTGTCCAGTCATATGGTCTATCACATTAGATGTTCTTTCTATTTCCTGTCCAGTCATATTTCCTGTTCAGTCATATGGTCTATCTATTTTTTTCTTGAAGGTGGATTTACTTTTTACCTGAGAAATATGGATTGGTAAAGAGTTCCATTCAGCTATGGCTGTATATAAAACTGTGATTTGTCTTTGGCTTGGGTTGTCTTAGCTGCCCTGAATTTGCCTGTCTGGTTTGGTGGTTTTGCGTATCGCTAATATGTACTAACTGGCCTGAAAAATATGGTGTTTTTAAAAATATATATATAACATTCCTAAAGAAAATCAGAAGATTGGATAGTATTTTGTTTTCAACGTGAAGCAATGAGAGATTCTGATGCATTTGGATAATATTCATATGGAATGATTGAATGAATGAATGAATGAAGAGCTAATCTGGAGCAGTATCTTATGATATGTTCCTTTGCTGTAGATGACCATATAACTGGACAGTACTCTAAGTGTGATAAGACCAGGGCTTGTTATCCGAAAGAGACAAGAGCATCTTTTCTACCTCTTCCCTTTCTACTTAATGAAATTCGAACATGCATTGCCTCTCCTTCATGATGCAAACTTTTATAAGAGTATATGACATGGAGCCATCAGTTGGAATCATAGCATTCCTCAACTTGTCCAACTTGCCTGTAAAATATTCATTAAAGTAGTTTGCGGTGTCTTGTGGTTTTGTGTTAAATATAGCCTCTGATTCATCAAAAGAGGCGGAAATGTTCGAATTCCTACCCACAATAACATTGATTCAAGATTTTTGAATTTACAATAACTTTGCTTACCAAACAGAGTGCCAGATTTATCTGCTACTTTTTTTTTGCCATCATAACGTTGAATCATTACATTTCTCAGCTTATCATCAATCCAAAGGGCACCGTCTAACCTCACAGTGCATTTTCTTAAAGGGGTCTAACCTCACAGTGCATTTTCTTAAAGGGGCCTAACCTCACAGTGCATTTTCTTAAAGGGGTCTAACCTCACAGTGCATTTTCTTAAAGGGGTCTAACCTCACAGTGCATTTTCTTAAAGGGGTCTAACCTCACAGTGCATTTTCTTAAAGGGGCCTAACCTCACAGTGCATTTTCTTAAAGGGGTCTAACCTCACAGTGCATTTTCTTAAAGGGGTCTAACCTCACAGTGCATTTTCTTAAAGGGGTCTAACCTCACAGTGCATTTTCTTAAAGGGGTCTAACCTCACAGTGCATTTTCTTAAAGGGGTCTAACCTCACAGTGCATTTTCTTAAAGGGGCCTAACCTCACAGTGCATTTTCTTAAAGGGGTCTAACCTCACAGTGCATTTTCTTAAAGGGGTCTAACCTCACAGTGCATTTTCTTAAAGGGGCCTAACCTCACAGTGCATTTTCTTAAAGGGGTCTAACCTCACAGTGCATTTTCTTAAAGGGGCCTAACCTCACAGTGCATTTTCTTAAAGGGGCCTAACCTCACAGTGCATTTTCTTAAAATTTCTAACCTCACAGTGCATTTTCTTAAAGGGGTCTAACCTCACAGTGCATTTTCTTAAAGGGGTCTAACCTCACAGTGCATTTTCTTAAAGGGGTCTAACCTCACAGTGCATTTTCTTAAAGGGGCCTAACCTCACAGTGCATTTTCTTAAAGGGGCGTGCTTATCAGCTGTACTCATAAATAATTTCATAAACAAATTTAGTGACATTTCAGGATCATCCTCCCTACACACTTCTAACCATTGGCACATTCTAAATCTCATCCACAAATGAGTCCTGATTGAACCCTCTGTATGACCTTGGGTAGATTACCTTAGGGCCAGGTATTGTAGTGTTCCTAGTGAGCGAGTCCTGATTGCACCCTCTGTAGGACCTTGGGTAGATTACCCTAGGGCCAGGTATTGTAGTGTTCGTAGTGAATGAGTCCTGATTGAACCCTCTGTAGGACCTTGGGTAGATTACCTTAGGGCCAGGTATTGTAGTGTTCCTAGTGAGCGAGTCCTGATTGAACCCTCTGTAGGACCTTGGGTAGATTACCTTAGGGCCAGGTATTGTAGTGTTCCTAGTGAGTGAGTCCTGATTGAACCCTCTGTATGACCTTGGGTAGATTACCTTAGGGCCAGGTATTGTAGTGTTCGTAGTGAATGAGTCCTGATTGAACCCTCTGTAGGACCTTGGGTAGATTACCTTAGGGCCAGGTATTGTAGTGTTCCTAGTGAGCGAGTCCTGATTGAACCCTCTGTAGGACCTTGGGTAGATTACCTTAGGGCCAGGTATTGTAGTGTTCCTAGTGAATGAGTCCTGATTGAACCCTCTGTAGGACCTTGGGTAGATTACCTTAGGGCCAGGTATTGTAGTGTTCCTAGTGAGTGAGTCCTGATTGAACCCTCTGTAGGACCTTGGGTAGATTACCTTAGGGCCAGGTATTGTAGTGTTCCTAGTGAGTGAGTCCTGATTGAACCCTCTGTATGACCTTGGGTAGATTACCTTAGGGCCAGGTATTGTAGTGTTCCTAGTGAGCGAGTCCTGATTGAACCCTCTGTAGGACCTTGGGTAGATTACCTTAGGGCCAGGTATTGTAGTGTTCCTAGTGAATGAGTCCTGATTGAACCCTCTGTAGGACCTTGGGTAGATTACCTTAGGGCCAGGTATTGTAGTGTTCCTAGTGAGTGAGTCCTGATTGAACCCTCTGTAGGACCTTGGGTAGATTACCTTAGGGCCAGGTATTGTAGTGTTCCTAGTGAGTGAGTCCTGATTGAACCCTCTGTATGACCTTGGGTAGATTACCTTAGGGCCAGGTATTGTAGTGTTCCTAGTGAGTGAGTCCTGATTGAACCCTCTGTATGACCTTGGGTAGATTACCTTAGGGCCAGGTATTGTAGTGTTCCTGGTGAGTGAGTCCTGATTGAACCCTCTGTAGGACCTTGGGTAGATTACCTTAGGGCCAGGTATTGTAGTGTTCCTAGTGAGTGAGTCCTGATTGAACCCTCTGTATGACCTTGGGTAGATTACCTTAGGGCCAGGTATTGTAGTGTTCGTAGTGAATGAGTCCTGATTGAACCCTCTGTAGGACCTTGGGTAGATTACCTTAGGGCCAGGTATTGTAGTGTTCGTAGTGAGTGAGTCCTGATTGAACCCTCTGTAGGACCTTGGGTACATTACCTTAGGGCCAGCCTTTGGTATTTTAGTTTTCTTACTGAGTGTTTGCAGACGACACTACAGTGGTAGGCTTGATTACCAACAACGACGAGACGGCCTACAGGGAGGAGGTGAGGGCCCTCTGAGTGTGGTTTCAGGAAAATAACCTCACACTCAACGTCAACGTCAAGAAACAGCAGAGGGAACACCCCCCTATCCACATCGACAGGACAGTAGTTAAGAAGGTGGAAAGTTTTAAGTTCCTCGGGGTACACATCACGGACAAAGTGAAATGGTCCACCCACACAGACAGTGTGGTGAAGAAGGCGCAACAGCGCAACAGTGCCTCTTCAACCTCAGGAGACTGAAGAAATTTAGCTTGTCACCAAAAACACTCACAAACTCTTACAGATGCACAATCGAGAGCATCCTGTTGGGCTGTATCACCGCCTGGTACGGCAACTGCTCCGCCCACAACCGTGAGGCTCTCCAGAGGGTAGTGAGGACTGCACAACGCATCACCGGGGGCAAACTACCTGCCCTCCAGGACAGCTACACCACCAGATGTCACAGGAAGGCCAAAAAGATCATCAAGGACATCAACTGCCTGTTCACCCCGCTATCATCCAGAAGGCGAGGTCAGTACAGGTGGATCAAAGCAGGGACCGAGAGACTGAAAAACAGCTTCTATCTCAAGGCCATCAGACTGTTAAACAGCCATCACTAACATTGAGTGGCTGCTGCCAACATACAGACTCATCTCTAGTCACTTTAATAATAAAACATTGGATGTAATAAATGTATCACTAGTCACTTTAAACAATGTCACTTTATATCATGTTTACATACCCTACATTACTCATCTCATATGTACTGTATGTACTGTACTCTATACCATCTACTGCATCTTGTTTACATACCCTACATTACTCATCTCATATGTATGTACTGTACTCTATACCATCTACTGCATCTTGCCTATGCCGTTCGGCCATCGCTCATCCATATATTTAGTTGTACATATTCTTATTCATTCCTTTACACTTGTGTGTATAAGGTAGTTGTTGTGAAATTGATAGATTACTTGTTAGATATTACTGCATGATCGGAACTAGAAGCACAAGCATTTCGCGGCACTCGCATTAACATCTGCTAACCATGTGTATGTGACCAATAACATATGATTTGATTTGATTTGAGTGCAACCAAGTTATGATCACTACAACCTAGTGCCACTGATACAGCTTTAGAACAATGTTCAGCCATGTGGGTAAAAATGTGATCAATACAAGTTGATGATGCGATACCGGACCTATTAGTGAACGTTCTGGTTGGTACAAGGATCAGGTTACATACATTGGCAACAAAAATATGTTTCTTTCTCATTGGACAGTTGGTGTTAAAAAAAATCTATATTAAAATCTCCCAAGAAATAAAACCTCATCCAATATTCCACAAATTACATCAAGATATTTGACATCGGCACTAGGTGGCCTATAGCAGCAACCAACTAGTATAGGTTTCAAATGGGATCAATGCAACTGTACCCATAGAGCCTCTAATCCATTCAACATTTAGTCCTTGCGTTGTTTTGCTGAAATTTGACTCTGGATGTAAACTGCAACTCCACCCCCATATCTATTTCTGTCCCTCCTGAACAAATTGTATCCATGTATAGAGATCTCACCATCCTCAAAAGAAGAGTCCAAGTGAGTCTCTGATATGGCCAAAACATGAATGTCACTCCTGCTCCCGCTCTTCCTCCCTGGCACTTGAGGGCGCCAGGCTGCCCATCATTACGTACATCTGTCACCATCATTTCGCGCATCAAAGCTATATTGGACTTACCTTCACTTTGTGGATTTCCTCTTCTATATCTGTCTGTTCCTCAGTTTGTTCCCAGTGTCAGCACTATTCAAAACTCTGGAAAACGGTAATTCTAAACCTGAGACAAATAGAAGTGCAGCCCTAGCCACAAGGGCTATCCGCTTAGCGTGCTTGGTATCCAGCAATAGTAGACCAGGTTGCCTAGCTTGATAGCTAGCAGCTAGGCTAGCTGTCTAGCCTATGTAGTACCACCTTGTTTCAGCAAGGATCCCTGGACATATCCAGATATGAATAGGAAAACTATTGTAAACTTTTATTAGCTAACTAGGTAGTTTGTTGTTGTACCGGCAATGCAGGTATGTGACAATGAAAACAAAGTCTTCACATTCAACAACAGAGAGTGTTTAACCCTGACAAGATGCTACAGTGTTACAGTTATAGGTGTTTGGAACCACATCTATAGCTCTGTCTTTGGGAACAAGGTGGTTTGGGTGGGGTTGGCTATAAGCCCTGGGCTGACAGGTGAACAGAGCAGTGGAATGTGTACATAGTTTTAAAAGTCTATTCACTAACGATCTGAGAAAAACACATCCACTCACTGTAAGCATTTCACTGTTAGTCTACACCTGTTGCTTACGGAGCATGCGACAAATAACAGTTGATTTGAAGTAGCCCAGACTACAACAACGCCTAATGATGATGTACAGATCTAACCAACAAGAATTTCAGGTCTATCTCGTGTTAAACACTCAAAATGTATAGTTTAAAGATCAGTCATGTTTGGGGGGAAAGAAAAACGACAATAGAAAGCTTGATGTTGACAACATTGTGACGTCACAATCATCTTCGTCTTATCAACAACAGTTAAGATCAGAATGGAAAACAAGTCAATGGCAATGAATTGCACATAGATTTAACGTTATTGTTGTCTTGGACTTTGCACCTACCGTATCATTGGCTAAGGGCTGCGATACGTCTTGCCTAAGAACAGCCCTTATACCACACCCCCTCGGGCCTTATTGATTACAATTCACATTAAATTACATATAATCAAGATCAATATTAGGGTTTCCTAACGTTCTATGCCCTTAATTCTCCATCAGAATATGTGGAGGTGTGAACGAATGAACGACACAGAATGTTGTGAACTATGAATGAATTCCTAACTGAAGTCACACACGCACACACACACACACACACGCATGCACGCACATACACACACACACATACACATACACACACACACACACACACACACACGCACGCACGCACGCACGCGCGCGCACGCACGCAAGCACGCACGCATGCACGCACGCACGCACGCACGCACGCACACACACACACACACACACACACACACACACACACACACACATTGACACGTCTTGTTGAATGAGTGGACACTTCAACATGTGAACTCACGTGTGAAAATGTGAATAAATGAAAACATATTTCTTGTTAGAATTGCCTCTGCCTTGTGTTTTCATGTCCCAGTTATCCGGATCGATCGTAGATCATCTCATCCAGAGTGCACCTGGAAGCACCTGGAAGCACCTGGAAGCACCTGGATGATCATCAAGACTCTTGGAAGAACGTTCTACTCAACAGACGTGTCAAAAGTATAACTTGTTGGATGACAGGGTTCCTATTATGCCTGGTGAAAACCAAACACTGCATTCCACAGTAAGAACATTATACCAACGGACAAGCATGTGTGATGGTTTGGGGGATGCTTTGCTGCCTCAGGACCTGGACGACTTGCCTTAATAGAAGGAACCATGAATTCTGCAGGAGAATGTCAGGCCATCCGTCTGTAAACTGAAGCTGAAGTGTAGCTGAGTTATGCAGCAAGACAATGATCCAAAACACACAATCAAGTCTACATGAAAATTGCTAAAAAAAGCAACGTATTTGAAGTTTTGGATTGGCTTAGTTCAAAGTCCAGACCTAATCCTAATTGAGATGTTGTGGCAGGACTTGAAATGAGAAATTCAGGCCTGAAAACCCACAAATGTTGCTGAGTTAAAGCCGTTCTGCATGCAGGAGTGGGCCAAAAATCCTCCACAGCAATGTGAGAGACTGATCAACAACTACAGGAAGCATTTGGTTGCAGTCGGTGCTGGTAAAGGTGGGAGAATTTAGTTTTTTACAACAGGGGCATTGGGTTTTGCATAACTTTGCTAATTCAATTAATAAAATACATGTTTGTTTTTTTACTCAGGTTCCCTTTATCTAATATTAGGTTTTTGGTTGAAGATCTGATAAAATTCAGTATCAAAAATATGTAAAAAATAGAGAAGTCAGAAAGGGGGCGAATACTTTTTTAACAGGACTGTATAGCCTAGCCCAGTGGTTCCCAAACGTTTTATAGTGCCCTTCAAACATTCACCCTACAAGTGCATACCCCCTCTAGCACCAGGGTCAGCTGTACCCCCTCTAGCACCAGGGTCAGCTGTACCCCCTCTAGCACCAGGGTCAGCTGTACCCCCTCTAGCACCAGGGTCAGCTGTATCCCATCTAGCACCAGGGTCAGCTGTATCCCATCTAGCACCAGGGTCAGCTGTATCCCATCTAGCACCAGGGTCAGCTGTATCCCATCTAGCACCAGGGTCAGCTGTATCCCATCTAGCACCAGGGTCAGCGCACTCTACAATGTTGTTTTTTGCCAATATTGTAAGCCTGCCACACACACACACTATACAATACATTTATTAAACATAAGAATGAGTGTGAGTTTTTGTCACAACCCGGCTCGTGGGAAGTGACAAAGAGCTCTTATAGGACCAGGGCACAAATAATAATACAATAATAATCAATCATTTTCCTCTTTATTTATTCCTCTTACATATAAAACCTTATTTCAAAAATTGTGAATAACTCACCACAGGTTAATGAGAAGGGTGTGCTTGAAAGGATGCACATAACTCTGCAATGTTGGGTTGTATTGGAGAGAGTCTCCATCTTAAATCATTTCCCACACACAGTCTGTGCCTGTATTTAGTTTTCATGCTAGTGAGGGCCGAGAATCCACTCTCACATAGGTACGTGGTTGCAAAGGGCATCAGTGTCTTAACAGTGTGATTTGCCAAGGCAGGATACTCTGAGTGCAGCCCTATCCAGAAATCTGGCAGTGGCTTCTGATTAAATTTGATTTTCACAGAACCGCTTGTTGTAATTTAAATGAGGCTCTCTTGTTCAGATATCAGACTGGACTGGAGGAAGGGCATGAAATGGATAACGAATCCAGTTGTTTGTGTCCTCCGTTTCAGGAAAGTACCTGCTTAATTTCGCACACCAACTCACAATGATGGACAGACCTGTGTGTTGTCCTTGTTAATGCCGACAGAGAAGAGCTCCAACTTCTTAATCATAGCCTCAATTATGTCCCGCACATTGAATATAATTGAGGTGAGTTCCTGTAATCCTAGATTCAGATCATTTAGGTGAGAAAAACATCACCCAGATCGGCCAGTCGTGTGAGAAACTCGTCATCATGCAAGCGGTCAGACATGAAAATTATGGTCAGTAGAGACCATATATATATTTTTTTAAACGTGTCAATACTTTGCCCCTTGATAACCAGCACACTTCTTCTGTATGTTGTAAAAGCGGTACATGGTCGCTGCCCATATCATTGCATTGTGCAGCAAATACATAAGAGTTCAGGGGCCTTGCTTTAACAAAGTTAACTATTTTCACTGTAGTGTCCAAAACGTCTTTCAAGCTGTCAGGAATTCCATTGGCAGCTAGAGCCTCTCGGTGGATGCTGCAGTTCACCCAAGTGGTGTCGGGAGCAACTGCTTGCACGTGCGTTACCAGTCCACTATGTCTCCCTGTCATGGCATTTGCACCATCAGTACATATACCAACACATCTTGACCACCAAAGTCCATTTGATTTGACAAAGCTGTTCAGTACTTCAAAAAAATATCCTCTCCTGTTGTCCTGGTTTCCAGAAGAGGATGTCTCCCTTTAAATGACCCCCCCATAAACATAACGGTCATGTACCAGGAGCTGTGCCAGGCCCCCACGTCTGGTGGTTCATCCAGCTGTTACACATGGAATTCACCCGCTTGTACGCAACGCATTAATCATGCCAAGGTGAAAAATAAGCCACGGGAGCTTTTTTGAGCGAGAATTAAGACGACTTTCGAGTAGTAAGACATGTATAAAAGCAACAGATACCATTAATAAGAAGAAGGGGCGCCAGAAGCGTCTTATATGGTGAGCTACCCAGATTCACAACTGTCAGTGGCAATGGTAGCTGGGCTAACAACAAAATGTAGAATTACTGATGCTAGCATTGGATGTGCTCGTAGAAGCAAAACAACTTGTGTCATCGACAGGTGCAGGTGTAGTACTGCTGGTAGTAGCAGTATGACGTCCTAGTAGTAGTAGCAGTATGATGTCCTAGTAGTAGTAGCAGTATGATGTCCTAGTAGTAGTAGCAGTATGATGTCCTAGTAGTAGTAGCAGTATGATGTCCTAGTAGTAGTAGCAGTATGATGTCCTAGTAGTAGTAGCAGTATGATGTCCTAGTAGTAGTAGCAGTACTACCAGTAGAGCTGGTAGTAGCAGTATGATGTCCTAGTAGTAGTAGCAGTATGATGTCCTAGTAGTAGCAGCAGTATTATGTCCTAGTAATAGTAGCAGTACTACCAGTAGAGCTGGTAGTAGCAGTATGATGTCCTAGTAGTAGTAGCAGTATGATGTCCTAGTAGTAGTAGCAGTATGATGTCCTAGTAGTAGTAGCAGTATGATGTCCTAGTAGTAGTAGCAGTATGATGTCCTAGTAGTAGTAGCAGTACTACCAGTAGAGCTGGTAGTAGCAGTATGATGTCCTAGTAGTAGTAGCAGTATGATGTCCTAGTAGTAGCAGCAGTACTACCAGTAGAGCTGGTAGTAGCAGTATGATGTCCTAGTAGTAGTAGCAGTATGATGTCCTAGTAGTAGTAGCAGTATGATGTCCTAGTAGTAGTAGCAGTATGATGTCCTAGTAGTAGTAGCAGTACTACCAGTAGAGCTGTTATGTGTCTCTATGGACGAGGGCCTTACTTTTTTAAACCATTTATCCATTTTCGAGCAAACGGAATGAGCAGCAGCTACGTTTGGTTACATACAGACCGTTAGTGGGATTCCCCTGCGTGAGAGTAACGGTTAATGTGATTGGATGTTAATTATTTGACTCGATTTCCTGTACTTGACATTGTGTTGTTACTTCGCTGAACACTAGATGGTTTAATTTTATTTTTGGGCAGTGAAACGAGGCTATTCAGCCGAGAAGAAAAACTCACCCAAATGTATAGCCCCGTTGGAAAATATAAATGGACTGTTTGAAAATGTGAAGAAACCATTTATATATATATATATATAGTATATATATTTAAAAAAATGTGAATCACATTTTTATTTGGCATACCCCCTACGCCATACGCGTGCGTACCCCAGTTTGGGAATTCCTGGCCTAGCCTAACGTCCCACGCAGGCTACAAACACCCGTAGCAGTGACTACTGCCTCTCCACATGCTATTTATGATAACAACACTGTAAGACCAAGTGTTTAGGATCTGAACACCTTACTAAACTATTTTCTGGAACGCTTTTTAAACGTGTCACAATGTTAAGGCTGTAAACACCAGAATATGTTTATTCACTGTAACACTTTGCAAACACCTAAACATGTTTATTAATCACAAGGTGATTGGGTTTTAATAAACACTACTGTCGGGAGGAAAGAAGTATTTCAATATTTCCCAGCATGCCTTTCGATTGAATGTGATAGATAATCCACCCATGACTGTGTTTGGTAGTGACAGAGAAACGCATGTTGAATTCAAACTAATCATAATAGTGAAGCCTTAACCAGTTGACTGCCCAAGGGAATGTGCTTCAATTGAAAGTTAACCCTTTCTGACCTATTTTACAGTCCTTTTGGGAAATATTTAGACCCCTTGACCATGTACATGGTTCCTTATATTACAGCCTTATTTGAAAATGAATGTAATATTGTTGTTCTCATCAATCTACACACAATACGCCACAATGTCAAAGCAAAAACAGGTTTTTAGAATTTTTTGCTAATTTATTCAAATAAAAAAATGAAATATACCATATACATAAGTATTCAAGTACTCAAGCTCTGTCAGGTTGGATAGGGAGCGTCGCTGCACAGCTATTTTCAGGTCTCTCCAGAGATGTTCAATTGGGTTCAAGTACGGGGCCCTGGCTGGGAAGGACATTCAGAGACTTGTCCCAAAGCCACTCCTAAGTTGTCTTGACTTAGTGCTTAGGGTTGTTGTCCTGTTGGAAGGTGAACCTTCAGCCCAGCCTGGAGCAGGTTTTCGTAAATGATCTCTCTGTACTTTGCTCTGTTTATCTTTCCCTTGATCCTGACGAGTCTCCCTGTTCCTGCCCTTAAAAAACATTGCCACAGCAAGATGTTGCCACCACCATGCTTCGCTTTAGGGATGGTGCCAGGTTTCCTCCAGACATGACGCTTGGCATTCAGGCCAAAGAGTTCAACCTTGGTTTCATCAGACCAAAGAATCTTGTTTCTCGTGGTCTGTGTCCTTTGGGTGCCTTTTTGGCAAGCTCTAAGCAGGCTGGCATGTGCCTTTTACTGAGGAGTGGCTTTCATCTGGCCACTCTACCATAAAGGCCTGATTGGTGGAGTTCTGCAGAGATGGTTGTTCTTCTGGAAGGTTCTCCCATCTCCACAGAGGAACTCTGGAACTCTGTCAGAGTAACCATCGGGTTCTTGGTCACCTCCTTGACCAAGGCCCTCTCCCCCGATTGCTCAATTCCAGCTCTAGGAAGAGTATTGGTGGTTCCAAACTTCTTCCATCGAAGAATGACAGAGGCCAATGCATTCATTTTTTGGTACCCTTCTTCAAATCTGTGCATTGACCAAATCCTGTCTCTGAGCTCCACGGACAATTCCTTCAACCTCATGGCTTAGTTTTTGCACTGCCATGCGCTGTCAACTGTGGGACCTTATATAGACAGGTGTGTGCCTTTCCAGATCATGTCCAATCAATTGAATTTACCACAGGTTGACTCCAATCAAGTTGTAGAAACATCTTAAGGATGATCAGGATGCACCTGAGTTCAATTTCGAGTCTCATAGCAAAGGGTCTGAATACTTACTATGTAAATAAGCTATTTCTGTTTACATTTTTTTATCCATTTGCTAAAATTTCTAAAAACCTGTTTTCACTTTGCTATTATGGGGGTACTGTGTGTAGATTGATGCCAAAAATGTTTTATTTAATCCATTTTAGAATTAGTCTGTAACGTAACAACATTATATTTTCTGAAGGCACTGTACAGCCTGTATTTAGGGTGTAGTTATCCTTAGCCTGTATTTAGGGCGTAGTTATCCTCAGCCTTTATTTAGGGCGTAGTTATCCTCAGCCTTTATTTAGGCCGTAGTTATCCTCAGCCTTTATTTAGGGCGTAGTTATCCTCAGCCTTTATTTAGGCCGTAGTTATCCTCAGCCTTTATTTAGGGCGTAGTTATCCTCAGCCTGTATTTAGGGCGTAGTTATCCTCAGCCTGTATTTAGGGCGTAGTTATCCTCAGCCTGTATTTAGGGCGTAGTTATCCTCAGCCTGTATTTAGGGCGTAGTTATCCTCAGCCTGTATTTAGGGCGTAGTTATCCTCAGCCTGTATTTAGGGCGTAGTTATCCTCAGCCTGTATTTAGGGCGTAGTTATCCTCAGCCTGTATTTAGGGCGTTGTTATCCTCAGCCTGTATTTAGGGCGTATAATGTATATATTACTATTTCTATTTCTATTGTTGTTTTTTAATACCATTTTCATTATTTGATTTCTCTTAGTCTTTTAGCATGATGGAGCTCAGAGCCTAAGATTTTCACTGTACCTGCAACCCCAGTACATGTGACTATTAGACACTCTGAATCTCTGACTGTCCTTCAACCATCCCAAACCATCACGCTCTTTCAACAATCCCAAACCATGAAGCTCCTTCAACCATCCCAAACCATCAATCTCCTTCAACCTTCCCAAACCATCAAGCTCATTCAACCATCCCGAACCATCAAGCACCTTCAACCATCCCGAACCATCACGCTCTTTCAACAATCCCAAACCATCAATCTCCTTCAACCATCCTGAACCATCAAGCTCCTTCAACCATCCCGAACCATCACGCTCTTTCAACAATCCCAAACCATCAATCTCCTTCAACCATCCCAAACCATCAATCTCCTTCAACCTTCCCAAACCATCAAGCTCCTTCAACCATCCCGAACCATCACGCTCCTTCAACAATCCCAAACCATCAAGCTCCTTCAACCATCCCAAACCATCAAGCTCCTTCAACCATCCCGAACCATCAAGCTCCTTCAACAATCCCAAACCATCACGCTCCTTCAACCATCCCAAACCATCACGCTCCTTCAACCATCCCAAACCATCACGCCAGTGGTAGAAAAAGTATCCAATTATCATACTTGAGTAAAAGTATAGACACCTTAATAAAAAGTTACTAATGTCAAGTAACCACAAATGCATATTTTGTAAATAATGTCTGAATGTTGGAGTGTGGACCCTGGCTATCTGTAAATAATGTCTGAATGTTGGAGTGTGGACCCTGGCTATCTGTAAATAATGTCTGAATGTTGGAGTGTGGACCCTGGCTCTCCATACATTTTAAAAACAAGAAAATGGTGCCATCTGCTTTGCCCCTTTACCCCTACCTACATGTACATATTACCTCAATTACCTCGACTAAGTTGTTCCCCAGAACATTGATTCGGTACCTGTACCTCCTGTATATACTGTAGCCTTGTAATTGTTATTTTATTGTGTTACTTTAGTTTATTTAGTAAATATTTTCTAAACTCTGTTTTTCTGCATTGTTGGTAAAGGGTTTGTAAGTAAGCATTTCACAGTAAGGGCTGCACCTGTTTTACTCAGTGCATGTGACAAATACATTTTTATTTTAATAGATTAATATAAGGATTTTTTAAAGGATTTATACTTTTACTTTTGATACTTCAATTTATTTGAGGAATTACATTTACTATAGATACTTCAGTATATTTAAAATCAAATACTTTTAGACTTTTACTCAAGTAGTATTTTACTGGCTGACTTACTTGACATGAGTAACTTTCAAGTAAGGTGTCTATACTTTTACTCAAGTATTACAAATGATTTTGTCACTACGTATAGAGGGCAGGACAGAGCTGACAGTATAGTTAGGAGCCCACTGAAAGTACTATGTCTTTTAAAGAACTAGGCGTGTAAATGTTATACAGCCGGGAGGGAGATGAGAGGCAAGCCAGCACAACAACAGGTTACCATCTTTTATTTTGTAATTGTTTACCTTTCAGAAGAAGTATGGTGAGATATATGGACACTGCCTGCTGAACTGTAAATACACATTACACAACTAGGATCAGGGCTGGAAAGGTTTCTTCAGGTCAAGCATAGGATGACAGTGTTAGGAATGATGGATTTATTTATGTTACAAGCACACGTACGCACACGTACACACACGTACACACACGTACACACACACACACACACACACACACACACACACACACACACACACACACACACACACACACACACACACACACACACACACACACACACACACACACACACACACACACACACACACACACACACATACCATAGGAGGCTCCTGAAGGGAGGATGGCTCATAGTAACGGCTGGAATGGAGTGAATGGAATGTCAATAAAAACGTGTAATTCCATAATTGTGTAGATGGTCTGTACTCAAAAAGGAGATTTGAGGTTTCTTTTGAGTATTTATTTCCATCGGAGGTCGGTAGATAGACAAACGTTTCGTCCTCAGCCTTCGCCAGTGTCATCTGTGTTTGATTTGTTCATTACCGTTCAATTGATTCTATTCCAGCCATTACTATGAGTATCTCCTCCCCAATTAAGGTGCCACCAGCCACCTGTGATATGCACACACACACACACACACACACACACACACACACACACACACACACACACACACACACACACACACACACACACACACACACACACACACACACGCACACACACGTACACACACGTACACACACACACGTACACACACGTACACACACACACACGTACACACACGTACACACACGTACACACACACGTACACACACACACACACACACACACACACACACACACACACACACACACACACACACACACACACACACACACACACACACACACACACACACACACACACACGTACACTCACGTACACACACACACACACGTACACACACGTACACACACACACGTACACACACGTACACACACACACACGTACACACACGTACACACACGTACACACACACGTACACGTACACGTACACACACACACACACACACACACACACACACACACACACACACACACACACACACACACACACACACACACACACACACACACACACACACACACACACACACACACACACACACACACACACACACACACACACACACACACACACAGGGTCACCTGGAAGTGTGTGTTTGTCTCCAGGTGAGGGTCTCTCCAGCATGTCAGTCGACATCAGAGAGAAGCAGCAGCAGAGGGACAGAGAGAGGTCAACCTACCAGGGATTATCAACCACTCTGTTAGATTAAGGGTCAGGATTCTAAATGTGTCCCAAATGGCACCCTATTCCCTATATAGTGCACTACTGTTGACCAGGACCTGGATGGACAATAAAGTTCTATTATATTCTACAGATCTGTGTTGACTATGCTTTACTCTAAACAGAGGAATGGTGAACTACTGGAGGATCCATAGTAATGTCAATGGAGGTATGGGACAATGAAAACAAAGCCTTCACATTCAACAACAGAGAGTGTTTAACCCAGACAAGATGCTACAGTGTTACAGTTATAGGTGTTTGGAACCACATCTATAGCTCTGTCTTTGGGAACAAGGTGGTTTGGGTGGGGTTGGCTATAAGCCCTGGGCTGAAAGGTGAACAGAGCAGTGGAATAGTTTTAAAAGTCTATTCACTAACAATCTGAGAAAAATACACCCACTCACTGTAGTGGCCCAGACCAAAACAACATGCCTAACGATGATTTACAGATGTGACCCACAAGAGTTTCTGAGCCATCTCAAATCAAATGTTAGTCATCACATGGACTAACGGTGAAATGCTTATTTAAGGGCCCTTCACAATGCAGAGAGAAACAACATAGAGAAATAATAGAAAAGTTATTAAGCAAGTAATAATTAAAGTATATACAAAAGTTACCAGCACCAAGGCAATGTGTAAGGTAATTGAGGTAGATATGTACATATTTGAAAATAAAAGAAAATAAAAGATAAAAGAGAGCCGCACACTCTAGGAGCTCAGATGAAAAAATGTCAGCCAAGCTGTCTTCATCAGGGTATGTAATAAAATAAAAAAAATCTGAGCTCCTAGAGTGTGCGGCTCTCTTTTATTTTCAAGTTTTCTACTCTGCTAGCCAGCACCACGTCTTAATAGGTGTGCGTTTCTTTTTCTTCTAGATAGATATGTAGATATAACTAGAAATAAAATGACAGATAGTAAACGGTAACAGCGGTTTATGTGATGAGTCAAACAAGAGCAAAAAGGGTCAAGGCCGTATTGAAACCCGGCCACAGTACACGATCAGCTGCTACAGGTGATTGAGCACACTCAGTATAGCTATGCCATACAGTGTGTGTGTTGTAAACCCAGAGGCTGCTTGCCCCAGTTGGGTGTAACAAAAAAAAGAAAAGAAGTCAATCTTCAATGCTAGGTCAGTTGTAGCTTAGTCCGACTTTGTGATCAGCACTTATACCTGTTGATTTGATTTGAAACTAAAAAATAAGACCAGTCGTACTCCAATGCACGCTCATCAGATTTTATTACTCATAACGACGCATGGATACATCAAGAATTAGCATACTTTGAGAATAAATATCACTGAATGACAAAAATATTGCAATAATAGGCTAAAGCAATTGAAGGCACGTATCAAATTGTTGCTTTCTGAAACTCCCCAAAGTCATCCAATCTTTATAGCCTAATTAATGTAAAGCAATTGCCATGTGTGGTCAACTAGATGATAATGCCACACCTTTTTATTGGGACACTGCCATTGGATGCTTTGAGACAATTCCATGGGTATAATTCCATGGGTATAATTCCAAAGGTATAATTCCATGGGTATAATTCAAAGGGTATAATTCCAAAGGTATAATTCCATGGGTATAATTCCATGGGTACAATTCCATGGGTATAATTCCATGGGTATAATTCCATGGGTACAATTCCATGGGTATAATTTCATGGGTATAATTCCAAAGGTACAATTCCATGGGTATAATTCCAAATGTATAATTCCATGGGTATAATTCCATGGGTATAATTCCATGGGTATAATTCCAAGGGTATAATTCCATGGGTATAATTCCATGGGTATAATTCCAAAGGTATAATTCCATGGGTATAATTCCATGGGTACAATTCCATGGGTATAATTCCATGGGTATAATTCCATGGGTACAATTCCATGGGTATAATTCCATGGGTATAATTCCAAAAGTACAATTCCATGGGTATAATTCCAAATTTATAATTCCATATGTATAATTCCATGGGTATAATTCCATGGGTATAATTCCAAATGTATAATTACATGGGTATAATTCCAAATGTATAATTCCATGGGTATAATTACATGGGTATAATTCCATGGGTATAATTCCATGGGTAAAATTCCATGGGTACAATTCCATGGGTATAATTCCAAAGGTACAATTCCATGGGTATAATTCCAAATGTATAATTCCATGGGTATAATTCCATGGGTATAATTCCATGGGTATAATTCCAAAGGTATAATTCCATGGGTATAATTCCATGGGTATAATTCCAAGGGTATAATTCCATGGGTATAATTCCATGGGTATAATTCCATGGGTATAATTCCATAGGTATAATTCCAAAGGTATAATTCCATGGGTATAATTCCATGGGTACAATTCCATGGGTATAATTCCATGGGTATAATTCCATGGGTACAATTCCATGGGTATAATTCCATGGGTATAATTCCAAAGGTACAATTCCATGGGTATAATTCCAAATGTACAATTCCATGGGTATAATTCCATGGGTATAATTCCATGGGTATAATTCCATGGGTATAATTCCAAATGTATAATTCCATGGGTATAATTCCAAATGTATAATTTCATGGGTATAATTCCATGGGTATAATTCCATGGGTATAATTCCATGGGTACAATTCCATGGGTACAATTCCATGGGTATAATTCCAAAGGTACAATTCCATGGGTATAATTCCATGGGTATAATTCCATGGGTATAATTCCATGGGTATAATTCCATGGGTATAATTCCATGGGGAAATGTCAGAATTTTGTTTTGACTGAATCTCCTTTTATTTATTTATTTATTTCACCTTTATTTAACCAGGTAGGCAAGTTGAGAACAAGTTCTCATTTACAATTGCGACCTGGCCAAGATAAAGCAAAGCAGTTTGAGAGATACAACAACACAAAGTTACACATGGAATAAAACAAACATACAGTCAATAATACAGTATAAACAAGTCTATATATGATGTAAGCAAATGAGGTGAGAAGGGAGGTAAAGGCAAAAAAAGGGCCATGGTGGCAAAGTAAATACAATATAGCAAGTAAAACAGTAATCTGTGAGCTGCTCTGACAGTTGGTGCTTAAAGCTAGTGAGGGAGATAAGTGTTTCCAGTTTCAGAGATTTTTGTAGTTTGTTCCAGTCATTGGCAGCAGAGAACTGTAAGGAGAGGCGGCCAAAGAAAGAATTGGTTTTGGGGGTGACCAGAGAGATATACCTGCTACAGGTGGGAGATGCTATGGTGACCAGCGAGCTGAGATAAGGGGGGACTTTACCTAGCAGGGTCTTGTAGATGACATGGAGCCAGTGGGTTTGGCGACGAGTATGAAGCGAGGGCCAGCCAATGAGAGCGTACAGGTCGCAATGGTGGGTAGTATATGGGGCTTTGGTGACAAAACGGATTGCACTGTGATAGACTGCATCCAATTTGTTGAGTAGGGTATTGGAGGCTATTTTGTAAATGACATCGCCAAAGTCGAGGATTTGTAGGATGGTCAGTTTTACAAGGGTATGTTTGGCAGCATGAGTGAAGGATGCTTTGTTGCGAAATAGGTAGCCAATTCTAGATTTAAATTTGGATTGGAGATGTTTGATATGGGTCTGGAAGGAGAGTTTACAGTCTAACCAGACACCTAAGTATTTGTAGTTGTCCACGTATTCTAAGTCAGAGCCGTCCAGAGTAGTGATGTTGGACAGGCGGGTAGGTGCAGGTAGCGATCGGTTGAAGAGCATGCATTTAGTTTTACTTGTATTTAAGAGCAGTTGAAGGCCACGGAAGGAGTGTTGTATGGCATTGAAGCTTGCCTGGAGTGTTGTTAACACAGTGTCCAAAGAAGGGCCAGAAGTATACAGAATGGTGTCATCTGCGTAGAGGTGGATCAGAGACTCACCAGCAGCAAGAGCGACCTCATTGATGTATACAGAGAAGAGAGTCGGTCCAAGAATAGAACCCTGTGGCACCCCCATAGAGACTGCCGGAGGTCCGGACAGCAATATCCTAATGGATATTTGGTTATAATTAGGCTGGGACGTTGAGGCTAAAGTTAGGCTAAAGTTGAGGTGAGTGCTCATGATCATTAGTTTGATCATCTAGGACTGATCAGCAGAACGTTTTGACGTTCCGGCCTATAGTGGATTATTGTGATCTTCTCCCGACCAAAAGCCTGCGACTTGTCTGATAATCAATCAATGTGATTGTTTCACTAAATCTCCATACATATAGTCCTACAGATATAGGATCTTAATTGGATCACTCTTTTTTTTCTTCCTGAGGATTTTCCTAATGAGGAATGTATCAACCCCAACAAAGAAATCATTAATTACAATCCACATAATAAGTCACATTTCCTGTTGCTGCAGGAAAATATTTCAGCTGTAGCAAACTGGCTCAAGTTAATTGATCTCTGGCTGGGTAAATAAGTGGAGGTGCAGGTCATTTCAAATCAGATCAAATCAAATCAAATGCTTAATGACAAGCCCTATTCGTGTATATACGTTTATATTACTTTGCTCATCTATCAGAGCATGTTATATACAATACATTATGCTATATCATACAATACATTCCATAATGAATACATTACAATGTAGCCTAAATCAGTAAGTATATTCATTTTATGTTGACTGGGACATACAACTGAAAAAAAGAAGGTCCTTAAAATGGTTCTTCCTCAACTCTTATGGTTCCTTGGAATATGGGGTTCTTGACGGAGCATCTAAGGTTCTTCATAGCACACATGAAATTGGCCAGTGATAACTCGTGTTGATTTTTCAGTGTAACATTTCTAGTGTTGTTTCAGGAGTTCATTTTAACACTGTAAATAGTTTAATTAACACTCATTGGTGTAAAATAACCACGGTGTTAACAAGCCGAGTTTAACCAAAACCACATCCATCATTATCATATTTCCCAGCATGCTCTATTGCAGGTTGATTTTTAAAAAAAAATGTTTGATTATTTAACCTCATGCTACTTAATTACATGAAACTATTCCAATCTGTTTATTTGGACTTATTGCACTCGTTACTGAAATAGCTGTTCCAGTTAAGTTTCCTAACTCTGACAATCCATTGTGAATGCAGGTTCAGGGTGAATAATTCCAAACACTATCATGGGTGGTACTGGTAACTCTCAAATTCACTCGAAAGGCACCGTAGGAAATATGCAAATACGCGCATTTTATGTCGGACGTAGAGTTACGACCCACTTAAGACGAACTGGTGCAACCGATCCAGGTGTGTACCGCTTAAAAACGTGTTGTCAAGGCAACCTGTTGTTACAATAACACTGATACAGTATGTCATGATGACTCTACACAACCTGCTGTTACAGTGCAGTGCCATTGATATGTCATGATGACGCTACACAACGGTGCAGGTGTTTCAAGATCGCTTTGTGCCTCCCGGCCGGTGACGCTATTAAATCAAGGGGCCGATTCCTACCACGCCTTCCCTACACACTGCTCAGTAGTTGGTATTCAGACTTACCTTATGCAGGTGCTTAACGGGCTTTGCAGGCGTGGTTCCCTTGAGCGTCCAGAATACGTTTAATGCAAACTCTGAAAACCCTCCCACTTGCTGGCCAATTGATTTTTCTTTTTCATTTCAATTTTCATACAATATGGTTTTCAGGACAATTATCTTTTGCCATCCCTATAAATACGGTGTACCTTTAATTAGAATTTTCTCAACAGACTCACTAGAATATACGGATAGGGATCAATAACAGAAATGCATCTAAATCAAATCAAATGTATTTATATAGCCCTTCGTACATCAGCTGATATCTCAAAGTGCTGTAACAGAAACCCAGCCTAAAACCCCAAACAGCAAGCAATGCAGGTGTAGAAGCACGGTGGCTAGGAAAAACTCCCTAGAAAGGCCAAAACCTAGGAAGAAACCGAGAGAGGAACCAGGCTATGTGGGGTGGCCAGTCCTCTTCTGGCTGTGCTGGAGATTATAACAGAACATGGCCAAGATGTTCAAATGTTCATAAATGACCAGCATGGTCGAATAATAATAAGGCAGAACAGTTGAAACTGGAGCAGCAGCATGACCAGGTGGACTGGGGAAGGAGTCATCATGCCAGGAAGTCCTGAGGCATGGTCCTAGGGCTCAGGTCCTCCGAGAGAAAGAAAGAGAGAAAGAAAGAATTAGAGAGAGCACACTTAAATTGACACAGGACACCGAATAGGACAGGAGAAGTACTCCAGATATAACAAACTGACCCTAGCCCCCCGACACATAAACTATTGCAGCATAAATACTGGAGGCTGAAATCTATTTATATTTGTCTCCGTTTCAGTATCACATTGGTCACCAGGGATCATAAGGAAAAATAATCTAAATGAATCTAAAGCAATTGCTGTGTTTGTTTACAATCTCCTCCAAAATGATGAATCATTTTACCTAGCTCTTATCATTAGCTCTGGAAAATGTTGTTATTTCCATCATAACATAGAAAGTAGATGCTTTTTCCACTCGGAACCGGCACTCTGTCTCATTCATGGTTTCTTTGCACGTTAAAGGTGGCGGAATTATGAGGGAATTAAGAATATATCATATCTGCAGACACACCTCCTCCCCACCTTCATTTCTTAGATCTCCACCCGGAATAATGGGTGAATAGCACACTGTTCTCATGCTTAAGTTCAAGGTCAGAATACACATAGAGAGAAGTGCATTGAAAAGGGAATTACAGAACCATTTATGCACTCTTAAACTCGGGTTGGAATCGGAGCCTATGGGATTATGGTGTGAGGTTTTAATATATGTTTACTTTGTGCCTTCCCGGGCAACTTTCAAAGCAATTGTTTTGTTCACCTTCTGAGTAGATTACAGGTTTGAATGGGATCTTCTGTGTACTGTGTATTATGTAATGACAGTGTGATGATGTGTACAGTACTGTGTATTATGTAAGTGTGATGATGAAGTAAACTAACACACAGGTACTGTAGAGGTCTTGAACCCTTTGACACCTATCACAGATCAGTTATTTTAGATCTAACATGTTTAGCTGGAATTCAACAGGGAGCCTCCCCTCAACTCTCCCTCTACTTCTCCTTCTCCTCGTCCCTCAACCTCAACCTCTCCCCTCAACCTCTTCTTACCTCCCCCATCAACCTCTCCCCTCAACCTTTCTCACCTCCCCCATCAACCTCTCCCCTCCTCTAATTCTCCTATCCCCTCAATCTTTTCTCACCTCCCCAATCAACCTCTCCCCTCAACCTCTCCCCTCCTCTCCTTCTCCATGAACCACTCCCCTCAACTTCTCCTCACCACCCCATCAACCTCTCCCCTCCTCTCCTTCTCCTTCCCCATCAATCTCTCCCCTTAACCTCTCCTCACCTCCCCCATCAACCTCTCCCCTCAACCTCTCCTCTCCTCACCTCCCCCATCAACCTCTCCCCTCAACCTCTCCTCACCTCCCCCATCAACCTCTCCCCTCAACCTCTCCTTCTCCTTCCCCATCAAACTCTCTCCTCAACCTCTCCCCTCTTCTCCTTCTCCTCTCTCCTCAACCTCTCCCCGCCTCTCCTTCTCCTTCTCCTCCCTTCAACCTCTCCCCTCCTCCCCATAGATCTCTCCCTCAACCTCTTCCCATCTCTCCCCATCAACCTCTCCCCTCAACCTCTCCCCTTGTCCCCCATAGACCTCTCCCCTCAACATCTTCCAACCTCTCCCCTCAACCTCTCCCCTCAACCTCTCCCCTTGTCCCCCATAGACCTCTCCCCTCAACCTCTTCCCTCCTCTCCCCAGCAACCTCTCCCCTCATCTCTCCCCATCTCCTTCCCCATCAACCTCTTTCCTCAACCCCTCCCCTCCTCTCCTTCTCCTCCCCATCAACCTCTTCCCTTAACCTCTCCGTGCCTCCCCTTCTCCTCCCCCATAGACCTCTCCCCTCAACCTCTGCCCTCCTCTTCCCCCATAGACCCATCAACCTGTACCCTCCTCTCCTTATCCCTATCAACCTCTCCCCTCCTCCCTTGCCTTAGATCTTTCCCCTCAACCTCTCCCCTCCTACCCTTCTCCTCCCCCATAGACCCCTCAATCTCTCCCTCCTACCCTTCTCCTCCCCCATAGACCCCTCAACCTCTCCCTCCTACCCTTCTCGTCCCCCATAGACCTCTCAACCCCTCCCCTCCTCTCCTTCCCCTCCCCATCAACCTCTCCCCTTAACCTCTCCCCTCAAACTCTCCCCTCCTCTCCCATAGACCTCTCCCCTCAAACTCTCCCCTCCTCCCCCATAGACCTCTCCCCTCAACCTTTCCTCACCTCCCCATCAAACTCTCCCCTCCTCTCCTTTTCCTCCCCATCAACCTCTTCCCTCAACCTCTCTTCACCCCCCCAGTTCTCCACCCCCATCCTCCCCTTCTCCTCTGCTCTTCTCAGGTTGTTCAGGTAAAAAAGGCCTCAGGCCCCCAGCCACAGTCCAAACATCTAGCATGTTCACTATAGCCTCCATTATATATTTTGTGAAGGAGTTTTTTTTGTTGGTATTTTGAGTCCTGTGTTGTGAAGGTGTCCAGGGTCTGCTTTCCAAATGGTACCCTTTGGCAAATATTGTGCCCTACTTTTGACCAGGGCCTATTGAGCAATCAAAAGTGTTGCTCTACGTAGGGAACATGTTGCCATTCAGGAAGTAATGTTGTGATCCCTTCTTCTTTTAATATAACTTCTTGTCACATGATGTACTGTATGTACATCAAATGTCATGTGTCCAGTTTTAAATTGATATTTAACTAGGCAAGTCAGTTAAGAACAAATTCTTATTTACAATGACGGCCTACCCCCGGCCAAACCCCTAACGTCGCTGGGTCAATTGTGTGCAGCCCTACGGGACTCCTAATCACAGCCGGGTTGTGATACAGCCTGGAATTGAACCAGGGGTCTGTAGTGACACCTCTAGCACTGAGATGCTGTGCCTTAGACCACTGCGCCACTCGGTTCCTTTCTGGGAAGGTGTGAAGGTGCTACATCTGGGGGGATTCCATTCATGGATTTCAGGGGCGCAACTTTGGTTTTAGAAGTTGGGGGGAGACGTTACTTTTTATTTATTTATTCAATCCAAACACTCCAAACAGCCTACCTGTCCAGTCGGGGGGGGGGGGGTTAGACTGTTGACTCAATGGAAATGTATGCTGACTACAAGGACCGGCGTAGATCTGTTGCTGACATTTTAATCAGTACTACAGCCCCTCTCAACCTCTCCCCTCCTACCCTTCTCCTCCCCATAGACCCCTCAACCTCTCCCTCCTACCCTTCTCCTCCCCATAGACCCCCCAACCTCTCCCCCTACCCTTCTCCTCCCCCATAGACCCCCAACCTCTCCCCTCCTACCCTTCTCCTCCCCCATAGACCCCTCAACCTCTCCCCTCCTACCCTTCTCCTCCCCATAGACCCCCAACCTCTCCCTCCTACCCTTCTCCTCCCCCATAGACCCCTCAACCTCTCCCCTCCTACCCTTCTCCTCCCCCATAGACCCCCAACCTCTCCCCTCCTACCCTTCTCCTCCCCCATAGACCCCTCAACCTCTCCCTCCTACCCTTCTCCTCCCCCATAGACCCCTCAACCTCTCCCGTCCTACCCTTCTCCTCCCCCATAGACCCCTCAACCTCTCCCCTCCTACCCTTCTCCTCCCCCATAGACCCCCAACCTCTCCCTCCTACCCTTCTCCTCCCCCATAGACCCCCAACCTCTCCCCTCATACCCTTCTCCTCCCCCATAGACCCCCAACCTCTCCCCTCATACCCTTCTCCTCCCCCATAGACCCCTCAACCTCTCCCATCCTACCCTTCTCCTCCCCCATAGACCCCCAACCTCTCCCCTCCTACCCTTCTCCTCCCCCATAGACTCCTCAACCTCTCCCTCCTACCCTTCTCCTCCCCCATAGACCCCTCAACCTCTCCCCTCCTACCCTTCTCCTCCCCATAGACCCCCAACCTCTCCCTCCTACCCTTCTCCTCCCCCATAGACCCCTCAACCTCTCCCCTCCTACCCTTCTCCTCCCCCATAGACCCCCAACCTCTCCCCTCCTACCCTTCTCCTCCCCCATAGACCCCTCAACCTCTCCCCTCCTACCCTTCTCCTCCCCCATAGACCCCTCAACCTCTCCCGTCCTACCCTTCTCCTCCCCCATAGACCCCTCAACCTCTCCCCTCCTACCCTTCTCCTCCCCCATAGACCCCCCAACCTCTCCCCTCCTACCCTTCTCCTCCCCCATAGACCCCCAACCTCTCCCCTCATACCCTTCTCCTCCCCCATAGACCCCCAACCTCTCCCCTCATACCCTTCTCCTCCCCATAGACCCCTCAACCTCTCCCCTCCTACCCTTCTCCTCCCCCATAGACCCCCAACCTCTCCCCTCCTACCCTTCTCCTCCCCATAGACCCCTCAACCTCTCCCCTCCTACCCTTCTCCTCCCCCATAGACCCCTCAACCTCTCCCTCCTACCCTTCTCCTCCCCCATAGACCCCTCAACCTCTCCCCTCCTATCCTTTTCCTCCCCCATAGACCCCTCAACCTCTCCCCTCCTACCCTTCTCCTCCCCCATAGACCCCTCAACCTCTCCCCTCCTACCCTTCTCCTCCCCCATAGGCTCCTCAACCTCTCCCCTCCTACCCTTCCCCTCCCCCATAGACCCCTCAACCTCTCCCTCCTACCCTTCTCCTCCCCCATAGACCCCTCAACCTCTCCCCTCCTACCCTTCTCCTCCCCATAGACCCCTCAACCTCTCCCCTCCTACCCTTCTCCTCCCCCATAGACCCCTCAACCTCTCCCCTCCTACCCTTCTCCTCCTCTCATTACATAGTAAGATTTAAGATTTTAAGATTTAGATGCACTATTGTAAAGTGACTGTTCCACTGGATGTCATAAGGTGAATGCACCAATTTGTAAGTCGCTCTGGATAAGAGCGTCTGCTAAATGACTTAAATGTAATGTAAATGTAATAGTACACAGTACTGTACACATCATCACACTGTCATTATGAGAGATGAGCAGGTAACACACACACACACACACACACACACACACACACACACACACACACACACACACACACACACACACACACACACACACACACACACACACACACACACACACACACACACACACACACACACACACACACACACACACAGAGTTTACATCATACACAAGGGACAGGGGACTTCAAAGTGCACGTTGTCCAGGTTTCCTGGGTCGATTGTCAACAACAATGGCTGCCGTCATGAATGTACACGTGTTTATAATTTGACGATTCAAAATAGTTTTGTTTATCTATTTCATGTGTTCCAAAGTAATGACTGAGGGAGGGATGAAATGATGGAGTGAGGGAGGGAGTGAAGATTGAAGTGAGTGAAGATTAGAGGGGAATGAAGGGACAACCATTATATTATAGAGCACAGCGGAAGTATCTAGAAGTCTACAGAACAACCTGGCTATACATCGAAACCAACCATAGAGAACAGAATCCAGGAGAGATGACATCATGGCTGACTGTTGTGTTCTGTATCCCTCTATTCTGGGAGACACAATATCATGTTACTAAACCCAGGGTCGTTAACTGGCCTGTTGTAACCCAGGGTCATAACTGGCCTGCTCTAACCCAGGGCTCATAACTGGCCTGCTCTAACCCAGGGCTCATAACTGGCCTGCTCTAACCCAGGGCTCATAACCGACATGCTCTAACCCAGGGCTCATAACCGACATGCTCTAACCCAGGGTTCATAACTGGCCTGCTCTAACCCAGGGCTCATAACCGGCCTGCTCTAACCCAGTATTCATAACTGGCCTGCTCTAACCCAGTATTCATAATTGGCCTGCTCTAACCCAGGGTTCATAACTGGCCTGCTCTAACCCAGGGCTCATAACCGACCTGTTCTAACCCAGGATTCATAACTGGCCTGTTGTAACCCAGGGTTCATAACTGGCCTGCTCTAACCCAGGATTCATAACTGGCCTGCTCTAACCCAGGATTCATAACTGGCCTGCTGTAACTCAGGATTCAGAACTGGCCTAATCTAACCCAGGGCTCATAACTGGCCTGCTCTAACCCAGGGCTCATAACTGGCCTGTTCTAACCCAGGGCTCATAACCGGCATGCTCTAACCCAGGGCTCATAACTGGCCTGCTCTAAAACAGGGCTCATAACCAACCTTCTCTAACCCAGGGCTCATAACTGGCCTGCTCTAAAACAGGGCTCATAACCAACCTTCTCTAACCCAGGGCTCATAACTGGCCTGCTCTAAAACAGGGCTCATAACCAACCTTCTCTAACCCAGGGCTCATAACCAAACTGCTCTAAAACAGGGCTCATAACCGACCTTCTCTAACCAAAGGTACTGTTGTCATTGTTTTGAATGAGATTAACTTTCTTTACATCATGAATGTATCCAATAGGCCTTTGGGATGGCATTGCATCATAACTTGAACAAACGTTATGAGGTAGGGATAGATGAGAGAATTAATATTCCCTAAAAAATTAAAAAAATTAAAAATAAAGGTCATGTCACAAAAGTGTTTCAATGTTTGTGATTTGGGAGGCCTCAGAACTGGAGTCCAAAGAAGTCCAACAGTCCATCCCCCCAAAACATTGGCACAACATTTTGTGAATAACCTCCCATTCTCAGTTCTGGTTATGTATGAAGAATGAAGGTTTATTTGTTTGTTTGTTTACTATTCTATTCCTGAATGACATTTACACGTGTATCAGTAGCATTAGAGTGACTTTAGGCCCCATGCGGACAGCTTTACAGTGGCCCCTGGCCCTTAGGGCCAACAGAACCTGGTCTATCTAAACAAGCTGTATACTGACTGTTGGTGCTAAAGGCAAAACCATATACCACATCACCATCACAGAAGAGATTTCTAGCCTCAGGGGTCTTTTCCTGGTTGAACAACTAGCTTATATCAGTGAAACATGATGAAATAAAATAATATGAATAGCCTTAGGACAAGTCACATTATGGAACAAGGCTATTGAGGCTAGAGGCCTCTGTGTGGAGATTAGACCTTTCCATCAAATAAGTTGCGGATTTGGTTAAATGTAAATGTTCTTTTGTCTAAATGCTACATTCGTTTTTTTTGTCAAAAGACACAGGGCACTCTGAAAAATGGGAAATCCTCACTCAGAGTAGCTAGATTGTAGACTATGTAAACACTTTTGGAAAGAAAAAAAGTCCCTCGGTCAAAACATCTGATATAAGTCCCTCAACTCTGTGTTTAACCCGTCCTCCCTCCACTTGTAATTGCCGAGTAGCTCTGAACAGCCCTGAAGATGTTTTGTGGATAAGTTATCCAGCTTAACACAGCATCTAACCACAGCAGCTAGACAAGACTGGGCTGGATGATTCTAGGTGCCTAGGGAGAATGCCGAAGGCTGCAGGTTAGTGGTTTAGTGGAGTTTGTGACGGTGTCCTATTTCAAAGCCAGAAATGCCTTTCTCTTTCAAAACACATTGCATTCCTTTAATGTCTGAGTTAATGAAATAATGAGTCATTTAGTGATTAGATGAAGTTCCATGTGCAGGTGTATGTCATCGGGGTGAATGTTGTATAAGTCTGTAGGGGTCTGTCAGACTCAACGGTTCAAAACAAAAAAATTTTGGATATTAAAAAGCCGGATCCCTCTCCTTTTTAACTTCTAGAAATGAAAATGTAATTTTAGTGTTTACAACAACCTTTATCTCCAACTAGAAATCAAATCATCAACTACTTCCTGAATTGAAAGCAAAATCGGGGATAACATGAGTTTATTTTGTAGTTCTGAATGAGTCTTCATTAGTCTAATGTTATTGATGCAGTGATCTATAGTTTCCATCAACGCAACGTGTGATGATAGTTATTATGATCAAGGGCCACTTGAAAATACCGATGTTGGATCTTAGCTTGATCACCCTTTTTGAGGAGAACTTTCCTGCAATGTCGTGTATTTTGAGGCTTCTGAAGCTTGAAATTTCCACTTTGCCTGAGGCGAAACATTTATCAACCCCTACAAAAATGTCCATTCATTAAAATCCACATAATAATTCACATTTCCTGTTGCTACAGGATTATTTTCCTGCTCTAGCAAATTGGCTCAAATTCTGATCCTACATCTGTAGCAGTGTGTTAAAGTGATTAGTAGTGTGGGTGAGGAGGATGACCCCTTGAAGCACTCCTTTAATCACTGTTGGAGATAAACACTCAGTCATCTGATAACACCCATTTCCCCCTAGGTCACATGGGCACGCACGCACAGACACACAGACACACACGCACGCACAGACCCACAGACACACACACACACACACACACACACACACACACACACACACACACACACACACACACACACACACACACACACACACACACACACACACACACACACACACACACACACACACACACACACACACACACACACACACACACACACACAACGCACACACACACAGACATGCACGCACACACACACACAAACACACACAGACACACAGACACACAGACACACACACACACACACTCCATTCAGTGCAAGAGAGATCTCTGATCAAAAGTAGATTAATGTATAGAGATTAGGGAATAGGAAATAGGGAATATGATGTTTTTCTGGACACAACCTAATTGTAGTTTTGTAGTCCGTTCATCAAGTCAATCTTGTTCTTTACAAAAGGACTGGTTACCGGTTTAACTGTAGTAACTGACAGGAACATTTTTTTAAAAAGCCTGTTTTATCCATGAGTAGGACGACTGGAAATCCATGCTAAATAATTACCGTGTTTAGCGTGAACACGCGATGCATCACCTTTTGTCTTTGTCACTATATGCTGTACAAGCATCATGTCTTGTAAAGTCATGCTCAGACAATTTTCCCTGGAAGTGAAGTGCCAGTGTGGTATCGCTGATAATATCAGTGATAAGAACATGTATGTGTATAACTCTATTTACAGGGCTTTTCCCGGCCTACTGACTTGTTGACTTGGCATCACACCAATACTCTGCCCGCAGAGAGATTAGATAGGGTGAAAACATTGGGCTTCTCGCCAATGTCAACATTATGGATGTTTTTATCGTTTTCCCGTCAAATGACATTTTATTGAATTTATTTAGGTAACAAATAATAGAACAACGCCGATTGGATCAACAGAGGACAGTTCATTAAAACACTTGTTTCCAATGAGGTTCTCGATCTGCCAAAGAGGATATATATATATTTTTTTTTTTACCAAGATACACAGTCAAACACTGCCCACTGAAATGGTCTACCCTGGTTGCCTTGGAGAATCTGTTGGTTTGATCCAAACGGAAACCGTTTACAGTCATATGAAAACCACGGACCAGCCATGAGCTGCCCACTGAAACGGTCTACCCTGGTTACCTTGGAGAATCTGTTGGTTTGATCCAAGCGGAAACCGTTTACAGTCATATGAAAACCACGGACCAGCCATGAGCTGCCCACTGAAACGGTCTACCCTGGTTGCCTTAGAGAATCTGTTGGTTTGATCCAAACGGAAACCGTTTACAGTCATATGAAAACCACGGACCAGCCATGAGCTGCCCACTGAAACGGTCTACCCTGGTTGCCTTGGAGAATCTGTTGGTTTGATCCAAACGGAAACCGTTTACAGTCATATGAAAACCACGGACCAGCCATGAGCTGCCCACTGAAACGGTCTACCCTGGTTGCCTTGGTCATGAAAACCATGAGCTGCCCCTTTACAGTCAGAGGCATTGTTTGTATTATCTCAAATGCATGGAAGAATGGCATATATTTTTATATTTTTAACATTTAAGCACTGCGTTCATCCACCTCTGGCCTGCTCGCTTCCCTACCACTGAGGAAGTACAGTTCCCGCTCAGCCCAGTCAAAACTGTTCGCCAGGACAGCGGAGTCAATCACCACCTTCCGGAGACACCTGAAACCCCACCTCTTTAAGGAATACCTAGGATAGGATAAAATAATCCTTCTCACCCCCCCCCCCTTAAAATATTTAGATGCACTATTGTAAAGTGGCTGTTCCACTGGATGTCATAAGGTGAATGCACCAATTTGTAAGTCGCTCTGGATAAGAGCGTCTGCTAAATGACTTAAATGTAATGTAAATGTAATGAGTATAGGGTATATGCCTCCGAATGGCCCCTGTATTGTAAAATATCAACGTTGGACGCTTAAAAAAAAATCTTAAAAGCCAAAAAAATAACCCTGCCCTGTTCTCTTGCTCTCTGTGCTTTTTACACGGGCAGAAGTAAAACATTCACTAACCCTAAAAATAACTTCTTTTTTTGATTGTACAACAACATGGTGGGGAGGGAGGATGTAGGTGTGTGGTGTGACGTCTTGTACTGTGTTTGTGAAGGAAAGGGGTTGGGATGGTGTTCGGGGAGCCTTGTTATAATACCATTCAAATCGGAATGGCATTCACCAGTCAGGCCGACGTGAAACGTGTTGTTGTAGATCCAGCACCAAAACAAAGCCATGTAACAATTAAAAGGAATGGGTTTAGGAGAACTAATATATGTCCTCCCATATGGACTTCACCGGCGGGTTAATAGGAGAGGACGGGCTTGTGGTAATGGCTGTAAGAGCATTGAGTTGAATGGTCTCGAATACATCAAAAACATGGTGTCTGATGCCATTCCATTGGAACGCTCAACAGTATTACCTGTGTCATGGTTGAAGGTCTCTGCTTCATTTCCTGTGTCAGGTTCAGGTTCCATATCCTTGGATGCAGCAGCCTCCTGTGGTAAACCCTTCTTCAGGCAACAATATCCTCTTTTTTTGTTGTTGCTGTGGTTTGGATTTTGGATGGGCGATACTTAAAGGAAAACTAACAGGATCTTTTACATCTTTAGACGTGATTATAGATTTTTTGTCTAAATTGTTGAACACTTCTGAAAAATATAATAGATGCAACATCCTCCTCGGCTCCATGATTCACAGCACGGTGTATTTAGTCAGGAACAAGTTCCTCCATGATTCACAGCACGGTGTATTTAGTCAGAAACGAGTTCCTCAGCTCCATGATTCACAGCACGGTATATTTAGTCAGAAACTAGTTCCTTAGCTCCATGATTCACAGCACGGTATATTTAGTCAGGAACAAGTTCCTCCAAGATTCACAGCACGTGTATTTAGTCAGAAACTAGTTCCTCAGCTCCATGATTCACAGCACGGTGTATTTAGTCAGAAATGAGTTCGTCAGCTCCATGATTCACAGCACGGTATATTTAGTCAGAAACTAGTTCCTCAGCTCCATGATTCACAGCACGGTATATTTAGTCAGAAACGAGTTCCTCCATGATTCACAGCACGGTGTATTTAGTCAGAAACGAGTTCCTCAGCTCCATGATTCACAGAACGGTGTATTTAGTCAGAAATGAGTTCCTCAGCTCCCTGATTCACAGCACAGTGTATTTAGTCAGAAATGAGTTCCTCAGCTCCATGATTCACAGCACGGTGTATTTAGTCAGAAACGTGTTCCTCAGCTCCATGATTCACAGCACAGTGTATTTAGTCAGAAATGAGTTCCTCAGCTCCATGATTCACAGCACAGTGTATTTAGTCAGAAACGAGTTCCTCAGCTCCTTGATTCACAGCATGGTGTATTTAGTCAGAAACGAGTTCCTCCATGATTCACAGCACGGTATATTTAGTCAGAAACGAGTACCTCCATGATTCACAGCACGGTGTATTTAGTCAGAAACTAGTTCCTCAGCTCCATGATTCACAGCACGGTATATTTAGTCAGAAACGAGTTCCTCCATGATTCACAACATGGTATATTTAGTCAGAAACTAGTTCCTCAGCTCCATGATTCACAGCCCGGTATATTTAGTCAGAAACAAGTTCCCCAGCTCCATGATTCACAGCACGGTATATTTAGTCAGAAACTAGTTCCTCAGCTCCATGGTTCACAGCATGGTATATTTAGTCAGAAACGAGTTCCTCGGCTCCATGATTCACAGCACGGTATATTTAGTCAGAAAAGAATTCCTCAGCTCCATGATTCACAGCACGGTATATTTAGTCAGAAACTAGTTCCTCCATGATTCACAGCACGGTGTATTTAGTCAGAAACGAGTTCCTCAGCTCCATGATTCACAGCACAGTGTATTTAGTCAGAAACGAGTTCCTCAGCTCCATGATTCACAGCACGGTGTATTTAGTCAGAAACGAGTTCCTCAGCTCCATGATTCACAGCACAGTGTATTTAGTCAGAAACTAGTTCCTCAGCTCCTTGATTCACAGCATGATGTATTTAGTCAGAAACGAGTTCCTCCATGATTCACAGCACGGTATATTTAGTCAGAAACGAGTTCCTCCATGATTCACAACATGGTATATTTAGTCAGAAACGAGTTCCTCAGCTCCATGATTCACAGCATGGTATATTTAGTCAGAAACGAGTTCCTCAGCTCCATGATTCACAGCACGGTATATTTAGTCAGAAACGAGTTCCTCAGCTCTATGATTCACAGCACGGTATATTTAGTCAGAAACTAGTTCCTCCATGATTCACAGCACGGTGTATTTAATCAGAAACAAGTTCCTCAGCTCCACGATTCACAGCACGGTGTATTTAGTCAGAAACGAGTTCCCCAGTTCCATGATTCACAGCACAGTATATTTAGTCAGAAACGAGTTCCTCAGCTCCATGATTCACAGCACAGTGTATTTAGTCAGAAACGAGTTCCTCAGCTCCATGATTCACAGCACGGTATATTTAGTCAGAAATGAGTTCCTCAGCTCCATGATTCACAGCACGGTATATTTAGTCAGAAACGAGTTCCTCCATGATTCACAGCACGGTGTATTTAGTCAGAAACTAGTTCCTCAGCTCCATGATTCACAGCACGGTGTATTTAGTCAGAAACGAGTTCCTCAGTTCCATGATTCACAGCACAGTATATTTAGTCAGAAACGAGTTCCTCAGCTCCATGATTCACAGCACGGTATATTTAGTCAGAAATGAGTTCCTCAGCTCCATGATTCACAGCACGGTATATTTAGTCAGAAACGAGTTCCTCCATGATTCACAGCACGGTGTATTTAGTCAGAAACGAGTTCCTCAGCTCCATGATTCACAGCACGGTGTATTTAGTCAGAAACGAGTTCCTCAGTTCCATGATTCACAGCACAGTATATTTAGTCAGAAACAAGTTCCTCAGCTCCATGATTCATGGCACGGTATATTTAGTCAGAAACGAGTTCCTCAGCTCCATGATTCACAGCACGGTATATTTAGTCAGAAACGAGTTCCTCCATGATTCACAGCACGGTATATTTAGTCAGAAATGAGTTCCTCCATGATTCACAGCATGGTGTATTTAGTCAGAAACTAGTTCCTCAGCTCCATGATTCACAGCACAGTATATTTAGTCAGAAACGAGTTCCTCAGCTCCTTGATTCACAGCACGGTATATTTAGTCAGAAACAAGTTCCTCAGCTCCATGATTCACAGCACGGTATATTTAGTCAGAAACGAGTTCCTCCATGACTCACAGCACGGTGTATTTAGTCAGAAACTAGTTCCTCAGCTCCATGATTCACAGCACGGTGTATTTAGTCAGAAACAAGTTCCTCAGCTCCATGATTCACAGCACGGTATATTTAGTCAGAAACGAGTTCCTCAGCTCCATGATTCACAGCACAGTGTATTTAGTCAGGAACTAGTTCCTCAGCTCCTTGATTCACAGCATGGTGTATTTAGTCAGAAACAAGTTCCTCCATGATTCACAGCACGGTGTATTTAGTCAGAAACGAGTTCCTCAGCTCCATGATTCACAGCACGGTATATTTAGTCAGAAACTAGTTCCTCAGCTCCATGATTCACAGCACGGTGTATTTAGTCAGAAACGAGTTCCTCAGCTCCATGATTCACAGCACAGTGTATTTAGTCAGAAACTAGTTCCTCAGCTCCTTGATTCACAGCATGATGTATTTAGTCAGAAACGAGTTCCTCCATGATTCACAGCACGGTATATTTAGTCAGAAACGAGTTCCTCCATGATTCACAACATGGTATATTTAGTCAGAAACGAGTTCCTCAGCTCCATGATTCACAGCACGGTATATTTAGTCAGAAATGAGTTCCTCAGCTCCATGATTCACAGCACGGTATATTTATTCAGAAACAAGTTCCTCAGCTCCATGATTCACAGCACGGTATATTTAGTCAGAAACGAGTTCCTCAGCTCCATGATTCACAGCACGGTATATTTAGTCAGAAACGAGTTCCTCAGCTCCATGATTCACAGCACGGTATATTTAGTCAGAAACGAGTTCCTCCATGATTCACAGCACGGTGTATTTAATCAGAAACTAGTTCCTCAGCTCCATGATTCACAGCACGGTGTATTTAGTCAGAAACGAGTTCCCCAGTTCCATGATTCACAGCACAGTATATTTAGTCAGAAACGAGTTCCTCAGCTCCATGATTCACAGCACAGTGTATTTAGTCAGAAACAAGTTCCTCAGCTCCATGATTCACAGCACGGTATATTTAGTCAGAAATGAGTTCCTCAGCTCCATGATTCACAGCACGGTATATTTAGTCAGAAACGAGTTCCTCCATGATTCACAGCACGGTGTATTTAGTCAGAAACGAGTTCCTCAGCTCCATGATTCACAGCACGGTGTATTTAGTCAGAAACGAGTTCCTCAGTTCCATGATTCACAGCACGGTATATTTAGTCAGAAACAAGTTCCTCAGCTCCATGATTCACAGCACGGTATATTTAGTCAGAAACGAGTTCCTCAGCTCCATGATTCACAGCACGGTATATTTAGTCAGAAACGAGTTCCTCCATGATTCACAGCACGGTATATTTAGTCAGAAATGAGTTCCTCCATGATTCACAGCATGGTGTATTTAGTCAGAAACTAGTTCCTCAGCTCCATGATTCACAGCACAGTATATTTAGTCAGAAACGAGTTCCTCAGCTCCTTGATTCACAGCACGGTATATTTAGTCAGAAACAAGTTCCTCGGCTCCATGATTCACAGCACGGTGTATTTAGTCAGAAACGAGTTCCTCAGCTCCATGATTCACAGCACGGTGTATTTAGTCAGAAACAAGTTCCTCAGCTCCATGATTCACAGCACAGTGTATTTAGTCAGGAACTAGTTCCTCAGCTCCTTGATTCACAGCATGGTGTATTTAGTCAGAAACAAGTTCCTCCATGATTCACAGCACGGTGTATTTAGTCAGAAACGAGTTCCTCAGCTCCATGATTCACAGCACGGTATATTTAGTCAGAAACTAGTTCCTCACCTCCATGATTCACAGCACGGTGTATTTAGTCAGAAACGAGTTCCTCAGCTCCATGATTCACAGCACAGTGTATTTAGTCAGAAACTAGTTCCTCAGCTCCTTGATTCACAGCATGATGTATTTAGTCAGAAACGAGTTCCTCCATGATTCACAGCACGGTATATTTAGTCAGAAACGAGTTCCTCCATGATTCACAACATGGTATATTTAGTCAGAAACGAGTTCCTCAGCTCCATGATTCACAGCACGGTATATTTAGTCAGAAATGAGTTCCTCAGCTCCATGATTCACAGCACGGTATATTTAGTCAGAAACGAGTTCCTCAGCTCCATGATTCACAGCACGGTATATTTAGTCAGAAACGAGTTCCTCAGCTCCATGATTCACAGCACGGTATATTTAGTCAGAAACGAGTTCCTCCATGATTCACAGCACGGTATATTTAGTCAGAAATGAGTTCCTCCATGATTCACAGCATGGTGTATTTAGTCAGAAACTAGTTCCTCAGCTCCATGATTCAAAGCACAGTATATTTAGTCAGAAACGAGTTCCTCAGCTCCATGATTCACAGCACGGTATATTTAGTCAGAAACGAGTTCCTCAGCTCCATGATTCACAGCACGGTATATTTAGTCAGAAACGAGTTCCTCCATGATTCACAGCACGGTGTATTTAATCAGAAACTAGTTCCTCAGCTCCATGATTCACAGCACGGTGTATTTAGTCAGAAACGAGTTCCCCAGTTCCATGATTCACAGCACAGTATATTTAGTCAGAAACGAGTTCCTCAGCTCCATGATTCACAGCACAGTGTATTTAGTCAGAAACAAGTTCCTCAGCTCCATGATTCACAGCACGGTATATTTAGTCAGAAATGAGTTCCTCAGCTCCATGATTCACAGCACGGTATATTTAGTCAGAAACGAGTTCCTCCATGATTCACAGCACGGTGTATTTAGTCAGAAACGAGTTCCTCAGCTCCATGATTCACAACACGGTGTATTTAGTCAGAAACGAGTTCCTCAGTTCCATGATTCACAGCACGGTATATTTAGTCAGAAACAAGTTCCTCAGCTCCATGATTCACAGCACGGTATATTTAGTCAGAAACGAGTTCCTCAGCTCCATGATTCACAGCACGGTATATTTAGTCAGAAACGAGTTCCTCCATGATTCACAGCACGGTATATTTAGTCAGAAATGAGTTCCTCCATGATTCACAGCATGGTGTATTTAGTCAGAAACTAGTTCCTCAGCTCCATGATTCACAGCACAGTATATTTAGTCAGAAACGAGTTCCTCAGCTCCTTGATTCACAGCACGGTATATTTAGTCAGAAACAAGTTCCTCGGCTCCATGATTCACAGCACGGTGTATTTAGTCAGAAACGAGTTCCTCAGCTCCATGATTCACAGCACGGTGTATTTAGTCAGAAACAAGTTCCTCAGCTCCATGATTCACAGCACAGTGTATTTAGTCAGGAACTAGTTCCTCAGCTCCTTGATTCACAGCATGGTGTATTTAGTCAGAAACAAGTTCCTCCATGATTCACAGCACGGTGTATTTAGTCAGAAACGAGTTCCTCAGCTCCATGATTCACAGCACGGTATATTTAGTCAGAAACTAGTTCCTCACCTCCATGATTCACAGCACGGTGTATTTAGTCAGAAACGAGTTCCTCAGCTCCATGATTCACAGCACAGTGTATTTAGTCAGAAACTAGTTCCTCAGCTCCTTGATTCACAGCATGATGTATTTAGTCAGAAACGAGTTCCTCCATGATTCACAGCACGGTATATTTAGTCAGAAACGAGTTCCTCCATGATTCACAACATGGTATATTTAGTCAGAAACGAGTTCCTCAGCTCCATGATTCACAGCACGGTATATTTAGTCAGAAATGAGTTCCTCAGCTCCATGATTCACAGCACGGTATATTTAGTCAGAAACGAGTTCCTCAGCTCCATGATTCACAGCACGGTATATTTAGTCAGAAACGAGTTCCTCAGCTCCATGATTCACAGCACGGTATATTTAGTCAGAAACGAGTTCCTCCATGATTCACAGCACGGTATATTTAGACAGAAATGAGTTCCTCCATGATTCACAGCATGGTGTATTTAGTCAGAAACTAGTTCCTCAGCTCCATGATTCAAAGCACAGTATATTTAGTCAGAAACGAGTTCCTCAGCTCCTTGATTCACAGCACGGTATATTTAGTCAGAAACAAGTTCCTCGGCTCCATGATTCACAGCACGGTGTATTTAGTCAGAAACGAGTTCCTCAGCTCCATGATTCACAGCACGGTGTATTTAGTCAGAAACAAGTTCCTCAGCTCCATGATTCACAGCACGGTATATTTAGTCAGAAACGAGTTCCTCAGCTCCATGATTCACAGCACAGTGTATTTAGTCAGGAACTAGTTCCTCAGCTCCTTGATTCACAGCATGGTGTATTTAGTCAGAAACAAGTTCCTCCATGATTCACAGCACGGTGTATTTAGTCAGAAACGAGTTCCTCAGCTCCATGATTCACAGCACGGTATATTTAGTCAGAAACTAGTTCCTCACCTCCATGATTCACAGCACGGTGTATTTAGTCAGAAACGAGTTCCTCAGCTCCATGATTCACAGCACAGTGTATTTAGTCAGAAACTAGTTCCTCAGCTCCTTGATTCACAGCATGATGTATTTAGTCAGAAACGAGTTCCTCCATGATTCACAGCACGGTATATTTAGTCAGAAACGAGTTCCTCCATGATTCACAACATGGTATATTTAGTCAGAAACGAGTTCCTCAGCTCCATGATTCACAGCACGGTATATTTAGTCAGAAATGAGTTCCTCAGCTCCATGATTCACAGCACGGTATATTTAGTCAGAAACAAGTTCCTCAGCTCCATGATTCACAGCACGGTATATTTAGTCAGAAACGAGTTCCTCAGCTCCATGATTCACAGCACGGTATATTTAGTCAGAAACGAGTTCCTCAGCTCCTTGATTCACAGCACAGTATATTTAGTCAGAAACGAGTTCCTCCATGACTCACAGCACGGTGTATTTAGTCTGAAACGAGTTCCTCAGCTCCATGATTCACAGCACGGTATATTTAGTCAGAAACGAGTTCCTCCATGATTCACAGCATGGTGTATTTAATCAGAAACTAGTTCCTCAGCTCCATGATTCACAGCACGGTGTATTTAGTCAGAAACGAGTTCCCCAGTTCCATGATTCACAGCACAGTATATTTAGTCAGAAACGAGTTCCTCAGCTCCATGATTCACAGCACAGTATATTTATTCCGAAACGAGTTCCTCAGCTCCATGATTTACAGCACGTTATATTTAGTCAGAAATGAGTTCCTCAGCTCCATGATTCACAGCACGGTATATTTAGTCAGAAACGAGTTCCTCCATGATTCACAGCACGGTGTATTTAATCAGAAACTAGTTCCTCAGCTCCATGATTCACAGCACGGTGTATTTAGTCAGAAACGAGTTCCTCAGCTCCATGATTCACAGCACAGTGTATTTAGTGAGAAACTAGTTCCTCAGCTCCTTGATTCACAGCATGATGTATTTAGTCAGAAACGAGTTCCTCCATGATTCACAGCACGGTATATTTAGTCAGAAACGAGTTCCTCCATGATTCACAACATGGTATATTTAGTCAGAAACGAGTTCCTCAGCTCCATGATTCACAGCACGGTATATTTAGTCAGAAATGAGTTCCTCAGCTCCATGATTCACAGCATGGTATATTTAGTCAGAAACAAGTTCCTCAGCTCCATGATTCACAGCACGGTATATTTAGTCAGAAACGAGTTCCTCAGCTCCATGATTCACAGCACGGTATATTTAGTCAGAAATGAGTTCCTCCATGATTCACAGCACGGTGTATTTAATCAGAAACTAGTTCCTCAGCTCCTTGATTCACAGCACAGTATATTTAGTCAGAAACGAGTTCCTCCATGACTCACAGCACGGTGTATTTAGTCAGAAACGAGTTCCTCAGCTCCATGATTCACAGCACGGTGTATTTAGTCAGAAACAAGTTCCTCAGCTCCATGATTCACAGCACGGTATATTTAGTCAGAAACGAGTTCTTCAGCTCCATGATTCACAGCACAGTGTATTTAGTCAGGAACTAGTTCCTCAGCTCCTTGATTCACAGCATGGTGTATTTAGTCAGAAACAAGTTCCTCCATGATTCACAGCACGGTTTATTTAGTCAGAAACGAGTTCCTCCATGATTCACAGCACGGTGTATTTAGTCAGAAACTAGTTCCTCCATGATTCACAACACGGTATATTTAGTCAGAAACGAGTTCCTCAGCTCCATGATTCACAGCACGGTATATTTGGTCAGAAACAAGTTCCTCAGCTCCATGATTCACAGCACGGTATATGTAGTCAGAAACTAGTTCCTCAGCTCCATGATTCACAGCACGGTATATTTAGTCAGAAACGAGTTCCTCCATGATTCACAGCACGGTATATTTAGTCAGAAACGAGTTCCTCCATGATTCACAGCACACTGTATTTAGTCAGAAACTAGTTCCTCAGCTCCTTGATTCACAGCATGGTGTATTTAGTCAGAAACGAGTTCCTCCATGATTCACAACACGGTATTTTTAGTCAGAAACGAGTTCCTCAGCTCCATGATTCACAGCATGGTATATTTAGTCAGAAATGAGTTCCTCAGCTCCAAGATTCACAGCACGGTATATTTAGTCAGAAACAAGTTCCTCAGCTCCATGATTCACAGCACGGTATATGTAGTCAGAAACTAGTTCCTCAGCTCCATGATTCACAGCACGGTATATTTAGTCAGAAACGAGATCCTCAGCTCCATGATTCACAGCACGGTATATTTAGTCAGAAACGAGTTCCTCCATGATTCACAGCACACTGTATTTAGTCAGAAACTAGTTCCTCAGCTCCTTGATTCACAGCATGGTGTATTTAGTCAGAAACGAGTTCCTCCATGATTCACAACACGGTATACTTAGTCAGAAACGAGTTCCTCAGCTCCATGATTCACAGGACGGTGTATTTTGTCAGAAACGAGTTCCTCAGCTCCGTGGTTCACAGCACGGTATATTTAATCAGAAACGAGTTCCTCGGCTCCATGATTCACAGCACGGTGTATTTAGTCAGAAACGAGTTCCTCCATGATTCACAGCATGGTGTATTTAGTCAGAAAGTAGTTCCTCAGCTCCATGATTCACAGCACGGTATATTTAGTCAGAAATGAGTTCCTCAGCTCCATGATTCACAGCACAGTGTATTTAGTCAAGAACTAGTTCCTCAGCTCCTTGATTCACAGCATGGTGTATTTAGTCAGAAACAAGTTCCTCCATGATTCACAGCACGGTATATTTAGTCAGAAACGAGTTCCTCAGCTCCTTGATTCACAGCATGGTGTATTTAGTCAGAAACAAGTTCCTCCATGATTCACAGCACGGTATATTTAGTCAGAAACGAGTTCCTCCATGATTCACAGCACGGTGTATTTAGTCAGAAACTAGTTCCTCAGCTCCATGATTCACAGCACGGTATATTTAGTCAGAAACGAGTTCCTCCATGATTCACAGCACGGTATATTTAGTCAGAAACAAGTTCCTCAGCTCCATGATTCACAGCATGGTATATGTAGTCAGAAACTAGTTCCTCAGCTCCATGATTCACAGCACGGTATATTTAGTCAGAAACGAGATCCTCAGCTCCATGATTCATAGCACGGTATATTTAGTCAGAAACTAGTTCCTCCATGATTCACAGCACAGTGTATTTAGTCAGAAACTAGGTCCTCAGCTCCTTGATTCACAGCATGGTGTATTTAGTCAGAAACGAGTTCCTCCATGATTCACAACACGGTCTATTTAGTCAGAAACAAGTTCCTCAGCTCCATGATTCACAGCACGGTATATTTAGTCAGAAATGAGTTCCTCAGGTCCATGATTCACAGCACTGTATATTTAGTCAGAAACAAGTTCCTCAGCTCCATGATTCACAGCACGGTATATTTAGTCAGAAACTAGTTCCTCAGCTCCATGATTCACAGCACGGTATATTTAGTCAGAAACAAGTTCCTCAGCTCCATGATTCACAACACGGTATATTTAGTCAGAAAGGAGTTCCTCAGCTCCATGATTCACAGCACGGTGTATTTTGTCAGAAACGAGTTCCTCAGCTCCATGATTCACAGCATGGTATATTTAGTCAGAAACGAGTTCCTCAGCTCCATGATTCACAGCACTGTGTATTTAGTCAGAAACGAGTTCCTCAGCTCCATATGGGATCCATGGTGTTGAAGAATGTCTTTGAAGCTTCTAGAACATACCAGTGGTGTGTATGCTCACCATGAAACATTTTCACATATTAGTGCTCTTTAAATAGATCTTAAAAACTTCCAGATAGACTTTCAACCACTGATCTCACTCGGTTTCACCTGTAATGTACCCACAGGAGCACCGACTGCTCTCCTTCAGAGTTATGCAGTTCCAGAAGAGAACAGTTTTATTGAAGTGGCAGCCTATTTGCCCCGACATTAAACGCCAGAGGAATGCGTCCCTGGATTTACTGAGGTTGTTTTGAAGTTAGTTTATGAAAGCTTGTGTGTGTGTGTGTGTGTGTGTGTGTGTGTGTGTGTGTGTGTGTGTGTGTGTGTGTGTGTGTGTGTGTGTGTGTGTGTGTGTGTGTGTGTGTGTGTGTGTGTGTGTGTGTGTGTGTGTGTGTGTGTGTGTGTGTGTGTGTGTGTGTGTGTGTGTGTGTGTGTGTGTGTGTGTGTGTGTCTGCAGAACAAGCCCATTCACAGCTCTCTCCCTCCCTCTCTCGTTCTCTGGGGCTCAAAGGCTTCATTTGTCCTTAGAAGTAAACAGTTCATAGTGGATGGACTTCAGTATGGCTCTTTGAAATGTGTTGGCCCCTCTCTCAATCTTCTGGAACAATGAACACGTTTGTATTTAGATGCCATTACTGTGTGTTAGCAATGGAGGGTTCAACACACCTGGACAAATCAATGAAACTAGTCTATCTGCCGCCCCAAGTCTACCTGCCCCTAGTCTACCTGCCTCCTCTAGTCTACCTGCCCCTAGTCTACTTGCCTCCTCTAGTCTACATGCCCCTAGTCTACCTGCCTTCTCTAGTCTACCTGCAGCCCTTAGTCTACCTGCCTCCTCTAGTCTACCTGCCGCCCCTAGTCTACCTGCCTCCTCTAGTCTACATGCCCCTAGTCTACCTGCCTCCTCTAGTCTACCTGCCTCCTTTAGTCTACCTGCCGCCCCTTGTCTACCGGCCCCTAGTCTACCTGCCCCTAGTCTACCTGCCTGCTCTAGTCTACATGCCCCTAGTCTACCTGCCTCCTCTAGTCTACATGCCCCTAGTCTACCTGCCTGCTCTAGTCTACATGCCCCTAGTCTACCTGCCTCCTCTAGTCTACCTGCAGCCCCTAGTCTACCTGCCCCTAGTCTACCTGCCCCTAGTCTACCTGCCCCTAGTTTACCTGCCTCCTCTAGTCTACCTGCAGCCACTAGTCTACCTGCCCCTAGTCTACCTGCCCCTAGTCTACCTGCCCCTAGTTTACCTGCCCCTAGTCTACCTGCCCCTAGTCTACCTGCCCCTAGTTTACCTGCCTCCTCTAGTCTACCTGCCCCTAGTCTACCTGCCCCTAGTTTACCTGCCTCCTCTAGTCTACCTGCCCCTAGGTTACCTGCCCCTAGTCTACCTGCCCCTAGTTTACCTGCCCCTAGTCTACATGCCCCTAGTCTACCTGCCCCTAGTTTACCTGCCCCTAGTCTACCTGCCCCTAGTCTACCTGCAGCTACTAGTCTACCTGCCCCTTGTCTACCTGCCCCTAGTCTATCTGCCCCTAGTTTACCTGCCTCCTCTAGTCTACCTGCCGCCCCTAGTCTACCTGCCCCTAGTCTACCTGCAGCTACTAGTCTACCTGCAGCTACTAGTCTACCTGACCCTAGTCTACCTGCCCCTAGTCTACCTGCCCCTAGTTTACCTGCCTCCTCTAGTCTACCTGCAGCCCCTAGTCTACCTGCCCCTAGTCTACCTGCCACTAGTCTACCTGCCCCTAGTCTACCTCTCCCTAGTCTACTTGCCTCCTCTAGTCTACATGCCCCTAGTCTACCTGCCTCCTCTAGTCTACCTGCCTCCTCTAGTCTACATGCCCCTAGTCTACCTGCCTCCTCTAGTCTACCTGCAGCCCCTAGTCTACCTGCCTCCTCTAGTCTACCTGCCTCCTCTAGTCTACATGCCCCTAGTCTACCTGCCTCCTCTAGTCTACATGCCCCTAGTCTACCTGCCTCCTCTAGTCTACCTGCAGCCCCTAGTCTACCTGCCTCCTCTAGTCTACCTGCCGCCCCTAGTCTACCTGCCTCCTCTAGTCTACATGCCCCTAGTCTACCTGCCCCTAGTCTACCTGCCCCTAGTTTACCTGCCTCCTCTAGTCTACCTGCCCCTAGTCTACCTGCCCCTAGTTTACCTGCGTCCTCTAGTCTACCTGCAGCTACTAGTCTACCTGCACCTAGTCTATCTGCCCCTAGTCTACCTGCCCCTAGTCTACCTACCCCTAGTCTACCTGCCCCTAGTCTACCTGCCTCCTCTAGTCTACCTGCTTCCAGTCTACCTACCGCCCCTAGTCTACCTGCCCCTTGTATTCATTCTCCTAGTCTACCTGCCTCCAGTCTACCTGCCACCCCTATTCTACCTGCCTCTTGTATTCCTTCTCCTAGTCTACCTGCCTCCAGTCTACCTGCCTCGTGTATACCTTCTCCTAGTCTACCTGCCTCTTGTATACCTTCTCCTAGTCTACCTGCCTCTTGTATACCTTCTCCTAGTCTACCTGCCTCTTGTATATCTTCTCCTAGTCTACCTGCCTCTTGTATATCTTCTCCTAGTCTACCTGCCTCTTGTATACCTTCTCCTAGTCTACCTGCCTCTTGTATACCTTCTCCTAGTCTACCTGCCTCTTGTATACCTTCTCCTAGTCTACCTGCCTCTTGTATATCTTCTCCTAGTCTACCTGCCTCTTGTATATCTTCTCCTAGTCTACCTGCCCCTAGTCTACCTGCCTCTTGTATACCTTCTCCTAGTCTACCTGCCTCTTGTATATCTTCTCCTAGTCTACCTGCCTCTTGTATACCTTCTCCTAGTCTACCTGCCTCCAGTCTACCTGCCTCCAGTCTACCTGCCGCCCCTAGTCTACCTGCCCCTTGTATTCCTTCTCCTAGTCTACCTGCCTCCAGTCTACCTGCCACCCCTAGTCTACCTGCCTCTTGTATACCTCATCCAGAACGCCGCAGCCCGTCTGTGCTTCTCCTAGTCTACCTGCCACCCCTAGTCTACCTGCCCCTTATATACCTATTCCTAGTCTACCTGCCTCCAGTCTACCTGCCGCCCCTAGTCTACCTGCGCCTAGTCTACCTGCCTCCAGTCTACCTGCTGCCCCTAGTCTATCTGCCTCCAGTCTACCTGCCGCCCCTAGTCTACCTGCCTCCAGTCTACCTGCCGCCCCTAGTCTATCTGCCTCCAGTCTACCTGCCGCCCCTAGTCTACCTGTCTCCAGTCTACCTGCCACCCCTAGTCTACCTGCCCATTATATACATTCTCCTAGTCTACCTGCCACCCCTAGTCTACCTTCTCCTAGTCTACCTGTCTCCAGTCTACCTGCCACCCCTAGTCTACCTTCTCCTAGTCTACCTGCCTCCAGTCTACCTGCCGCCCCTAGTCTACCTGCCCCGTGTATACCTTCTCCTAGTCTACCTGTCTCCAGTCTACCTGCCGCCCCTAGTCTACCTGCCCCTTGTATACCTTCTCCTAGTCTACCTTCTCCTAGTCTACCTTCTCCTAGTCTACCTGCCTCCAGTCTACCTACCGCCCCTAGTCTACCTGCGCCTAGTCTACCTGCCTCCAGTCTACCTGCCGCCCCTAGTCTACCTGCGCCAAGTCTACCTGCCTCCAGTCTACCTGCCTCCAGTCTACCTTCTCCTAGTCTACCTTCTCCTAGTCTACCTTCTCCTAGTCTACCTGCCTCTAGTCTACATGCCGCCCCTAGTCTACCTGCCCCGTGTATACATTCTCCTAGTCTACCTTCTCCTAGTCTACCTGCCTCCAGTCTACCTGCCGCCCCAGTCTACCTGCCTCCAGTCTACCTTCTCCTAGTCTACCTTCTCCTAGTCTACCTTCTCCTAGTCTACCTGCCTCCAGTCTACCTGCCGCCCCTAGTCTACCTGCCCCTTGTATTCCTTCTCCTAGTCTACCTGCCTCCAGTCTACCTGCCACCCCTAGTCTACCTGCCGCCCCCAGTCTACATGCCGCCCCTAGTCTACCTGCCGCCCCCAGTCTACATGCCGCCCCTAGTCTACCTGCCGCCCCTAGTCTACCTGCCGCCCCCAGTCTACATGCCCCTTGTATACCTTCTCCTAGTCTACCTTCTCCTAGTCTACCTGCCCCTTCTATACCTTCTCCTAGTCTACCTGCCTCCAGTCTACCTGCCGCCCCTAGTCTACCTGCCCCTAGTCTACCTACCCCTTGTATACCTTCTCCAGTCTACCTGCCGCCCCTAGTCTAAATGCCGCCCCTAGTCTACCTTCCCCTAGTCTACCTGCCTCTTGTATATCTTCTCCTAGTCTACCTGCCTCTTGTATATCTTCTCCTAGTCTACCTGCCCCTAGTCTACCTGCCTCTTGTATACCTTCTCCTAGTCTACCTGCCTCTTGTATATCTTCTCCTAGTCTACCTGCCCCTAGTCTACCTGCCTCCAGTCTACCTGCCGCCCCTAGTCTACCTGCCCCTTGTATTCCTTCTCCTAGTCTACCTGCCTCCAGTCTACCTGCCACCCCTAGTCTACCTGCCTCTTGTATACCTTCTCCTAGTCTACCTGCCACCCCTAGTCTACCTGCCCCTTATATACCTTCTCCTAGTCTACCTGCCTCCAGTCTACCTGCCGCCCCTAGTCTACCTGTGCCTAGTCTACCTGCCTCCAGTCTACCTGCCGCCCCTAGTCTACCTGCCTCCAGTCTACCTGCCGCCCCTAGTCTACCTGCCCATTATATACCTTCTCCTAGTCTACCTGCCCATTATATACCTTCCCCTAGTCTACCTTCTCCTAGTCTACCTGCCTCCAGTCTACCTGCCGCCCCTAGTCTACCTGCCCCGTGTATACCTTCTCCTAGTCTACCTGTCTCCAGTCTACCTGCCGCCCCTAGTCTACCTGCCCCTTGTATACCTTCTCCTAGTCTACCTTCTCCTAGTCTACCTTCTCCTAGTCTACCTGCCTCCAGTCTACCTACCGCCCCTAGTCTACCTGCGCCTAGTCTACCTGCCTCCAGTCTACCTGCCGCCCCTAGTCTACCTGCGCCAAGTCTACCTGCCTCCAGTCTACCTGCCTCCAGTCTACCTTCTCCTAGTCTACCTTCTCCTAGTCTACCTTCTCCTAGTCTACCTGCCTCTAGTCTACCTGCCGCCCCTAGTCTACCTGCCCCGTGTATACATTCTCCTAGTCTACCTTCTCCTAGTCTACCTGCCTCCAGTCTACCTGCCGCCCCAGTCTACCTGCCTCCAGTCTACCTTCTCCTAGTCTACCTTCTCCTAGTCTACCTTCTCCTAGTCTACCTGCCTCCAGTCTACCTGCCGCCCCTAGTCTACCTGCCCCTTGTATTCCTTCTCCTAGTCTACCTGCCTCCAGTCTACCTGCCACCCCTAGTCTACCTGCCGCCCCCAGTCTACATGCCGCCCCTAGTCTACCTGCCGCCCCCAGTCTACATGCCGCCCCTAGTCTACCTGCCGCCCCTAGTCTACCTGCCGCCCCCAGTCTACATGCCCCTTGTATACCTTCTCCTAGTCTACCTTCTCCTAGTCTACCTGCCCCTTCTATACCTTCTCCTAGTCTACCTGCCTCCAGTCTACCTGCCGCCCCTAGTCTACCTGCCCCTAGTCTACCTACCCCTTGTATACCTTCTCCAGTCTACCTGCCGCCCCTAGTCTAAATGCCGCCCCTAGTCTACCTTCCCCTAGTCTACCTGCCTCTTGTATATCTTCTCCTAGTCTACCTGCCTCTTGTATATCTTCTCCTAGTCTACCTGCCCCTAGTCTACCTGCCTCTTGTATACCTTCTCCTAGTCTACCTGCCTCTTGTATATCTTCTCCTAGTCTACCTGCCCCTAGTCTACCTGCCTCCAGTCTACCTGCCGCCCCTAGTCTACCTGCCCCTTGTATTCCTTCTCCTAGTCTACCTGCCTCCAGTCTACCTGCCACCCCTAGTCTACCTGCCTCTTGTATACCTTCTCCTAGTCTACCTGCCACCCCTAGTCTACCTGCCCCTTATATACCTTCTCCTAGTCTACCTGTCTCCAGTCTACCTGCCGCCCCTAGTCTACCTGCCTCCAGTCTACCTACCGCCCCTAGTCTACCTGCGCCTAGTCTACCTGCCTCCAGTCTACCTGCCGCCCCTAGTCTACCTGCGCCAAGTCTACCTGCCTCCAGTCTACCTGCCTCCAGTCTACCTTCTCCTAGTCTACCTTCTCCTAGTCTACCTTCTCCTAGTCTACCTGCCTCTAGTCTACCTGCCGCCCCTAGTCTACCTGCCCCGTGTATACATTCTCCTAGTCTACCTTCTCCTAGTCTACCTGCCTCCAGTCTACCTGCCGCCCCAGTCTACCTGCCTCCAGTCTACCTTCTCCTAGTCTACCTTCTCCTAGTCTACCTTCTCCTAGTCTACCTGCCTCCAGTCTACCTGCCGCCCCTAGTCTACCTGCCCCTTGTATTCCTTCTCCTAGTCTACCTGCCTCCAGTCTACCTGCCACCCCTAGTCTACCTGCCGCCCCCAGTCTACATGCCGCCCCTAGTCTACCTGCCGCCCCCAGTCTACATGCCGCCCCTAGTCTACCTGCCGCCCCTAGTCTACCTGCCGCCCCCAGTCTACATGCCCCTTGTATACCTTCTCCTAGTCTACCTTCTCCTAGTCTACCTGCCCCTTCTATACCTTCTCCTAGTCTACCTGCCTCCAGTCTACCTGCCGCCCCTAGTCTACCTGCCCCTAGTCTACCTACCCCTTGTATACCTTCTCCAGTCTACCTGCCGCCCCTAGTCTAAATGCCGCCCCTAGTCTACCTTCCCCTAGTCTACCTGCCTCTTGTATATCTTCTCCTAGTCTACCTGCCTCTTGTATATCTTCTCCTAGTCTACCTGCCCCTAGTCTACCTGCCTCTTGTATACCTTCTCCTAGTCTACCTGCCTCTTGTATATCTTCTCCTAGTCTACCTGCCCCTAGTCTACCTGCCTCCAGTCTACCTGCCGCCCCTAGTCTACCTGCCCCTTGTATTCCTTCTCCTAGTCTACCTGCCTCCAGTCTACCTGCCACCCCTAGTCTACCTGCCTCTTGTATACCTTCTCCTAGTCTACCTGCCCCTTATATACCTTCTCCTAGTCTACCTGCCTCCAGTCTACCTGCCGCCCCTAGTCTACCTGCCTCCAGTCTACCTGCCGCCCCTAGTCTACCTGCCTCCAGTCTACCTGCCGCCCCTAGTCTACCTGCCCCTTGTATACCTTCTCCTAGTCTACCTGTCTCCAGTCTACCTGCCGCCCCTAGTCTACCTGCCCCTTGTATACCTTCTCCACCCCTAGTCTACCACACTCAGGTTTTGGTTTCTGTTTTTACAGTTCTAAGGTATGTAACTGTAAATGTCATTTTCATATCAAGTGTTATTGGCTTGATGCAGTGCCTAGTGAAAGTTTACAAACCCCTTTGCACAGTCTTCACATTTTGCTGCCTAAAATGGGAATACATCACTTTTTACCTAATGATCTACACAACCTACTCCACATTTTCAAATTGAAAGATTTTTTTTTTTTTTTTTCAAAATTACTAAGAAATATGAAAGGAGGATGTCCCGGTATTTCAAGCACATTTAAGTCAGGACTGGGACTAGGCCACTCAAAGACACCGTACACCTTTATAAAAATAATTCTGGTGTGTCTTTGGTCTCACTGAAAAGTTAAACTCATCCCAGGGTTAGATTTTCAGAAGACTGAGGCCTGTTTTTCTCTAACCTTTTACCTGGGCTTTGCTCCTTTCATATTTATTTTGATTCTGACAAACTTTCCAGTCCTTGCCGGTGACAAGCATACCCATAACATGATGCTGCTACCACAATACTTGAAGATTACAGAAAGTTTCACTCTTTGTTGTCTTTTATTGGATATGACCAAAACCTGTAGTTTTTAATTTAGGCCAAAAAGTGAATGTCTTCGTCGTTTTGTCTTGCAGTACAACTAACGGCCTTGTTGTAAACAAAATGGATGATTAGGAGTGGATTTTTTAACATAGGCTTCCTGCTTTTCACTTTGTCATACAGGCCAGTAATGTGGAGTGAGTGCAGTGTTTATTTTGAAGTATTTTGGTGGCAGCATCATGTTATGGGTATGCTTGTCACCGGCAGGGACTGGGGACTATGAAAGGAGCAAAGTCCAGGTAAAAGGTTAGAGAAAAACCCTAAAACAATCCCACAAGTGATGATCCCAAAGATACACCAGAATGGCTTTCCAAGAAAGTGTTGTGTGTTCCTGAATGGTTCAGTCTCTGTCCAGGCTTAAGTCTGCTTAACAAATCAGGTTTAACAAATCAGGCTTAACAAATCAGGTTTAACAAATCAGGCTTAACAAATCAGGTTTAACAAATCAGGCTTAGCAAATCAGTCTTAACAAATCAGGTTTAACAAATCAGGCTTAACAAATCAGGTTTAACAAATCAGGCTTAACAAATCAGGTTTAACAAATCAGGCTTAACAAATCAGGTTTAACAAATCAGGCTTAACAAATCAGGTTTAACAAATCAGGCTTAACAAATCAGTCTTAACAAATCAAGTTTATCAAATCAGGCTTAACAAATCAGGTTTAACAAATCAGGCTTAACAAATCAGGTTTAACAAATCAGGCTTAACAAATCAGGTTTAACAAATCAGGCTTAACAAATCAGGTTTAACAAATCAGGCTTAACAAATCAGGTTTAACAAATCAGGCTTAACAAATCAGTCTTAACAAATCAGGTTTAACAAATCAGGCTTAACAAATCAGGTTTAACAAATCAGGCTTAACAAATCAGGTTTGAATATTGTTGTCCAACCAAATGTACTGAACTTGAGCAATTTTGACAAAAACAATAGACATTTGTTGCCCTATTAGTGCAAGGTTAATATAATGGTATTAAAAATGATTAACAGCTATAATGGCCGACAAAGGTGCTTCCACCCAGTATTACCTCGAGAAGACATACACAATCAATACATCCTCATTTTTTATTTTGTAGTCATTTGGAAAACGTTCTAAAAAAAATTCTTTCACTATGAGAATATGGGGTAGGTTGTGTAGATCACTAGCCTAGCAGGGGGGGGAATGATGTATTCCTTTTTTAGATTTAACTTTAAGGCAGCAAAATGTTAAGACTGTGCAAAGGGTGTGTAGTCTTTCGCTAGCGGCTGTATTTACTTTGCACTTAAAGTAAACCAACGTACAAATCGAAAATACAACTTCAAATCTCAGGGAAAGTGTCTACTCATTTCGCTGTCAGAAACATTGGTATAATGCTTATGGACATGTTTAATGTCAGTCTTTAATAATAGATATTATTGTCATTCGGATTAAAAATGGAAAAGAGGCTCGGTGTTTGTTTACCTTATTATCTAAAACATATCCGTCTCCTTGGAAACCAGCCTCCGTGTAATCCACCCATGTCTCAAATGGAAGCCAACTCCTCATATACCTGCTCTGAGACCTGTCAGGTGTCTGTGTGTGTCATGGGTGCAAGGTTCTGTACTGTACTCTACTGTACTCTACTGTATTTATTGATTACCATTATTGGGGATTAGGCCTAACGATCCTTCTCGAAGGAAGGTATGACAGACAATACCTCTAAAAAAATAACGAGATGTCAGAATGCTGACGGCTGATAATGCCTAGGGCTGCTAAAAGCCTACAGCACCAAAACACTTACAGGTTCCCAGGCTGCTGCATGAGTCACTCACACGTACCAACAAGTGCTCTTCTTCGTTGAAGGCATTGCCAGGTGAGGAATGTGTATGTCACCTCTTTCATCTGCAGCCATCACATACCGACAAGATAGCGTGGGGGGGGGGGGGGCAGTATCCAACTACCCCCAACGTTTTAAGCTATTAACCACCTTGTAGTTAGACTCTCCTAACGCTTAAAATATCATATCTGCCATTTTAGCAGACACTTTTATCCAAACGCGACTTACAGTCATGCGAGCATTTTAAATATGGGTGGTCCCAGGAATCAAACTCAATATTCTGGCATTGCAGGCACCATGCTCTACCAGCTGAACTGCAGCTGCAGTTGAGCAATATCCCACGCAAGCCACGGTGTTGTTGTGCTTCAGATTACATATCCCTTTCATACACATACCAAAACCCACCCTAATTTACCAAGCCTGATTTTTTTTTTTTTTTTCTTCTTAAAGGGGTAGCGTTTAAAAAACAACAACATATTACTGCCTTTTTCACAGGCCATGTAACCAAGATACAGGTATGGGTCTGTGTGAATGGCCCTCTGCTCTTCTGCAGGTAAATTCATTGACACTTCCATTGTTTAACACCTCCCTACTTTGAAATGCAACCAGCCCCCGTGGTTTAACAACTCTCCCCACTCCTCCCACTGTACCAGTTACAAGTGTATAACAGTGGTCTACCTGCATACAAGTGGTCATTCAGGGGCTGTTTGAAAGGGGATCATATCAACTTTTCATCATATTTTTTTTTACAGGTAACGTACCACATCATTTGTCTGGAACAGGTCATAGTTGTAGTGTAGCGTGGAACAGGCTGTTAAACACAAAGCAAACTAAATGTTTCTCTCTCTGACCATTGATGGGTTTGTGGAATATTTTCTCACACATTCATTGATGAATTCTCTCTGCTCAGGTCTGAGAGAGCCATGCGGGAGACAGTATTCCCTCTAACGCAGCATTGATGAATTCTCTCTGCTCAGGTCTGAGAGAGCCATGCGGGAGACAGTATTCCCTCTAACGCAGCATTGATGAATTCTCTCTGCTCAGGTCTGAGAGAGCCATGCGGGAGACAGTATTCCCTCTAACGCAGCATTGATGAATTCTCTCTGCTCAGGTCTGAGAGAGCCATGCGGGAGACAGTATTCCCTCTAACGCAGCATTGATGAATTCTCTCTGCTCAGGTCTGAGAGAGCCATGCGGGAGACAGTATTCCCTCTAACGCAGCATTGATGAATTCTCTCTGCTCAGGTCTGAGAGAGCCATGCGGGAGACAGTATTCCCTCTAACGCAGCATTGATGAATTCTCTCTGCTCAGGTCTGAGAGAGCCATGCGGGAGACAGTATTCCCTCTAACGCAGCATTGATGAATTCTCTCTGCTCAGGTCTGAGAGAGCCATGCGGGAGACAGTATTCCCTCTAACGCAGCATTGATGAATTCTCTCTGCTCAGGTCTGAGAGAGCCATGCGGGAGACAGTATTCCCTCTAACGCAGCATTGATGAATTCTCTCTGCTCAGGTCTGAGAGAGCCATGCGGGAGACCCTCTAAGTTGATTTCCCTGCTCAACCATGCAGCATTGATGAATTCTCTCTGCTCAGGTCTGAGAGAGCCATGCGGAATTCTCTCTGCTCAGACAGTATTCCCTCTAACGCAGCATTGATGAATTCTCTCTGCTCAGGTCTGAGAGAGCCATGCGGGAGACAGTATTCCCTCTAACGCAGCATTGATGAATTCTCTGCTCTGCTCAGGTCTGAGAGAGCCATCTGAGAGGCCATGAGACAGTATTCCCTCTAACGCAGCATTGATGAATTCTCTCTGCTCAGGTCTGAGAGAGCCAGTATTCCCTCTAACGCAGCATTGATGAATTCTCTCTGCTCAGGTCTGAGAGAGCCATGCGGGAGACAGTGATTCCCTCTACCACGCAGCATTGATGAATTCTCTCTGCTCAGGTCCCCTCTAACGCAGCATTGATGAATTCTCTCTGCTCAGGTCTGAGAGAGCCATGCGGGAGACAGTATTCCCTCTAACGCAGCATTGATGAATTCTCTCTGCTCAGGTCTGAGAGAGCCATGCGGGAGACAGTATTCCCTCTAACGCAGCATTGATGAATTCTCTCTGCTGAGAGAGCAGGTCTGAGATTGATGCCATGCTCAGGGAGACAGTATTCCCTCTAACGCAGCATTGATGAATTCTCTCTGCTCAGGTCTGAGAGAGCCATGCGGGAGACAGTATTCCCTCTAACGCAGCATTGATGAATTCTCTCTGCTCAGGTCTGAGAGAGCCATGCGGGAGACAGTATTCCCTCTAACGCAGCATTGATGAATTCTCTCTGCTCAGGTCTGAGAGAGCCATGCGGGAGACAGTATTCCCTCTAACGCAGCATTGATGAATTCTCTCTGCTCAGGTCTGAGAGAGCCATGCGGGAGACAGTATTCCCTCTAACGCAGCATTGATGAATTCTCTCTGCTCAGGTCTGAGAGAGCCATGCGGGAGACAGTATTCCCTCTAACGCAGCATTGATGAATTCTCTTGATGAATTCTGCTCAGGTCTGAGAGAGCCATGCGGGAGACAGTATTCCCTCTAACGCAGCATTGATGAATTCTCTCTGCTCAGGTCTGAGAGAGCCATGCGGGAGACAGTATTCCCTCTAACGCAGCATTGATGAATTCTCTCTGCTCAGGTCTGAGAGAGCCATGCGGGAGACAGTATTCCCTCTAACGCAGCATTGATGAATTCTCTCTGCTCAGGTCTGAGAGAGCCATGCGGGAGACAGTATTCCCTCTAACGCAGCATTGATGAATTCTCTCTGCTCAGGTCTGAGAGAGCCATGCGGGAGACAGTATTCCCTCTAACGCAGCATTGATGAATTCTCTCTCAGCTCAGGTCTGAGAGAGCCATGCGGGAGACAGTATTCCCTCTAACGCAGCATTGATGAATTCTCTGCTGCCATCAGGTCTGAGAGAGCCATGCCATGGGAGACAGTATTCCCTCTAACGCAGCATTGATGAATTATTCCCTCTAACGCAGCATTGATGAATTCTCAGGTCTGAGAGAGCCATGCGGAGACAGTATTCCCTCTAACGCAGCATTGATGAATTCTCTCTGCTCAGGTCTGAGAGAGCCATGCGGAGACAGTATTCCCTCTAACGCAGCATTGATGAATTCTCTCTGCTCAGGTCTGAGAGAGCCATGCGGGAGACAGTATTCCCTCTAACGCAGCATTGATGAATTCTCTCTGCTCAGGTCTGAGAGAGCCATGAGAGAGCCATGGGAGACAGTATTCCCTCTAACGCAGCATTGATGAATTCTCTCTGCTCAGGTCTGAGAGAGCCATGCGGGAGACAGTATTCCCTCTAACGCAGCATTGATGAATTCTCTCTGCTCAGGTCTGAGAGAGCCATGCGGGAGACAGTATTCCCTCTAACGCAGCATTGATGAATTCTCTCTGCTCAGGTCTGAGAGAGCCATGCGGGAGACAGTATTCCCTCTAACGCAGCATTGATGAATTCTCTCTGCTCAGGTCTGAGAGAGCCATGCGGGAGACAGTATTCCCTCTAACGCAGCATTGATGAATTCTCTCTGCTCAGGTCTGAGAGAGCCATGCGGGAGACAGTATTCCCTCTAACGCAGCATTGATGAATTCTCTCTGCTCAGGTCTGAGAGAGCCATGCGGGAGACAGTATTCCCTCTAACGCAGCATTGATGAATTCTCTCTGCTCAGGTCTGAGAGAGCCATGCGGGCAGACAGTATTCCCTCTAACGCAGCATTGATGAATTCTCTCTGCTCAGGTCTGAGAGAGCCATGCGGGAGACAGTATTCCCTCTAACGCAGCATTGATGAATTCTCTCTGCTCAGGTCTGAGAGAGCCATGCAGTAGACATTGTATTCCCTGCTCAGGTCTGAGAGAGCCATGCGGGAACAGTATTCCCTCTAGCATTGATGAATTCTCTCTGCTCAGGTCTGAGAGAGCCATGCGGGAGACAGTATTCCCTCTAACGCAGCATTGATGAATTCTCTCTGCTCAGGTCTGAGAGAGCCATGCGGGAGACAGTATTCCCTCTAACGCAGCATTGATGAATTCTCTCTGCTCAGGTCTGAGAGAGCCATGCGGGAGACAGTATTCCCTCTAACGCAGCATTGATGAATTCTCTCTGCTCAGGTCTGAGAGAGCCATGCGGGAGACAGTATTCCCTCTAACGCAGCATTGATGAATTCTCTCTGCTCAGGTCTGAGAGAGCCATGCGGGAGACAGTATTCCCTCTAACGCAGCATTGATGAATTCTCTCTGCTCAGGTCTGAGAGAGCCATGCGGGAGACAGTATTCCCTCTAACGCAGCATTGATGAATTCTCTCTGCTCAGGTCTGAGAGAGCCATGCGGGAGACAGTATTCCTCTGCTCAGGTCTAACGCAGCATTGATGAATTCTCTCTGCTCAGGTCTGAGAGAGCCATGCGGGAGACAGTATTCCCTCTAACGCAGCATTGATGAATTCTCTCTGCTCAGGTCTGAGAGAGCCATGCGGGAGACAGTATTCCCTCTAACGCAGCATTGATGAATTCTCTCTGCTCAGGTCTGAGAGAGCCATGCGGGAGACAGTATTCCCTCTAACGCAGCATTGATGAATTCTCTCTGCTCAGGTCTGAGAGAGCCATGCGGGAGACAGTATTCCCTCTAACGCAGCATTGATGAATTCTCTCTGCTCAGGTCTGAGAGAGCCATGCGGGAGACAGTATTCCCTCTAACGCAGCATTGATGAATTCTCTCTGCTCAGGTCTGAGAGAGCCATGCGGGAGACAGTATTCCCTCTAACGCAGCATTGATGAATTCTCTCTGCTCAGGTCTGAGAGAGCCATGCGGGAGACAGTATTCCCTCTAACGCAGCATTGATGAATTCTCTCTGCTCAGGTCTGAGAGAGCCATGCGGGAGACAGTATTCCCTCTAACGCAGCATTGATGAATTCTCTCTGCTCAGGTCTGAGAGAGCCATGCGGGAGACAGTATTCCCTCTAACGCAGCATTGATGAATTCTCTCTCAGGTCTGAGAGAGCCAGTCTGAGAGAGCATGCGGGAGACAGTATTCCCTCTAACGCAGCATTGATGAATTCTGAATTCTCTGCTCAGGTCTGAGAGAGCCATGCGGGAGACAGTATTCCCTCTAACGCAGCATTGATGAATTCTCTCTGCTCAGGTCTGAGAGAGCCATGCGGGAGACAGTATTCCCTCTAACGCAGCATTGATGAATTCTCTCTGCTCAGGTCTGAGAGAGCCATGCGGGAGACAGTATTCCCTCTATTGATGAATTCGCAGCATTGATGAATTCTCTCTGCTCAGGTCTGAGAGAGCCATGCGGGAGACAGTATTCCCTCTAACGCAGCATTGATGAATTCTCTCTGCTCAGGTCTGAGAGAGCCATGCGGGAGACAGTATTCCCTCTAACGCAGCATTGATGAATTCTCTTGATGAATTCTGCTCAGGTCTGAGAGAGCCATGCGGGAGACAGTATTCCCTCTAACGCAGCATTGATGAATTCTCTCTGCTCAGGTCTGAGAGAGCCATGCGGGAGACAGTATTCCCTCTAACGCAGCATTGATGAATTCTCTCTGCTCAGGTCTGAGAGAGCCATGCGGGAGACAGTATTCCCTCTAACGCAGCATTGATGAATTCTCTCTGCTCAGGTCTGAGAGAGCCATGCGGGAGACAGTATTCCCTCTAACGCAGCATTGATGAATTCTCTCTGCTCAGGTCTGAGAGAGCCATGCGGGAGACAGTATTCCCTCTAACGCAGCATTGATGAATTCTCTCTGCTCAGGTCTGAGAGAGCCATGCGGGAGACAGTATTCCCTCTAATGCAGCATTGATGAATTCTCTCTGCTCAGGTCTGAGAGAGCCATGCGGGAGACAGTATTCCCTCTAACGCAGCAAAACGCATCAAAGGAAATCTAATCTTTTAGGCCCGAGATCTTTTGGAAGATTGCTCATTAAATTGACGTAGGGCTCGATTCGATCCCGTAGCGCTGAAGAACTGTGTTATAAAGTCGACATCTGTGCTATTGACATACGCAGCGTTTACCATGAATGCAGTCTGCACAATCACGGGAATATTGCCTTTAAATTTGTATTGTGTTGTCGTGTGGCTATTCAGCACTGCGGCATAAATCAAGCCCAACGTCAACTTAATGAGCAATCTTCCAAAAGATCTCGGGCCTAAAAAATTAGATTTCATTTGATGCGTTTTGCTGATATGGAGAAAGATAACTTGTAAGAACCTGTATACATTTGGAAATGACAAATCTGTCTACAGCTATTTGTATTCTTAACAACATACAACAGAGAGAAAGAGATTAATAAGAGAAGCTCCCTCTTTCAGTCATTCCAACCCTCCCCCTCCTACTCCCCTCCCTCCCTCCTACTCCCCCTCCCCCTCCTACTCCCCTCCCTTCCCCTCCCCCTGCCCCCTCCCCCTCCTACTCCCCTCCCTCCCCCTCCCCCCTCCCCCTCCTACTCCCCTCCCTCCCTCCTACTCCCTCCTACTCCCCTCCCTCCCCCTCCCTCCCCCTCCTACTCCCCTCCCTCCCCCTCCCTCCCCCTCCTACTCCCCTCCCTCCCCCTCCCCCTCCCCCTCCCCCTCCTACTCCCCTCCCTCCCTCCTACTCCCCTCCCTCCCCCTCCCCCTCCCCCTCCTACTCCCCTCCCTCCCTCCTACTCCCCTCCCCCCCCCCCTCCCCCCTCCTACTCCCCTCCCTCCCTCCTACTCCCTCCTACTCCCCTCCCTCCCCCTCCCCCTCCTACTCCCCTCCCTCCCTCCTACTCCCTCCTACTCCCCTCTCTCCCTCCTACTCCCCCTCCCCCTCCCCCTCCTACTCCCCTCCCTCCCTCCTTCTCCCCTCCCTCCCCCTCCCCCTCCCCCTCCTACTCCCCTCCCTCCCCCTCCCCCTCCTACTCGCCTCCCTCCCTCCCACTCGCTCTAGTTGAGAATATATTTCACTCACAAGACTTCTGTTGGTTTCAACAGAGTAGGTGCATAATAATGCTATGCTTATATAGAAGTCTGACTCTTGACAATAACCCGTTTCATGCTCTGTTTTGTGCAGAGAGAACAGGATTCTGTCTTCCCAGTTTACGTGTCATTTCAAGAGATAAGAGACATCAATCAACCGTTACCTAAAAGGGGAATTAAACTCTGATTACAACTAACTACCTGGAAGAGGGAGATTAAACTGATTACAACTAACTACCTGGGAGAGGGAGATTAAACTGATTACAGAAAACTATCTGAAACAGGGAGATTAAACTGATTACAACTAACTACCTGGGAGAGGGAGATTAAACTGATTACAACTAACTACCTGGGGGAGATTAAACTGATTACAACTAACTATTTGAAACAGGGAGATTAAACTGATTACAACTAACTATCTGAAACAGGGAAATTAAACCAACCAACCCTCCCTTCTTCCTTCCTTCCTTCCTTCCTTCCTTCCTTCCTTCCTTCCTTCCTTCCTTCCTTCCTTCCTTCCTTCCTTCCTTCCTTCCTTCCTTCCTTCCTTCCTTCCTTCCTTCCTTCCTTTATTCCTTTTCTTTCCTTCCTTCCTTCCTTCCTTCCTTCCTTCCTTCCTTTATTCCTTTACCTTCCTTCCTTCCTTCCTTCCTTCCTTCCTTCCTTCCTTCCTTTGTATCAGCATTGTTTAACTTCAACCATCATCAACATGTAACTCTAAATCATTTAAATTGCAAGGATGGGGTGGGTATGTCATACACTGTAATTTCACTGGAAAATGTTTCTTAATTTAGAGTGAGGCGTGGTTAAGAGGGGACAAACACATAGAGCCACTGAACCACTGTCTCTGACTCCTCTCTGATTAGTTATGTTATGACCGCACCCCCCCCCCCCATCCCCCCAAAACCCAACCCCTAACCCTAATTCTAACCCCTACGCCTAAATAAAGCCTTTTTCCTTGTTGGGACCAGCGAAACGTCCCCACTTGTCCAAATTTTCCTTCTTTTACAATCGTTGTAAAAGGAACTTCTGGTTCCAACCACACCACAAACACACACATAGAGGCCTGACCGCTGGTCGTGACCGGGATGTTGTCATGCAGTTCCTTGTGTTCCCTCTGACCCTGACCATAATGGAGGAACTTTTATCCGTCCAACGCCCCGGCCCGGACGCCAAACAGAACCAAATGACAGCCCCCGGACTCTGGTACGCTGCTTTATTATATACCTGGCTTCTCCTTAGAAAATACAGGAGGATTATTTATTTTTCTCCCCTTTTGCATATTTTATTCAGGCAGATACTGAAATGATTAAGGAGCCAGATACGGTAGAATAGTTTGAGGCGGGGATTGATCGTCGGTCTCCGGTGGGGAATAGCGTAAGTGACTGGGCTGGGGACAGTACCACTGTCTCTTCATCAGAATGC
>NC_060194.1:42955223-42977723 GCF_021184085.1 Oncorhynchus gorbuscha | reverse complement strand
TCTCTTTCTTTCGTTCTCTCTTTCTCTCTTTCTCTCTTGGAGGACCTGAGCCCTAGTACCTTGCCTCAGGACTACCTGGCATGATGACTCCTTGCTGTCCCCAGTCCACCTGGTCGTGCTGCTGCTTCAGTTTCACCTGTTCTGCCTTATTATTATTCGACCATGCTGGTCATTTATTAACATTTGAACATCTTGGCCATGTTCTGTTATAATCTCCACCCGGCACAGCCAGGTAGAGAAAAAATAAACAACAACTACGGATGGGATATTCACGCAACCCAACTGACTGAGGCCAAATAACCCAGTGTGTGTTCTGTCCAATATTTACCCAGCGCTGGGTTACCAAATAACCCAGTGTGTGTTCTGTCCAATATTTACCCAGCGCTGGGTTACCAAATAACCCAGTGTGTGTTCTGTCCAATATTTACCCAGCGCTGGGTTACCAAATAACCCAGTGTGTGTTCTGTCCAATATTTACCCAGCGCTGGGTTACCAAATAACCCAGTGTGTGTTCTGTCCAATATTTACCCAGTGCTGGGTTACCAAATAACCCAGTGTGTGTTCTGACCAATATTTACCCAGCGCTGGGTTACCAAATAACCCAGTGTGTGTTCTGACCAATATTCAACCAGCGCTGGGTTACCAAATAACCCAGTGTGTGTTCTGTCCAATATTTACCCAGCGCTGGGTTACCAAATAACCCAGTGTGTGTTCTGACCAATATTCAACCAGCGCTGGGTTACCAAATAACCCAGTGTGTGTTCTGTCCAATATTTACCCAGCGCTGGGTTACCAAATAACCCAGTGTGTTCTGTCCAATATTTACCCAGCGCTGGGTTACCAAATAACCTAGTGTGTGTTCTGACCAATATTCACCCAGCGATGGGTTACCAAATAACCCAGTGTGTTCTGTCCAATATTTACCCAGCGCTGGGTTACCAAATAACCCAGTGTGTTCTGTCCAATATTTACACAGCGCTGGGTTTCCAAATAACTCAAAATGTATAGTCTTTTTTAAACTTAGCATTATTTTGTGTGTTTACATGCTTTGTTTTTTTTCCATTCCTGTTTTGAGGTCCGACTTCAGCACATTTAGCTCGTTAGTATGTAGGGCGCACCGATTGGTGTCACCTGTGCATGTTGCCATCTCGTTAATGTGTTTCACCTGAGCTGGTCCAGGTGATATGTAAGTGTGGCTGGCCAAGTGCTCCAGTTGTCTTGGTAGATGCATAGGTTTGACACCTTTAGTTGTTGCGCCCTTTTAAAATCTGATTTCCGTTTTGCGACACCTTTTTGGTTTCTTCCGGTCTTTAAGTTTGGTGTAGGGTTTTGTCTTTTGTTTGCCCCTTCTTGGGAAAATTTAGTGGCTTGTTGTGGGTGTCTTTTAGGTCCCAGTTGTTGTCGCTATGCAACTTTCAGTGGACACCCACATGAGTGTCTTTCAGAACCCCTCTTAAAACTACACCTGTTTTGTTTTGGTTGTTGGTCAGTGACTCTTTGTTAGTTCCCTTTCTGTTAGAGTGACATTTTTGTTTTTCTTGTTGGGGAAAGTAACAAGTGTATGGTTTGGAAATACCCCAAAAAGTAATAAATCGTTTTGCCAATATGCGTAGAGGATTGCTACGCCTGTGGACAAGCTCTATGTCTGCACCAGTTTGTGATAGTACAGTAAATTGATTACTTTTACCCAAGTCTTTGAAATGTCACAATGTATACTTCATCTTTTAATTATGATTACTACTTTAATTACTAACCACTATGATACTGTAATTGCCACAATCATTTTGTCAACCATACATTCCCTGCCCTGATGGTTGGTAGGTAGGGAATGAGTCACCATAGCCCTGCAGTCAGTCAGACAATGTGTTCCAAATGGCACCCTATTCCCTATGTATTGCACTACTTTCAGCCAGAGTCTATAGGTAGTAGTGCACTACTTTTGACCAGGACCCATGGTGCACTATACAGGGTACCATTTGGAACATCGAGTTAACCTCAGTAATAGTGTTGTGTGTAGAGTACTCCTGTCTACCATGGCATGATCCCACAGCTTCCAGTTTGTTAGAGACACCCAGTCCACCGGCCTACAGGCAAACGTCAAAACCAACATCCAATTTTGGTTGATATTGGATTGAGTTGATTTCAATTTGATATCAACCAAGGCTTAGTGGGGTGGCAGGTAGCCTAGTGGGGCGGCAGGCAGCTAGTGGGGCGGCAGGCAGCCTAGTGGGGTGGCAGGTAGCCTAGTGGGGCAGCAGGCAGCCTAGTGGGGCGGCAGGCAGCCTAGTGGGGCGGCAGGTAGCCTAGTGGGGTGGCAGGCAGCCTAGTGGGGTGGCAGGTAGCCTAGTGGGGCGGCAGGTAGCCTAGTGGGGTGGCAGGCAGCCTAGTGGGGCGGCAGGTAGCCTAGTGGGGTGGCAGGCAGCCTAGTGGGGTGGCAGGTAGCCTAGTGGGGTGGCAGGCAGCCTAGTGGGGTGGCAGGTAGCCTAGTGGGGTGGCAGGTAGCCTAGTGGGGTGGCAGGTAGCCTAGTGGGATGGCAGGTAGCCTAGTGGGGTGGCAGGCAGCCTAGTGGGGTGGCAGGTAGCCTAGTGGGGCGGCAGGTAGCCTAGTGGGGTGGCAGGTAGCCTAGTGGGGCGGCAGGTAGCCTAGTGGGGCGGCAGGCAGCCTAGTGGGGCGGCAGGTAGCCTAGTGGGGCGGCAGGTAGCCTAGTGGGGCGGCAGGCAGCCTAGTGGGGCGGCAGGTAGCCTAGTGGGGCGGCAGGTAGCCTAGTGGGGCGGCAGGCAGCCTAGTGGGGCGGCAGGCAGCCTAGTGGGCGGCAGGCAGCCTAGTGGGGTGGCAGGTAGCCTAGTGGGGCGGCAGGTAGCCTAGTGGGGCGGCAGGCAGCCTAGTGGGGCGGCAGGTAGCCTAGTGGGGCGGCAGGCGGCCTAGTGGGGCGGCAGGCGGCCTAGTGGGGCGGCAGGCAGCCTAGTGGCTAGTGTGTTGGACTAGTAACTGGAAGGTTGCTGGATCAAACCCCCCGAGCTGACAAGGTAAAAATCTGACGTTCTGCCCCTGAACAAGGCAGTTAACCCACTGTTCCCCAGTAGGCCATCATTAAAAATAAGAATTTGTTCTTAACTGACTTGCCTGGTTCAATAAAAACATCCACCCATCAATGATCTGCAGGTAAGAAGCAGGGTCAAAATGAGACACAAACTGTGTACAGGGTGTATTTTTTAAATAATTAAACTAAACAGCCACATTGATAAATGTCTAAATTCATACCGGACTGCGTCGTAGTACAATTGACATTCAAAAGTACATTCCCGATTGAGCCGATGTATGCAGCTGTTTTACCGTAAATGCAAGCCTCCGCAAATTCGGAAACATTGCCTTTAAAAAAGGTGCATAGCCAAAAATGGGCGATCGAATTGAAACTAGCCCAAACTTCAGAATAATTATGGATGTTGACATTTTTTGCCTGAAGGGAGAAGTGTGCCTGTCAGGAGGACATCGACACACCTACAGCTGCCTGAAACTGAGAGCAGGAGGGACACACCTCTAATATCACACAGCCAGGTGAAGAGATAGAGATGTCTATATTACGGTGAAAAGACTGTGGAAGGAGAGGTGATATTGATCCTGACTGGTTTATTAGTTACAGAGGAAAAACCCTGATAAAAGCCAAGCACCGAAACGCATTGGTTTTATTATTTAAAAAAAAAGAATAAATATAGTTTTCTAAGACTTGCTGAATTTCCTCTTCACTTCACATGCTTCTCAATTCATGCACCTTGGTTGGAGAGCTAGATAATGTCAGTGTACCCATCCCACAGTAGTTATTGCACACGTACACACACACACACACACACACACACACACACACACACACACACACACACACACACACACACACACACACACACACACACACACACACACACACACACACACACACACACACACACACACACACACACACACGCACACACACACACACACGCACACACGTACGTACACACACACGCACACACGTACGTACACACACACACACACACACACACACACACACACACACACACACACACACACACACACACACACACACACACACACACACACACACACACACACACACACACACACAAACCGTACTCCTTCAAAGGGGGCTTTTAAAACCTATGTAGAGCCCATCATTTGGTCAGTGTCTATGGCTTTTCAGAGGGTCACACACACACACACACACACACACACACACACACACACACACACACACACACACACACACACACACACACACACACACACACACACACACACACACACACACACACACACACACACACACACACACACACAAACCGTACTCCTTCAAAGGGGGCTTTTAAAACCTATGTAGAGCCCATCATTTGGTCAGTGTCTATGGCTTTTCAGAGGGTCTAGTGTTTCAACGTTTCTTCCTGGGGTTTAACCCACGTTCTATTTCTTTAAATGATTCTACTCTCAACATCCTCCTGACCGAATGGTGATATTGGAAAGAGATCATCTTCAGACAGCGTATCGTTATTGTGCATTTATAGAGACCCCCCCCCCCCCCCACAGTTGAGCTGTCACAATACCCATGAAACCTAGCGGTCAAAACAGGGAAATTGTTCCAATCGTTGTCAATTTATTAATGAGTAAATCTAGCCCACATTAGATTGTTAATCCGGAGGTTCTTACCTTTGCCTCGATGCGGTAGTTTCATCCTGGTCCTCATGGCATTTGTAGTTCTTTATGATAGCCACATTAGCATTTCATTTGGGGGGGGGGGTAAATACAGGTGAATATATCGATAAAAGTCACCTTGTCCTAGAGAGTGTTTCTGAATTCCCCTATGGGAAAATGAATGGTGGGGAAAGATTGGAACAATTTCCTTGTTTGACTGCAAGGTTATATAGATATTATGACTCATACTGTGGTACTCCAATGTATCAAAGCCTGTAGGGAGGCCACTGTCATGGACCAGAGCTAGGAAGAATTTCAGGGTAGAGAGGCTCAGTGAGGCAGAGTAAACGCTTCTAACTTTGGTTTGATTTCAAAACGGAAACGCTCAAGAAGAAGGGATTTAAAGTATAACTTCAGTAACTAACGTTGCTCTTACAGAACTTTAGCCCCCAACCTGTTTTCTACTGTCTCTGGTCCGTCGTCACCTGAACGTCAACAGCAGAAAACTAAACTGTTGGGATTGATTGTCCAGCCAATTATACCCTTGAGTGATCAATGATCCTAAAAATTAGCTCTATTTTGACCTCAAATAAAGGTATAATATTAGTCTCCTAACTAGGAAGGTGCTGGAAGGGCGTGGTAGGAGGGCGTTCTCTTTACAGAACCACAACTATGTTATGATTGCAACACACTATAGAAAGTGGGTCACAGAGAATGTGTGTGTGCGTGTGTGTGTGTTCCTACATTATCAGGATCTCAATGTTCTAATATTTCACCTGAATGTCCTTGTTTTTTCTCCATCTCTTTTTTCAGGTCCTGCATTTGTTCCAAAGCTATTTTAAGCTGAAGGGTTAGATTTAGGGTTTTGGGGTTAAGATTAGGGCTAAGCGTTAAGGTTAGGGCTTTTGTGGTTACGGTTAGCCTTAGGGTTTTTAGAGGTTATAGGTTAGGGTTAGGTTAGGGTTAGGTTAAGGGTTAAGATTAGGGTTTTTAGGGGAAAATTGGATTTTTAATGGTCAAACATTTTGACACTCCAAAAAGTCCTGATATTTCACCAAAACAAAGCGTGTGTGTGTGCATGCACTTGTGCGTGCACTTGTCCGTGTGTGAGTATCCAGGATGTGTGTCTGGTGTTTATTCACACCCTGCATTGAGGAGTTTTAGCATCTCCCCACACATGGCTATAAAATGGTGTGGTCCTTGCAGTGAGGACTTGTGGCAGTTCACCCAGTCAGGTCACCCGTGATACAAGTCAGTATTCAACGTCTGTCCGTGTGTGAGGACGTTGGGAGAAGAGGTTGAAACTGGACACTAGGGGCAACAGTGAGCACTGTTACCTTCAAGTACGTTTCAGGTTTTACTAGGACATTGTGGGCAGGGATGGCAGTTGTATGTAATTATCGTCCTCTGGTGCCAGTGGTTGCATGTTCAAATCCAGTCATAGAAAGCTGTTTTTTATTTATATTTGTATTAACGCTCATCCCAAAACGTAACCTTTAGGTTAACCATTCAGAGTTCATGTCTAACCTTAAGATTTCACAGTTAATGCCTAAATACCCTAACCTTAAAAATGTGCAGTTAATCCAGATACCTAACCTTCAACACTTTAAAATATGACATTTGGAACAACTTCGAAATTTGACGTTTGAGAAACGTGGATGAACGTCTAATTCTGACGTGGGACTGTGAGATCTAGTTGAGCTGTAAGATGGACTGGTCCGTGTAGTGAGGAGTTGTGGCAGCTCACCGCCACATAGCTGTAAGATGGACTGGTCCTTGTCGTGAGGAGATGTGGCAGCTCATCACAACACTGTAAGATGGACTGGTCCTTGTAGTGAGGAGATGTGGCAGCTCACCACCACACTGTAAGATGGACTGGTCCTTGTCGTGAGGAGATGTGGCAGCTCACCATCACACTGTAAGATGGACTGGTCCTTGTAGTGAGGAGATGTGGCAGCTCACCACCACACTGTAAGATGGACTGGTCCTTGTAGTGAGGAGATGTGGCAGCTCATCACCACACTGTAAGATGGACTGGTCCTTGTAGTGAGGAGATGTGGCAGCTCATCACCACACTGTAAGATGGACTGGTCCTTGTAGTGAGGAGATGTGGCAGCTCACCACCACACTGTAAGATGGACTGGTCCTGGTGGAAAAATGAGGACTGAAATTACAGGGAGAGAAACCCTTCCACTCCCCTTCCTCTGGACTGATGGGGATATAGACAGGGACTGAAGCTTTAGCATTCAATATGACAAATATTAAATACTTTAAACAGAACAAATCGAAATAGCAACATTGTCGTTCTCAAGCTCTATCCAAAGAGCTTTGATAAACAGCATATCAGACGTGTTTTGTCTCTCTCTATCCCTCCCTCCCTCCCTCTCTCTCTCCCCCTCTTTGTCTCTCTCTCATCAAAACATGTTGAAAGTTGTCTCAATTTGGCTGTAGATCACAGTGCTGAACCGCTCACCTCAATCATCTTCAGATAATGTAGGCCTTCATTATTGTACAGTATTGCAGTAGAGACTGGGGAGAGGCCACTGCCATGGACCAGAGCAGGGTAGAGAGGCTCAGTGAGGCAGAGTAAACGCTTCTAACTTTGGTTTGATTTCATTACTCAAAACGGAAACGCTCAAGAAGAAGGGATTTAAAGTATAACTTCAGTAACTAACGTTGCTCTTACAGTACTTTAGCCCCCAACCTGTTTTCTACTGTCTCTGGTCCGTCGTCACCTGAACGTCAACAGCAGAAAACTAAACTGTTGGGATTGATTGTCCAGCCAATCATACCCTTGAGTGATCAATGATCCTAAATATTAGCTCTACTTTGACCTCAAATAAAGGTATAATATTAGTCTCCTAACTAGGAAGGTGCTGGAAGGGCGTGGTAGGAGGGTGTTCTCTTTACAGAACCACAACTATGTTATGATTGCAACACACTAGAAACTGGGTCACAGATAGTGTGTGTGTGACTGTCTGTGTGAGTAGCCAGGATGTGTCTCCAGTGTTTATTTACACCCTGCAGTGAGGAGTTCTAGCAGCTCACCGAGCCAGGCAGCCAGGTCAGCCGTGATACAAGTCCGTATTCGACGTCCTTCCATGTCTGAAGACATCAGGAGATGAGGTTGAAACGGGCCACAAGGGGCAACAGTGAGCACTGTTTCCTTCAAGTACGTTTTGGTATTGCTAGGGCATTGTGGGCAGGGATAGTGAATGTGTAGGCATCTGACTACGGTGACAATGATTGCATGTTCAAATCCAGCAACGTAATATTGTTTTTGAGAATTTTGTTTTAATGCTTATCCCAAAACTTAACCCTTAGGTTAACCATTCAGAGTTAATGTCAACGTTAAGATTCTACAGGTGTTGCCTAAAAGCCCTATCCTTAAAAAATATGCAGATATTCCATAAACTATTCCATAGACTTAACCTTAAACATTGAAATGACGTTTGAGAAACGTGGACTGTGAGAGCTGGTTGAGCTCACCACCACAGATCTGTAAGATGGAGTGAGGAGTTCTGGCAGCTCAACACCACAGATCTGTAAGATGGAGTGAGGAGTTCTGGCAGCTCACCACCACAGATCTGTAAGATGGAGTGAGGAGTTCTGGCAGCTCACCACCACAGATCTGTAAGATGGAGTGAGGAGTTCTGGCAGCTCACCACCACAGATCTGTAAGATGGAGTGAGGAGTTCTGGCAGCTCACCACCACAGATCTGTATCAGCGCGACGCACAAAGTGTCCATGTGGCTGTACTGACTCCGACAACATATCCCGAGAGAGCCATGTAAGGAAAACTAGAGCAAAGGGAAAGAAGTGGGCAGACAGAGTGGGAGTGTCGTCACAGTCTCTATACTGTCATTTTGCTTGTTTGATTGCCTTGAGGAGGGAATAACTACACTGTTTGTATTCGGCCCTATTCCAAGTCACCTTTCCATGGTTAAATGCGGTGGTTCACACTTCCTGTTTTGTGCGAATTCCGCCATCAATCCACGGTTTCTGGTTAGGGAAGGTTTTAATAGTCACAGTGGGTATAACATTTCCTATACACTTCCTTATAAACTCACTCACCGTATCAGCATATACATCGATATTATTCTCCGAGGCTACCCGGAACATATCCCATTACGCATGATCAAAACAATCTTGAAGTGTGGATTCCGATTGGTCAGACCAGCATTGAATAGTCCTTAGCACGGTACTTCCTGTTTGAGTTTCTGCTTATAGGAAGGGAGGAGCAAAATGGAGTCGTGGTCAGATTTGCCGAAAGGAGGGAGGGGGAGACCCTTGTACGCATTGCGGAAGTTAGAGTGGCAGTGATCCAGTGTTTTTCCAGAGTGAGTGCTACAGTCTATATGCTGATAGAATTTAGGTAGCCTTGTTCTCAAATTTGCTTTGTTAACTACAATAAATGCAGCCTCAGGATATATGGTTTCCAGTTTGCATAAATTCCAGTGAAGTTCCTTGAAGGCCGTTGTGGTATCAGCTTGAGGGGGGATATACACAGCTGTGACAATAACCAAAAATAGTTATCTTGGGAGATATTATGGTCGGCATTTGACTGTGAGGAATTCTAGGTCAGGTGAACAAAAGGACTTGAGTTCCTGTGTGTTGTTACAATTACACCATGAGTCGTTAATCATCATGAAACATACACCCCTGATAAAATAATGTATATCTTGATAGATAATAATAAAATAATTCCACTCTGAAACATTATAACTGTATGAAATTGATTAGAATCATAAAATTATAATCTGATGATGTGTGTAGTTTTAGTCGGAATTAGGTTTAACAATGTATCTGTATAATGGAAAAACACAGACTGTCTGAGCAAGGCGTAGCTTAAGATTTGAACTTGTATGTGGGTGCCGAAGGAAAATACCGAAGAACAATTAAACTGTGTTTGAACCGACCTGGCTAGGCCTCGGAGGAACCTATGAGAGCACAGGGAGCACTTCTCAAGGTCTCCCTAATCTCGGAGGAATGGAACTGTCGGCTGGGTAGTGATACACAGTGGTGAGAACTATGGAGATAAAACTCACCTACTGTTTGTGTGGAACTATGTGCGAAGGAAACCTACTGTTTGTGTGGAAGTATGTGATTAGGATATCTACTGTTTGTGTGGAAGTATGTGATTAGGATATCTACTGTTTGTGTGGAATTATGTGATTAGGATACCTACTGTTTGTGTGGATGTATGTGCGTAGGATACCTACTGTTTGTGTGGAAGTATGTGAGTAGGATACCTACTGTTTGTGTGGAAGTATGTGAGTAGGATACCTACTGTTTGTGTGGAAGTATGTGAGTAGGATACCTACTGTTTGTGTGGAAGTATGTGAGTAGGATACCTACAGTCTGTGTGGAAGTATGTGAGTAGGATACCTACTGTCTGTGTGGAAGTATGTGGGTAGGATACCTACTGTTTGTGCGCAGCAATAAAATGGATGTCTTTGAATAATGGACTTTAGAACGTTCTCTGAATAAACAATATATATATATATATATATATATATATATATATATATATATATATATATATATATATATATATATATATATATATATATATATATATATATATATATAACTGTACTCTCTTTTTGCATAAGCTGAGTCTTTGACTAATTATTATTAAACCCCTGGTCTTACAGATCTCGGGGATTGGTCAGAGCTATTGACTGTCAGTTATTATCATTGGAATTGAAAATTCTCGTGACAACCCCCGCCCTTCTTCTTTCCGGAGATATGTTTATTCCTATCAGCGCGACGCACAAAGAATCCATGTGGCTGTACTGACTCCGACAGAATATCCCGAGAGAGCCGTGTTTCCGTGGAACAGAGTATGGTACAATCCCCGATGTCTCTCTGGAAAGTAATCCTTGCCCTGATTTCGTTGAGCTTGTTATCTAGAGACTGGACATTAGCGAGTAATATACTCAGAAGCGGTGGGTGGTGTGCGCACCTACGAAGTCTGACCAGAAGACCGCTCTGTCTTCCTCTTCCCCGGAGGCGTTGTTTTGGGTCAGCCTCTGGAATCAGTTCAAATGCCGTGGGTGGTTCAGACAAAGGATCCGCTCGGGGAAAGTCGTATTCCTGGTCGTAGTGTTGGTAAGTTTACGCCACTCTGATATCCAATAGTTATTTTCCGGCTGTATGTAATAACACTTAAGATTTTATGGGCTAACAATGTAAGAAATAAAATTTAAAATACTGCAATGTTTCCTAAGGGCTAGAAGCGAGGCAGCCCTCTCTGTCGGCTCCATCTTTCAATGGAACCCTTATATGGGTAATTCTACAGAAGTGGTACAAATTGCAGTCCAACCCCCCAAAAAAACGATTGGGAAAAAAAAACGTAGGGGTCTCCAAACTTACTAATTAATTTCTATCATGTTCTAATTCAATCCAAGGCATCAACAAACATATGGGATTACACCCATCTCCAGCATAGCTAAATGAAGAGTAGTCTGTCTGCAAACATTTAAGAGAAAATGAGTGAGCAAGTTGGTAAATCTTCATGTATTTTTGAGACATTTACTACCGAACCTCTTATATATCAATTAATATGTCAAGTACGGTTTTGGGACAAATACATGTTTTCTGGGATGTGCATCTGTCCAAATAAAAGACAGCCAACCATATGTTAGCTATGGGGATTTTTTAAGTAAAAAATCAATCAAAATGGTCCAAACCAAAACAGTCAGGACCTAAACAATTTACACCATAGAGATACAGTGCCTTGCGAAAGTATTCGGCCCCTTTGAACTTTGTGACCTTTTGCCACATTTCAGGCTTCAAACATAAAGATATAAAACTGTATTTTTTTGTGAAGAATCAACAACAAGTGGGAGACAATCATGGTGTGGAACGACATTTATTGGATATTTCAAACTTTTTTAACAAATCAAAAACTGAAAAATTGGGCGTGCAAAATTATTCAGCCCCCTTAAGTTAATACTTTGTAGCGCCACCTTTTGCTGCGATTACAGCTGTAAGTCGCTTGGGGTATGTCTCTATCAGTTTTGCACATCGAGAGACTGAAACATAGACCTCTATAATGTACTGTGGTGTACTGTGTTCTGTGCTCTACTGTACTCTACTGTACTGTACTCTACTGTACTCTACCGGACTGTGCTCTACTGTTCTCTAATGTACTGTACTCTACTGTACTGTACTCTACCGGACTGTGCTCTACTGTTCTCTACTGTACTGTACTGTACTGTACTCTACTGTACTGTACTGTACCGGACTGTGCTCTACTGTGCTCTACTGTACTCTACTGTACTGTACTCTACCGGACTGTTCTCTACTGTACTGTACTCTACTGTACTGTACTGTACCGGACTGTGCTCTACTGTTCTCTACTGTACTGTACTCTACCGGACTGTGCTCTACTGTTCTCTACTGTACTGTACTCTACCGGACTGTGCTCTACTGTTCTCTACTGTACTGTACACTACCGGACTGTGCTCTACTGTACTGTACTGTACTGTACTCTACCGGACTGTGCTCTACTGTTCTCTAGTGTACTGTAGTCTACCGGACTGTGCTCTACTGTTCTCTACTGTACTGTACACTACCGGACTGTGCTCTACTGTTCTCTACTGTACTGTAATCTACCGGGCTGTGCTCTGCTTTACTGTACTCTACTGTACTGTACTGTATTATACTGTACTGAAGTTTACTTTACTTTCCTTGAGTTTCTTACAATTGAAGAAAGGAACCACATAAATCCGGTCTCTAACTTGTCATGGAGTAATTCAAAGTGATTGTGTCAGTAGGCCGAGTATGGCAATAATAGTCAAGTAAACACTTTACTCTGCTTACATCGACATTTACAGAAGGTCAGTCTTTTGAATTATTAGGACACTTATTAGGACACTTAAACAGCTTAATTGACATTCCAGCAGTGTATTTTATCTGTGCATCTGCCAGCACCGGTAGCGTAAGCCTCCTCCTTATGCCCGAGTGAAGTGAGTTCAGAAAGAAAAAAAATATCTTAGAAATAGTACAAAAATGTTCTTCTCCAATTCAGAATCAAATAGGCTTCGCAAACATAACATGGTTGCTGTGATAGAACATTTATTTGGATTGGCAATTTTTTGCATTTATTTAAGTGCCATCCTATCAGGTAGCCTGATTTCAGATGTGTCCATGGAAACAGTATTATTAGGGAAATGTTATATTTTTTGCAAAGCATGTAAACGTTTCAAACAAACTATTATATTAATCTGACTATCCACAATGATTGTGTTGTTATGTGCATGGAACCGTACTCATGGTCTCAACTCAACTCACTGAGTTTGGGTCTTGGGACCAACTTCCTGGTATAAATCTTTGTCTTCCAATTTGAAGAAGACAATACTCACTGATCATTGGCTGATCACTCCCAACCCATAGGAATCCCCACACGGTTGACCACTTTGAAATGCACTCAATGGCAATGAGTTATATCCATCTAAAGTCATCTATTTATCTAAATCCAATTTAAAAGGTTTCGAAAATCAGGTATATTTGATTTTTTATATTTTTTTACCTTAATTAAGCTAGTTTCAACAGTTGGGCGTTAAAAAAGTGTTTTTTTTTAATGATAGGCCGGGCGTAGTTACAGCCGACTTTGTCATCAGAATGTACATTACAAAGGGAATAGGTTGGCATTTGGGACACATTATAAAGGGAATAGGTTGGCATTTGGGACACATTATAAAGGGAATAGGTTGGCATTTGGGACACATTATAAAGGGAATAGGTTACCATTTGGGACACATTATAAAGGGAATAGGTTGCCATTTGGGACACAACAATAATTCATCTTCCTCCATCTCCCCTAGTGGAGCTCCTTAGGGGACATACAGTGAAGAAAGACCTACTACCGCACCACTGAATAACATCTGAGAGTGACACTGATGTCAAACACATGTTTCCCTGCAGCCCAACAGAAATAGACAGCCCTATTTAGAGGGGATGGTTTGCAATGCGGCCTCAGAGCACAGATGTTTGCAATCCGGAAGCCGCATGAGGTTTTTACACGATCAGTCATTCAAAAATAATTCACCCTTAAATCTTTGTTTTGCTTGTGCTAAAATGTAATTCGGTTCCGAAAGACGACACGGGCAGAGCAGAGAGCCAGACGCCGTCCAATCAAATGTCCAGAGGAACAAGAAAAAAGGAAAACACAAATATATTCAGTAGCAACAAGCAAAACCGAAGAGTGCTCTGGTGGAACGTGACGATATGTACAGCAGCTGTTAAAGTCACACAGATCCTGTCAAAAATGATGAACAATATCAGATGAGCAGCTGTGGTTTTGGACATCAAACAATACAACCAAGGTTTCTCTCTCTCCTCTCTCTCTCTGTATGTCTCTCTCTCCGTATGTCTCTCTCTCTGTATGTCTCTCTCTCTCTCTTTATAATGAGAGAGGGGATAAATTCTACAACCACCTAAAAGGAAGCGATTCACTAACCTTCCATAACAAAGTCATCCCCTACAGAGAGATGAATCTGGAGAAGAGTCCCCTAAGCAAGCTGGTCCTGGGGCTCTGTTCACAAACAGACCCAACAGAGCCCCATGACAGCAACACAATTAGACCCAACCAAATCATGAGAAAACTCAAATATATTTACAGTAATTGACACATTGGAAAGAATTGACTCGTTAATGTAAAACAAACAACAGGTGTGCTGTTGAAATTACAATTCTTTTCCCGGGGCTGTGGGGTGAGACAGGGAAGCAGCTTGATCCCCACCCCCTTCATCTTCTTGCGAAGGATAAAAAAATATGCATCAAAAGATAAATACAGTATAAGCTACATAGGACTACAGTATACAATCAGTAGGCCAGTTTATTAGGTACACGTAGGCCAGTTTATTAGGTACACGTAGGCCAGTTTATTAGGTACACTCATCTAGTACTTTACCTCCAAAACATCATGAATTATTTGGTGCAGGACTCTACAAGATGTGGCAGTCAAATGTTTCTCAATTGGTATCAAGGGACCCTAACATGTTCCAGGAAACCATTCCATTACTCCATCGTCACCAGCCTGTACCGTTGACACCAGGCAGGATGGGTCCATGGACTCGTGCTGCTTACGCCAAATCCTGACTCTGCCATCAGCATGACTCAACAGGAACTGGGATTCATCAGACAATGTTTTTCCACTCCTCAATTGTCCATTGGTGGCGTTTCTGTGCCCACTGGAGCAGCTTCTTCTTGTTTTAGCTGATAGGAGTGGAGCCTGATGTGGTCGTCTTCTGCAAATAGCCAAGCTGTCGGTCCAAGCCAAATAGCCAAGGACCGACAAGTTGTGTGTTCCGAGATGCCGTTCTGCGCACCACTGTTATACTACAACGTTGTTTGTCTGTTTGTGGCCCTCCTGTTAGCTTGAACGATTCTTGCCATTCTCCTTTGACCTCTCATCAACACGTTGTTTTCACCCACAGGACTGCCGCTGATTGGATGGTTTTTGTTTGTCGCACCATTCTTGGTAAACCTTAGACACTGTCGTGCGTGAAAAGCCCAGGAGGCCAGACGTGTCTGAGATACTGGAACCGGCGCTCCTGGCACCGACGATCATACAACGCTCAATGACGCTTAGGTCACTTGTTTTGCCCATCCTAACATTCAAATTGAACAGTAACTGAAGGCTTCTATGCCTGTCTACGGCTTTATATAGCAAGCCACGGCCATGTGACTCACTGTCTGTAGGAGCGAACCATTTTCGTGAATGGGGTGGTGTGCCTAACAATCTCAAGTATGACAATTGGGTATTTTTTCAACCAATGCATGTCACTGTATGCTATGTCCACTCATGTCAGAACTTTTACTTCCTGGTCCAGGAAAAACTCCTGACCCTCACCGTTTAGCTGACATCATTTCAGCCGTACAAACCCTTACCTACAGTGGATTCGGAATGTATTTTGTTACGTTAAAGCCTTATTCTGAATTCAATATTTTTTCCCCCTTATCAATCTAAACACAATACCCCATAATGACATCACAAACCCCCATAATGACATCACAATACCCCATCATGACATCACAATACCCCATCATGACATCACAATACCCCATAATGAGCCCAAAAACAAGTTTTTAGAACAAAAAATCAGAAATATCATATTTACATAACTATTCAAACCCTTTACTCAGAACTTTGTTGAAGCGCCTTTGGCAGCGATTACAGCCTCATGTCTTCTTGGGTATGACGCTACAAGCTTGGCACATCTGTATTTGGGGAGTTTCTCCCATTCTAATTTACAGATACTCTCAAGCTCTGTCAGGTTGGATGGGGAGTGTCACTGCACAGATATTGTCATGTCTCTTCAGAGATGTTTGAGCGGGTTCAAGGACATTCAGAGACTTGTCCCTAAGCCACTCCTGCGTTTTCTTGGCTGTGTGCTTTGGGTCATTGTCCTGTTGGAAGGTGAACTTTCACTCCTAGTCTGAGGTACTGAGCACTCTGGAACAGGTTTTTATCAAGGATCTCTCTGTACTTTGCTCCGTTTATATTTCCCTTAATCCTGACTAGTCTCCCTGTTCCTGCCACTGAAAATATCTCCACAGTATGATGCTGCCAACACCTGAAAAAGGGACATTTCTTTTTTTGCTGAGTTTATATATTTTGTACCAGTTTGATGTAATTAGCAGCCCTGTGTCAATCAACGTTACTGTCCAGTAGTATGACATTTACATTCTCACTGACCTCTGAGACTTTGATCAGCAGTATCTTATGAGTCGGTTTGCAGGACAACAGCGTTGGTTTCCAGGACAACATCGCATCAAAACACAGCCTATCATGTGCCTGTATAAGTCAACATGTCAAAGGAACCAAACTCTGTGTCATGGTGCATTTTTAATGACTGTGTGAGGTTGAACTTCACAATGCTGTGACCCACCATCACACCAGCACACAGTCACGTACGTCGAGTTAAAACAGAACAACTGACTGCAAACAATTCCAGTAGGCCTTGGCTCAAACTGATATTTCTGCTTCATCCCCTTTCCTGCAATTCCAGTAGGCCTTGGCTCAAACTGATATTTCTGCTTCATCCCCTTTCCTGCAATTCCAGTAGGCCTTGGCTCAAACTGATATTTCTGCTTCATCCCCTTTCCTGCAATTCCAGTAGGCCTTGGCTCAAACTGATATTTCTGCTTCATCCCCCTTTCCTGCATTTCTTGGCTCAAACTGATATTTCTGCTTCATCCCCCTTTCCTGCAATTCCAGTAGGCCTTGGCTCAAACTGATATTTCTGCTTCATCCCCCTTTCCTGCAATTCCAGTAGGCCTTGGCTCAAACTGATATTTCTGCTTCATCCCCCTTTCCTGCAATTCCAGTAGGCCTTGGCTCAAACTGATATTTCCCCTGCCTGCAATTTGGCATCCCCAAACTTTCCTGCAATTCCAGTAGGCCTTGGCTCAAACTGATATTTCTGCTTCATCCCCCTTTCCTGCAATTCCAGTAGGCCTTGGCTCAAACTGATATTTCTGCTTCATCCCCCTTTCCTGCAATTCCAGTAGGCCTTGGCTCAAACTGATATTTCTGCTTCATCCACCTTTCAGGCAAATTACTTAGTGGCCTCATGGGTGGAAAGTTATTCATATTTTTGATCATTTCATAATTAGTAAACTTTTTTTTTTAAATGCAGAAAATTCAGTTTTTATACGTAAAAGCGTTTGTTATATTTCAGTCTTCTGTGACGTAATATTGGGATGCAAACTGTAATACATTTCAATTCTATATCTGACATGGTACAGGTGTCTTATTTTTTAAAAATTCCATAACAATGTGTGTGAGGTGGATACTTTGGTTTCAGCCCATAACAATGTGTGTGAGGTGGATACTTTGGTTTCAAAGTAGATTTGTTTAAGACTACTGTACCAAGAAACACTTGATTTAGCCCACTGCAGTAAAAGGTTAAGTGAAAAACAGATGATTTCTGGCATTTATGGTAAAGCCAGGCCAGTTGAGTCCACCCTTTGGTTGCCCCATTAGGCAGGTGATTTTTTTAAACGGAATTTCACCAGCCTAACATTGGGGCTAACAACGGGGGCTTTTCATAACCTGCTACACTAGAAGCTTAACTTTTGGTCAGTGCGTGCAGGGCGCAAGACACTCTCTCCTTATTTTTTAAATCTTGCATTCAATTCCCCCTCTCTGTTGCACACAACAAGCTTCCATTTCCCCTGTCACACTGGGATCTATGGCTGATTTTAGATTAAATCATCAACCCTGTTACTTTATTTTGCACTTAATAGGCACTTACTATCGTTTTTTATTTTTTATTAATGTAACATCTCTTGAGATGGGAATATGAGTTGAACATAAGCTCTTCATGACAGAAAGAGATCATGGCAGTATTTCTGGTGAACAACTGTTCTCAAAATTGGGCAACAAAAAAAATACTGCCTTTCAGACCTTAAAGGCAAATACATAGGACGTGTGTCATAACATTAGGTTTCAAAGGCCAAAAAGTTGACCCTACAACTCAACGTAGGCAAATACTGTTCAGTGTGTGTGAGTGGACATTTTCTCACACACGTCAAAGCCCACACACCAGGCCTCAGAATGTCTGTTCATTTCTAGAGGTGTAAAAACTATTCAGGTTTCTCCTGTGTCTTGCTCACTCGCTCTATAGTTTACTTAGTAAAAACACACCGTTGGCACCTTTTTCTCCATTCACTGGATATGCCCTGAATGGCACACTATTCCCTATGTAGCGCACTACTTTTTGACCAGGCACTACATAGGGAATAGGGTGCCATTTGGGAAGGCACCACCTTGTCCTCTAAGTGAATCATCAACTATTTATCTTTCTCAACTGTCATTGTGTAGGTGAAAGAATTCCCTCAGTAGGTTATAGGGGCCTCAGGCCCGTTGCCAAGGGGAGTGACTCGTGTTGACGTCACTGTTAGGGGAGCAGAGTCCTGAATGAACAAACCGGAGGGCTTCCCTCTCTGTCACGAAGCCTGTTGCTAGGTAGCAGTGTTCCATGTGTGGGTAAACATCGTGGTGGTTCCGTGAGACGCCGCACCTGTGTGTGTGTGTGTGTGTGTGTGTGTGTGTGTGTGTGTGTGTGTGTGTGTGTGTGTGTGTGTGTGTGTGTGTGTGTGTGTGTGTGTGTGTGTGTGTGTGTGTGTGTGTGTGTGTGTGTGTGTGTGTGTGTGCGTGTGTATGTGTGTGTGTATATGTGTGTGTGCGTGCGTGCGTGCGTGCGTGTGTGTGTGTGTGTGTGTGTGTGTGTGTGTGTGTGTGTGTGTGTGTGTGTGTGTGTGTGTGTGTGTGTGTGTGTGTGTGTGTGTGTGTGTGTGTGTGTGTGTGTGTGTGTGTGTGTGTGTGTGTGTGTGTGTGTGCGTACAGGGCAGGTGCAACAGAACAACTCTGAACTCTATCACCTGCTGGATCACGTTTCCATAACTACTTACAGTGTCTTCAGACCGTATCCCTTGATCCACATTTTGTTACGTTACAGCTTTAGTCTAAAATCCACATCAATCTACAGACAAAACCCCATAATGACAAAGCAAAAACAGGTCTTTAGACATTTTTAGCAGAGTTATTACAAATAAAACCAGAAATATCTTATTTACATAAGTAATCAGACCCTTTGCTATGAGACTCGAAATTGAGCTCAGATGCATCCTGTTTCCATTGATCATACTTGAGCTGTTCTATAACTTGATTTGAGTTCACATTTGGTCAATTCAATGGATTGTACTTGATTTGGAAAGGCACAAACCTGTCTATATAAGGTCCCACTATTGACAGTGTGTAACAGTATAACTTTAGTCCGTCCCCTCGCCCCGACCCGGGCTCGAACCAGGGACCCTCTGCACACATCAACAACAGTCACCCACGAAGCCTCGTTACCCATCGCTCCACGAAAGCCGCGGCCCTACTTCACATCCATACAAGTGCATGTCAGAGCAAAAACCAAACCTTGAGGTGAAAGGAATTATCCTAGACCTCAGAGACAGAATTGTGTCGAGGCACAGATCTGGGGAAGAGTACCAAAAAATGTCTGCAGCATTGAAGGTCCCAAAGAACACAGTGGCCTCCATCATTCTTAAATGGAAGAAGCTTGGAACCACCGAGACTCTTCCTAGAGCTGGCTGCCTGTATAAACTGAGCAATCAGGGAGGTGACCAAGAACCCAATCGTCACTCTGACAGAGCTCCAGAGTTCTTCTGTGGGAGAACCTTCCAGAAGGACAACCATATCTGCAGCACTCCACCAATCAGGCCTTTATGGTAAAGTGGCAACTTCTCAGTGAGATGCACTTGACAGAGCGCTTGGAGTTTGTCAAAAGGCACCTAAAGGACTCTCAGACCATGCGAAACAAGATTCTCTGGTCTGATGCTTTGCAAGATTGAACTCTTTGGCCTGAATGCCAATTGTCAAATCTGGAGGAAACATGGCAACATCCCTACGGTGAAGCATTGTGGTGGTAGAATCATGCTGTGGGGATGTTTTTCAGCTGCAGGGACTGGGAGACTAGTCAGGATTGACGGAAAGATGAACAGAGCAAAGTACAGAGATATCCTTGATGAAAACCTGCTCCAGAGCTCTCAGGACCTCAGACTGCGAAAAAGGTTCACCTTCCAACAGGACAACGACCCTAAGCACACAGCCGAAACTATGCAGGAGTGGCTTCGTGACGTCTCTGAATGTCCTAAAGTGGCCCAGCCAGAGCCCGGACTTGAACCCGATCGAACATCTCTGGAGAAACCTGAAAATAGCTGTGTAGCGGCACTCCCCATCCAACTTGACAGAGCTTGAGAGAATCTGCAGAGAACAATGGGAGAAACTCCCCAAATACAGGTGTACCAAGCTAGAAGCATCATACCCAAGAAGACTCTGAGTAAAAAGTACTGAGTAAAAAGTCTGAATAATTATGTCAATGGGATATTTCTGTTATATATATATATATATATATATATATTTTTTTTTATTGTTGCAAATTTATATATATATACATTTGCAACAATTAAAATAAATCTGTCATTATGGGTTATTGTATGTAGATTGATGAGGAAAAATAATATATTTAATCAATTTTAGAATAAAGCTGTATGTGGGAAAATTCAAGGCACCGTAAACACATCTCTTTAATGTCTCCACAAGGCAATTCATTGCCAGGATTAAATACACTTTCAAATACAGAAAGCCTTTATAACACTGTCCATATTATAATACCCCTGTTATAGAGCCTTTATAACACTGTCCATATTATAATACCCCTGTTATAGAGCCCATATAACACTGTCCATCGTATAATACCCCTGTTATAGAGCCCATATAAAACTGTCCATATTATAATACCCCTGTTATAGAGCCTTTATAACACTGTCCATATTATAATACCCCTGTTATAGAGCCTATATAACACTGTCCATAGTATAATACCCCTGTTATAGAGCCTTTATAACACTGTCCATATTATAATACCCCTGTTATAGAGCCTATATAACACTGTCCATAGTATAATACCCCTGTTATAGAGCCTTTATAACACTGTCCATAGTATAATACCCCTGTTATAGAGCCTTTATAACACTGTCCATAGTATAATACCCCTGTTATAGAGCCTTTATAACACTGTCCATATTATAATACTCCTGTTATAGAGCCTTTATAACACTGTCCATATTATAATACCACTGTTATAGAGCCTTTATAACACTGTCCATATTATAATACCACTGTTATAGAGCCTTTATAACACTGTCCATAGTATAATACCCCTGTTATAGAGCCTTTATAACACTGTCCATATTATAATACCCCTGTTATAGAGCCCATATAACACTGTCCATAGTATTATACCCCTGTTATAGAGCCCATATAACACTGTCCATATTATAATACCCCTGTTATAGAGCCTTTATAACACTGTCCATATTATAATACCCCTGTTATAGAGCCTTTATAACACTGTCCATAGTATAATACCCCTGTTATAGAGCCTATATAACACTGTCCATAGTATAATACCCCTGTTATAGAGCCTTTATAACACTGTCCATATTATAATACCCCTGTTATAGAGCCTTTATAACACTGTCCATATTATAATACCCCTGTTATAGAGCCTTTATAACACTGTCCATAGTATAATACCCCTGTTATAGAGCCTATATAACACTGTCCATAGTATAATACCCCTGTTATAGAGCCCATATAACACTGTCCATATTATAATACCCCTGTTATAGAGCCTTTATAACACTGTCCATATTATAATACCCCTGTTATAGAGCCCATATAACACTGTGCATAGTATTATACCCCTGTTATAGAGCCCATATAACACTGTCCATATTATAATACCCCTGTTATAGAGCCTTTATAACACTGTCCATATTATAATACCCCTGTTATAGAGCCTTTATAACACTGTCCATATTATAATACCCCTGTTATAGAGCCTTTATAACACTGTCCATAGTATAATACCCCTGTTATAGAGCCTATATAACACTGTCCATAGTATAATACCCCTGTTATAGAGCCTTTATAACACTGTCCATATTATAATACCCCTGTTATAGAGCCCATATAACACTGTCCATATTATAATACCCCTGTTATAGAGCCTTTATAACACTGTCCATATTATAATACCCCTGTTATAGAGCCTTTATAACACTGTCCATAGTATAATACCCCTGTTATAGAGCCTATATAACACTGTCCATACTATAATACCCCTGTTATAGAGCCCATATAACACTGTCCATATTATAATACCCCTGTTATAGAGCCTTTATAACACTGTCCATATTATAATACCCCTGTTATAGAGCCTTTA
>NC_060194.1:42892723-42950223 GCF_021184085.1 Oncorhynchus gorbuscha | reverse complement strand
GTGAGTAGACCCCGCCCCTCAGTGAGTAGACCCCGCCCCTCAGTGAGTAGACCCCACCCGTACACCTGCCTGGTGCTGACTGACACTGCCTACTGCGTCCAAGGCTGGTAATCTAAACCTAAGGAGGAAATGATCAGAGTTAATCAAATGGGCAGACAGAAGGAGGCGGAAATGGAGAGAGAGAGAGAGAGAGAGAGAGAGAGAGAGAGAGAGAGAGAGAGAGAGAGAGAGAGAGAGAGAGAGAGAGAGAGAGAGAGAGAGAGAGAGAGAGAGAGAGAGAGAGAGAGAGAGAGAGAGAGAGAGAGAGAGAGAAAAAAAAATGAACAGAAAGAAATGAGGAAGAGAGAAGGAATCTCAACAGAGATACACACCACATAGGTAGCCCACACGTACCACACCATATCAGCCTCACCGGGAAGAGGTTCACCATTGGTTTTAAACATCTTTGCTCTAATCAAATTGTTGGTTTCTAATACTGAATAACTGAAAAGAGAGAGAGAGAGAGAGACTGTACATTTCTTATTGTTCATTATCTACTTCACTTGCTTGGCAATGTTAACATATGTTTCCCATGCCAATAAAGCCCTTACATTAAAATTGAATTGAGAGAGAAAGAGGGAAGAGAGACAGAAGAGAGAGAGGGAAAGAGAGAGAAGAGAGAGAGGGGGAAAGAGAGAGAGAGAGAGAGAAGAGAGAGAGGGAAGAGAGACAGAAGAGAGAGAGAGGAAGAGAGACAGAAGAGAGAGAGAGGGAAGAGAGAGAGAGAAATGAGAGAGAGAGAGAGAAGGAAATGGAGAGAGAGAGAGAGAGAGAGAGAGAGAGAGAGAGAGAGAGAGAGAGAGAGAGAGAGAGAGAGAGAGAGAGAGAGAGAGAGAGAGAGAGAGAGAGAGAGAAATGTAGAGAGAGAGAGAAAGGAAATGTAGAGAGAGAGAGGGAAGGAAATGTAGAGAGAGAGAGGGAAGGAAATGTAGAGAGAGAGAGAGAGAGAGAGAGAGGAAATTGAGGAGGAAATTGAAAGAGAGAGAGAGAGAGAGAGCAGGAAAGCAGAGAGAAATCAACTAGAGACAGCTGAGGATGTCCTGCCCAGCCCAAAAATAATGAGTCAGACACACTAACAGTAAGGAAATGAGAGGAGATTTTAGTAATCAGTGGACAGACATTAGCGAGTACATGTGAGATCTTATTGAGGAATATTTGTATTTATCAAATAAGCAAAAGTGGATATTGGACTGTGTGAGGGCAAGTCTAGTCTCCTCCACCAGTCAGCTCTCTCTCTGTTGAATATGCTCTTATACTCAGTAACAATTAGTCTGAGGACGAGGTTAGGTTTAGGCTAAGGGTTAGGGTTAGGGTAAGGGTTAGGGTTAGGGTTAGGGTAAGGGTAAGGGTTAGTGTAAGGGTTAGGGTTAGGGTTAGGGTAAGGGTTAGGGTTAGGGTAAGGCCCGTGTCAAACTCCAAGTGTCTGCCAGTTTTCCCTGCTCCCTTGTACTTGATTGATGAAAAAAGGTAATTAATTAGTAAGGAACTCCCCTCACCTGGTTGTCTAGGTCTCAGTAAGGAACTCCCTTCACCTGGTTGTCTAGGTCTCAGTAAGGAACTCCCTTCACCTGGTTGTCTAGGTCTCAGTAAGGAACTCCCCTCACCTGGTTGTCTAGGTCTAAGTTAGAAACTCCCCTTACCTGGTTGTCTAGGTCTCAGTAAGGAACTCCCCTCACCTGGTTGTCTAGGTCTCAGTAAGGAACTCCCCTCACCTGGTTGTCTAGGTCTGAGTAAGGAACTCCCCTCACCTGGTTGTCTAGGTCTCAGTAAGGAACTCCCTTCACCTGGTTGTCTAGGTCTCAGTAAGGAACTCCCCTCACCTGGTTGTCTAGGTCTCAGTAAGGAACTCCCCTCACCTGGTTGTCTTAGTTGAAAGACAAAAACAAAAGCCTGCAGAAACTAGGCCCTTCATGGAATGAGTTTGACACCCCTGGGGTAAGAGTTAGTCGTAGGGGTGAGTTTAGAGATGGTCGGTAAAATATCCACTGCCCCGAAAAAAAAAGGTGTCCCAAATGCCAGCGTGTTCACTTCATAGTGCACTACTGTTTACCAAGCCACACCTGGGCTCAAAAATAGTGCACTACACTAAATAATGAATAGGATGCCATTGGAGAGGTACCCTAAATATTCTGTGTATTGTACAGGATGTTGCCACATGTTTTTTGTCCTTTATGTGTTAATATCCTGTTTCCCATCGCACTTCACTGTGTTGCCCCAATACCAGGCAGCACATGTACAGGCAATAATGTTGTTCAACACTGGTCAACCCTGGGAACCTACATGGCCGGCCCGGGGTGCACGTCTTTGGTCCAGCCCAGCACTAACACACCTGACTCAACCAATCACGGCTTGACGAGGAGTTGACGATAGGTAGGCCGAGTCAGGTGAGTGACTGCTGACATGATAGGTGGGCCGAGTCAGGTGAGTGACTGCTGACATGATAGGTAGGCCGAGTCAGGTGAGTGACTGCTGACATGATAGGTGGGCCGAGTCAGGTGAGTGACTGCTGACATGATAGGTAGGCCGAGTCAGGTGAGTGACTGCTGACATGATAGGTAGGCCGAGTCAGGTGAGTGACTGCTGACATGATAGGTGGGCTGAGTCAGGTGAGTGACTGCTGACATGATAGGTAGGCCGAGTCAGGTGAGTGACTGCTGACATGATAGGTAGGCCGAGTCAGGTGAGTGACTGCTGACATGATAGGTGGGCCGAGTCAGGTGAGTGACTGCTGACATGATAGGTAGGCCGAGTCAGGTGAGTGACTGCTGACATGATAGGTGGGCCGAGTCAGGTGAGTGACTGCTGACATGATAGGTAGGCCGAGTCAGGTGAGTGACTGCTGACATGATAGGTAGGCCGAGTCAGGTGAGTGACTGCTGACATGATAGGTAGGCCGAGTCAGGTGAGTGACTGCTGACATGATAGGTGGGCCGAGTCAGGTGAGTGACTGCTGACATGATAGGTAGGCCGAGTCAGGTGAGTGACTGCTGACATGATAGGTAGGCCGAGTCAGGTGAGTGACTGCTGACATGATAGGTAGGCCGAGTCAGGTGAGTGACTGCAGCCATGATAGGTAGGCCGAGTCAGGTGAGTGACTGCTGACATGATAGGTGGGCCGAGTCAGGTGAGTGACTGCTGACATGATAGGTAGGCCGAGTCAGGTGAGTGACTGCTGACATGATAGGTGGGCCGAGTCAGGTGAGTGACTGCTGACATGATAGGTGGGCCGAGTCAGGTGAGTGACTGCTGACATGATAGGTAGGCCGAGTCAGGTGAGTGACTGCTGACATGATAGGTAGGCCGAGTCAGGTGAGTGACTGCTGACATGATAGGTAGGCCGAGTCAGGTAAGTGAGTCAGGTGAGTGACTGCTGACATGATAGGTAGGCTGAGTCAGGTGAGTTACTGCTGGGCTGGCAGAAAGATGTGCCCTCCCGTGGGTCCCCAGGAGGACCAAGATATAAAAACACTGTTGTAGAGTGTTTGGATTAGAATCATCGGCATCCCAAATGGCACCCGATTCCCTTTATAGTGCACTAATGTTGACCAGGGTCCACTCTATAGAGGATAGGATTACATTTGGGATGCATACTTCCTGTACTATACTGTACATACCTCCATTCTGATGTGATGTATACGACTCTTCTCAGTCATCTTCAGGTACTGCACCGTTACACACACACACACACACACACACACACACACACACACACACACACACACACACACACACACACACACACACACACACACACACACACACACACACACACACACACACACACACACACACACACACACACGAGCGCGCGACAGGGAACACCGTTGGTATAATCTCGTGGTCAGACATAACAAATGCATCCGGAAAGATTAAATAAAGATTAAATGTCATCTTTATGCTAAACGTCATCTTCATGCTAAATGTCATCTTTATGCTAAACGTCATCTTTATGCTAAATGTCATCTTTATGCTAAATGTCATCTTTATGCTAGTCATCTTTATGCTAAATGTCATCTTTATGCTAAATGTCATCTTTATGCTAAATGTCATCTTTATGCTATTCATCTTTATGCTAAATTCAACCATCTTTATGAACATAAATCTTCATCTTTATGCTAAACGAAGAGGACTCCATCTTTATGCTAGTCATCTTTATGCTAAACGTCATCTTTATGGCTAGTCATCTTTATGCTAAATGTCATCTTTATGCTAACCATGCTGGTCATCTTTATGAACATTTGAAATCGGTCATCTTTATGCTAAACGTCATCTTTATGCTAAACGGTTCCTCTCTATCTTTATTTTGCTTTCTAGGGAAACGTCATCTTTATGCTTGTCATCTTTTTATGCTAAACGCATCTTTATGCTAGTCATCTTTATGCTAAATGTCATCTTTATGCTAAACGTCATCTTTATGCTAAACGTCATCTTTATGCTAAACGTCATCTTTATGCTAAACGTCATCTTTATGCTAAATGTCATCTTTATGCTAGTCATCTTTATGCTAAATGTCATCTTTATGCTAAACGTCATCTTTATGCTAAACGTCATCTTTATGCTAAATGTCATCTTTATGCTAAATGTCATCTTTATGCTAAACGTCATCTTTATGCTAAACGTCATCTTTATGCTAAACGTCATCTTTATGCTAAATGTCATCTTTATGCTAAATGTCATCTTTATGCTAAATGTCATCTTTATGCTAAATGTCATCTTTATGCTAGTCATCTTTATGCTAAATGTCATCTTTATGCTAAACGTCATCTTTATGCTAAACGTCATCTTTATGCTAAATGTCATCTTTATGCTAAACGTCATCTTTATGCTAAATGTCATCTTTATGCTAAATGTCATCTTTATGCTAAATGTCATCTTTATGCTAAATGTCATCTTTATGCTAAACGTCATCTTTATGCTAAACGTCATCTTTATGCTAAACGTCATCTTTATGCTAAACGTCATCTTTATGCTAGTCATCTTTATGCTAAATGTCATCTTTATGCTAAACGTCATCTTTATGCTAAACGTCATCTTTATGCTAAACGTCATCTTTATGCTAAACGTCATCTTTATGCTAAATGTCATCTTTATGCTAAATGTCATCTTTATGCAACACTCTGGTTTGGAGTTGCTGAAATTCCCATTGGTATGTGTGTCTCAGGAGTGTCTTCAACCATGCTACTTCAGTTGTTGATTCTCCTAAGTACCTGTGATTAGACCCTTCTGATTCCGAGGTGTTGGGTTAAATGCGGAAGACACATTTCAGTTGAAGGCATTCAGTTGTACAACTGACTAGGTATCCCTTAAGGTATGCAAAAGTTTTTTGTTCTATTAGCTAGATTAGTAGTCTGTGTCACACTGCTAAATTAGGACAGTTTTGCATTTTATATTCATATTTCATATTTCACCCACACCTGTCGCTGACACAACCATGCAATCTCAATAGACAAACATTGGCAGTAGAATGGCTATGCTAAAGAACTCAGGGACTTTCACCGTGGCTCCGTCATAGGATGCTAGCTTTCCAACAAGATAGTTTGTCCCCTGCTAGAGCTGCCCCAGTCAACTGTAAGTGCTGTTGTTATTGTGAAGTGGAAACGTCTAGGAGCAACAATGGCTCAGTCGCGAAGTGGTAGGCCACACAAGCTCAAAGAAAGGGAAATGCTTCAGCAGTCCCTATAGGGAAACATAGTGTCTGTGTTTTTATAGGGAACCAGACGGCTCTAGTTTACGTTACTGTACTGTCCCCAGATCAGTGAGAGGAAAACAAATTGTAATCAGAATCATGACAGGATGACTGACACGAGAGAGAAATCACACGATGTTTCATCACCTTAGAAACAGCCAAGGACAATGTATTGTTTAGCCACGATGCCAGAATGCCTGACTGACACTGCTGGATTAAACATCACATTTTACTTATCATACTTGTTGGTTTGTGTAGTAAATAGACAGTGCTTGGATTGATAGGTCCTTGAACTCATTAAAAAAACGTCACTGTAAATGAACACACAGACTCCAGGGTTCTTGGTTGGCTCCCATGTACTCCCAGTGAGACGCCTGAGAGAGAGAGGGTGTTTGCATGGTGGCTACGTGTGTAACCCTGTACTTAGTGGTGTTTTAAACAGCTACTTTTCCCATGCTTTGATATCTGCACGTCTCATTAAAAACAGCCTGTTCTCACACTGCACTGTAACAGCCATACGTGATCATGATAGAATAGCTGGCTACAGAACATACATTCTGAGACCAGGCTATAACTAAGCAACTTCAGACAGACCCAGACCTCACACATTTGGGCCTAGAGAGGGCAGCCTAGTTTTTGCTGGCTGGGTCTGAGGCTAGGACCCGGTCTGCCTGTAGGTTATCTGTAATAAGGACAGGTCTATGGTGAAGCTAGCTAGCCTACAACACCAGACTGGTGGGAAACACATATGTGATGTGTTCTCATACCAGTCTAGTTTTTTTCTATAAAAAGGTATTTTGAGCATGTATCCCATAGACTATACAAGCATCTGCTGCTCTGAGTCTACTGTATGGCTACTATGGTTTCCACTAGGAAAATGTCCCAAATGACACCCTATTCCCTTTGTAGTGCACTACGTTTGACCAGGGCCTATAGGGCCCTATTCCCTTTGTAGTGCACTACTTTTGACCAGGGCCTATAGGGCCCTATTCCCTTTGCAGTGCACTACTTTTGACCAGGACCTATAGGGCCCTATTCCCTTTGTAGTGCACTACTTTTGACCAGGACCTATAGGGCCCTATTCCCTTTGTAGTGCACTACTTTTGACCAGGGCCTATAGGGCCCTATTCCCTTTGTAGTGCACTACCTTTGACCCCGGGGGCCCATTCCCTTTGTAGTGCACTACTTTTGACCCCGGGGGCCAATGGGAAAGCAGCCTAGAAAACGGAGGGGAAGGAAAAAGAAAATGGGACTGTGTCAGCTGCTGCTCAATTACTACAAATGTTTCATTCTATTGCCCAAACTTCCTCATTTACAACGTCAGAGATTGAATTAGGTCATGGGTGGTTCATACTCTATGTCTCTGAGTGGGCTGACTAATGTCCATACAACTTAATGAAGTTGCAGCTTGGAAATGGTAGGAAATGTCAGACTTGCTCCCAAATCTGACCTCGCAGCGATCACGTAAAACTGCAACAAAATGCAGTCCCAGTGGAAACTTGAATTAATCCTACCGGCCTCTCCCACTTAGAGAAAGTATGGATGAACACTGAGCCTTGAAGAGAGAGCCAACTGGCTATTAGGCAACGGACTCTACTACTCCTGACGAGAACAATGCTTCTGGGAACAGTGTGACAAAACATTTTGCAACGAAAATAAAATGTGCTTATTGGACAAGATAATACTATTCAGTTTCTGTTTCAAAACATGATTTCCTGTTTCGTTACTACTGAACAATACCCAGGTGGTGAAAGTGTTAAGTCATGTTACATACTGTACCTACAGCGCCAACTGCCAAAAGAACACTAGACTAGACCTGTCACTAAAGGCTTAGCTCAGGGAGTGTGTTGGCTGCATTTCTACCTGTATCACCACTATTAGTCCCAAATGGCACCATATATCTCCTTATATAGTGCACTACTTTTGACCAGAGCCCTATGGCACTATATAGGGAATAGGGTGCCACTTGGGACATATTACTACTGTCACCTCAGGCTGTCCGTCTCACACATGACATGGCAATCAATCACTAACTGTCATCATAGAAGCATAGACAATACATGTGAACTGTGCTTTCCCCATGAACATACACCAGTACAGTACAACATCACCTCTACAGACACAGGGTTGCCTCAATTCCACAAACAATGGTCTGACCAATGGTGTGGTGCGGTTTCGCCGAACTCTCCGCAAGGTTCGAGCTAGGAACACCCCCCCGCCACACACACACACCAAAAATGAATAAAAACATATTTTTATGTTTATTCATTTTTTGCCTTGGGGTGAGAGAAAACGCTGCAGTTTTATAGCAAATGTCATGCTATTTTACCAATTTTGCCATGAGGCTAAGAGAAAATGTTGCTGTTTTAAAGCTTTTTAATTGCTTCCTGCAATTCGAAGAAACAAAAAAGTGACTTGTTCATATGCTATCCGGTGGGCCTGACCTCTGGGTGGGAAAACCCAAAGCTCCTGCCTTGCGGGGACCAGGGTTGTGTGCTACACCAGGTGGGTCTGACTTGTGGGACAAATCACAGCAGAGTTTATCAACAGGACCCTGAGATTTCCTGACCAGGTAAAACTCTGGGCCCTTAGCTACGGCTACAGCTTAGTATATCTGGTACAGGAATATGTATGGTGTTCTCCATGGCTACTAGTGACGACAATGCTCCTGTTCTGCCTCCTCTGGCCACAAACATTCTCACAGCATTCATAGGTGATTGGACAACTTTCCTAGGAATCCAAAATGCTTGGACCATCTCAAAGGTGAAGTGATATGCAGACCTATTGCAAAGTGACGGGACATCAACATGAGGAGAAAATGTTCACGTACAAGTATGAACAAATCTAATCCACCCCCCCACCATGCAGAATAATACTATAGTATATATTTATACACCGGGTTACATTGCAGACAAAATGGCAATAGACATTAGATGCCCAACAGTGCCACCATGTGGTTTAAAACACATTTGACAGAAATAAAAATCTATTTGTTAAAAACGGTCTCCTCCTCTTCATCTACACTGCTTTGAAGTGGATTTAACAGGTGACATCAGTAAATGGTCATAGCTTTTACCTGGTTAGTCTGTGTCATGGAAAGAGCAGGTGTTCCTAAATGTTTTGTTCCACCCAGTGTACACCTCTACATACAGGTCAGCTACCATACAAATCCTCGTTTTTCTTTCAAACTAGTAAATAACTTTTTTGCCCGCTTTGAGGACAATACAGTGCCACTGACACGGCCTGCAACGGAAACATGCGGTCTCTCCTTCACTGCAGCCGAGGTGAGTAAGACATTTAAACGTGTTAACCCTCGCAGGGCTGCAGGCCCAGACGGCATCCCCAGCCGCGCCCTCCGAGCATGCGCAGACCAGCTGGCCGGTGTGTTTACCATATTCAATCAATCCCTATACCAGTCTGCTGTTCCCAATGCTTCAAGAGGGCCACCATTGTTCCTGTTCCCAAGAAAGCTAAGGTAACTGAGCTGCTAAAACTCACTTCCGTCATCATGAAGTGCTTTGAGAGACTAGTCATCCTCCACCCTACCTGACACCCTAGACCCACTCCAATTTGCTTAAAATAGGTCCACAGACGATGCAATCTCAACCACACTGCACACTGCCCTAACCCACCTGGACAAGAGGAATACCTATGTAAGAATGCTGTTCATCGACTACAGCTCGATTCAACACCATAGTACCCTCATCAAGGACCCTGGGTCTCGACCCCGCCCTGTGCAACTGGGTACTGGACTTCCTGACGGGCCGCCCCCAGGTGGTGAGGGTGGCAACAACATCTCCTCCCCGCTGATCCTCAACACGGGGCCCCACAAGGGTGCGTTCTGAGCCCTCTCCTGTACTCCCTGTTCACCCACGACTGCGTGGCCACGCACGCCTCCAACTCAATCATCAAGTTTGCGGACGACACAACAGTGGTAGGCTTGATTACCAACAACGACGAGACGGCCTACAGGGAGGAGGTGAGGGCCCTTGGAGTGTGGTGTCAGGAAAATAACCTCACACTCAACGTCAACAAAACTAAGGAGATGATTGTGGACTTCAGGAAACAGCAGAGGGAACACCCCCTATCCACATCGATGGAACAGTAGTGGAGAGGGTAGCTATTTTAAGTTCCTCGGCATACACATCACAGACAAACTGAATTGGTCCACTCACACTGACAGCGTCGTGAAGAAGGCGCAGCAGCGCCTATTCAACCTCAGGAGGCTGAAAAAATTCGGCTTGTCACCAAAAGCACTCACAAACTTCTACAGATGCACAATCGAGAGCATCCTGGCGGGCTGTATCACCGCCTGGTACGGCAACTGCTCCGCCCTCAACCGTAAGGCTCTCCAGAGGGTAGTGAGGACTGCAAAATCACCGGGGGCAAACTACCTGCCCTCCAGGACACCTACACCACCCGAAGAAAGGCCATAAAGATCATCAAGGACATCAACCACCCGAACCACTGCCTGTTCACCCCGCTAAGAAGGCGAGGTCAGTACAGGTGCATCAAAGCTGGGACCGAGAGACTGAAAAACAGCTTCTATCTCAAGGCCATCAGACTGTTAAATAGCCACCACTAACATTGAGTGGCTGCTGCCAACACACTGTCATTGACACTGACCCAACTCCAGCCATTTTAATAATGGGAATTGATGGAAATGATGTAAATATATATATATATATATATATATATATATATATATCACTAGCCACTTTAAACAATGCTACCTTATATAATGTTACTTACCCTACATTATTCATCTCATATGCATATGTATATACTGTACTCTACAACATCGACTGCATCCTTATGTAACACATGTATCACTAGCCACTTTAACTATGCCACTTTGTTTACTTTGTTCACACTCATCTCATATGTATATACTGTTCCATACCATCTACTGTATGCTGCTCTGTACCATCACTCATTCATATATCCTTATGTACATGTTCCTTATCCCCTTACACTGTGTATAAGACAGTAGTTTTTTTTTTGGAATTGTTAGTTAGATTACTTGTTGGTTATCACTGCATTGTCGGAACTAGAAGCACAAGCATTTCGCTTTTAACATCTTCAATGTGACAAATAAAATTTGATTTGATTTGATTTGAACCACATGGTGGCGCTGTTGGTCAGCTAATGCCTATTGCCATTTTGTCTGCAATGTAATGGTGGCATACTGTCTGTTTTGGCTAGCTGCCAGGCACACCAGTTGGAGTGTGTCAAGAACTGTGACATTTCTGGGTTTTTCCACACTCAACAGTTTCCCATGTGGTATCAAGAATGGTCCCAAAGGACATGCAGTCAACTGGAGAAGTGAGGGAAGCATTGGAGTCAACATGGGCCATTATCCCTGTGGAACTCTCCGACAACTTTTAGAGTTCAAATCTACAACAAACTTATCAATGTATCAATGTAGATAGTCCGGGATACAATTTGATTAATTGTTCAGCAGTCTTATGGCTTGGGGGGTTAGAAGCTGTTAAGGAGCCTTTTGGTCCTAGACTTGGCGCTCCGGTAACACTTGCCGTGCGGTAGCAGAGAGAACAGTTTATGACTTGGGTGACTGGGCCTTCCTCTGACTAGTAAAATAGGTCCTGGAAGGCAGGAAGCCCCCAATGATGTACTGGGCCGTACGCACTACCCTCTGTACTATGACGTACTGGGCCGTACACGCACTACCCTCTGTACTATGACGTACTGGGCCGTACGCACTACCCTCTGTACTATGACGTACTGGGCCGTACGCACTACCCTCTGTACTATGACGTACTGGGCCGTACGCACTACCCTCTGTACTATGACGTACTGGGCCGTACGCACTACCCTCTGTACTATGACGTACTGGGCCGTACGCACTACCCTCTGTACTATGACGTACTGGGCCGTACGCACTACCCTCTGTACTATGACAGTGATACGTAGTCGTCTTGCTTAGATACTTTAAGATGAATTCACTTACTGTCGCTCTGGAAAATGTATAGGGAATCGAAGATCAACAAAAACAAAACAAACATTCAATCTTTTCTTTAAATTCCAAACGTTTCCAAAACCGTGTCGTAAACGAGGACTATCGGCGTTACGAAAAGGCTAGAAACAGAGCATCGGGATTGTAGTTCACATGGAGCCAGTTGTTGTCCACACCATCAGCTGAGAAGCCAAGACGGGGACCGGCTGTAAGGCACCTTCGATTCTCCAGAGCTAAGCACACTGTAGATATATAGACAAGGCTCAAGTGCTCGATCTCAGGACAGGTCAACGTCTCCAAGGTTGTCCCAACAGATCAGGACCAACAGAGCCATGATAGATGGTACTAAGATACAGATATAGCTAACCTACAACTGCCATTACTCTTATTAAATCAAATGTATTTTATAAATGCCTTTTTTTTCCTTCTTTTTTTTAAAATCAGCAGGTGTCACAAAGTGCTTCACGAATACCTAGCCTAAAAACTCCAAAGTGCAAGCAATGCAGAAACCAGGGGTGTAGGTTTTTCCTAAATAAATTGACTTGGAGCCTCTGACTTTGACTTGATGGCTTTACATTATCTGGTCAGGTTTTATAACATTTTGCAACTCATTTTGTGGCACAGTCTTTGTGGATCAATCTCCACTCAGCCAGTAAACTAACATAGCAGGCATAAAATAAATGCCTGGAACTCCATCCCCTTGAGGAGAAGGGGGGGAGGGGCGGGACGGTTGGAGGAGGTTCTCTTCTGCACTGTTCAACCAATCCAGTAAATGTGGAGGAGGAGTTAAGATAGAGCGTTGTCTTGTTAACAAAGAGTTTCTGAACCCAGAGGCGCAACATCACGAGACTCCCGGGAACGCTTGCTAAGCAGACCAGGCCGTGGTTTGGGGATAGAGAAGTCAATGAGAGAAGTGATTGTTAGTTGTTAATTTTCTCTAAATACAAAAGGCACAAAATAGATTCCAGCCAATGTCATAATAACATATTATTACTCAAACCCTTGTGAAAGTGATAAACTGACGTTTTCATTTGTCAAAAACAACTTTATATCGAAGGAGTACCTTTGGTGGCCTGCACATGGGCAGTACGGCGCGAGAAGACAGTCAGACCTGATGAGTTTAGCTATAAAATTGGAGAAGCAGTTTCTGCCTGTCTTCATACTGTATTGTCTTTGTTGTTCCTGTCCGAAAGAAGAAGTCATTGTCACAGGCTGGCTTTCCACTTCCCCTGAATACCGGATTACCACTAGTTACCACAGCCACAAAGTCACAGCCACAAAGCCACCTATTTCTACAATTGATCTTCTTAAAATATGATTTTAAACCTTAACCACACTGCTAACCTTATGCCTAACCCTAACCCTAAATTAAGACCAAAAAGCAAATTTTTGTTTTCATTCATTTTCATGATAACCAATATTGACTTTGTGGCACTGCGATCTAGTGGAAACCATCGGCAGAGATTACCGCAGCCAGAGCCTGTATTGCTATTGAAGAAAAAAAAAACTAGATTGGCAAGTGAAATGCACACCTCAGCCCTCTGATTGGACCAGCAAACTGTCAATCAACACAGGGCGGGAGAGCTTGACCAGTGAGAATGTTTTAGGGGGTTGCGAGTGCGACAGTGAATGGGTTTCGAAACAAATTCATACATATATATTAAATAGACCAAATATAGCCTACCATTTGTATTTTATATTCATACCTTTGCCTATATGATCTGGTCAGTAACATAGGCCTACAGCATTGCACCATATTCCTATTTCATAAACATCTAACCTGCTCTGCAGAACCAATAAATTGCTTGTCTTGACTTTTGACCAATGACCAGTCATTAGCATTAGCGTTCAAAATCAGGTGCACAAATCCAGATTAGTGACCAGAAATCGCTTGTTTCATTTTCTCTAGTTTTGCCTGGCAAAAACAGTAGCCTGCCTAGATGTAATATTATCCATATAAAGAAGACTACCATTTAGCAATCTGCTAGGGATGCATCTTTGCCACAATAGGCAATTTCATTGATCATTTCCATTTTTTCAAACATGCCTAGTTTGGGTGGGTTATAATTATATACAGTGTTTTGGGTGGGTTATAATTATATACAGTGTTTTGGGTGGGTTATAATTATATACAGTGTTTTGGGTGGGTTATAATTATATACAGTGTTTTGGGTGGGTTATAATTATATACAGTGTTTTGGGTGGGTTATCATTATATACAGTGTTTTGGGTGGGTTATAATTATATACAGTGTTTTGGGTGGGTTATAATTATATACAGTTTTTTAAATAATTATAATTATAAAAACAGTGTTTTAGGGTGGGTTAAAATTAAGACACTATAAACACTTTTTAAAATAATTATTTATTACAAAAACACATCAAACACGAGGTAACATTAAACACGACAGCATCAAGACACTTCAAACACGAAGCATCAAGACACTATCAAACACGACAGCATCAAGACACTATCAAACACGACAGCATCAAGACACTATCAAACACGACAGCATCAAGACACTATCAAACACGACAGCATCAAGACACTATCAAACACGACAGCATCAAGACACTATCAAACACGACAGCATCAAGACACTATCAAACACGACAGCATCAAGACACTATCAAACACGACAGCATCAAGACACTATCAAACACACTATCAAACACTACAGCATCAAGACACTATCAAACACTACAGCATCAAGACACTATCAAACACTACAGCATCAAGACACTATCAAACACGACAGCATCAAGACACTATCAAACACGACAGCATCAAGACACTCAATCAAGACACTATCAAATACTACAGCATCAAGACACTATCAAACATGTATCAGTCTGTCAACAGAGCCATCCTATCAAACACTACTACTATCAAACATGTATCAGTCTGTCTGCAACAGCATCAAGACACTATCAAACATGTATCAGTCTTCCTTCAACAGAGCCATCCTTAAGGGTGTCTACACTACTATCAAACATGTATCAGTCTGTCTGCAACAGAGCCATCCTTATGTGTGAGGGTGTCTACTACTACACTATCAAACATGTATCAGTCTGTCTGCAACAGAGCCATCCTTATGTGTGAGGGTGTCTACTACTACTATCAAACATGTATCAGTCTTCTGCAACAGAGCCATCCTTATGTGTGAGGGTGTCTACTACCACTATCAAACATGTATCAGTCTGTCTGCAACAGAGCCATCCTTATGTGTGAGGGTGTCTACTACTACTATCAAACATGTATCAGTCTCTCTGCAACAGAGCCATCCTTATGTGTGAGGGTGTGTGTGCATGATAGTGATATAAAATGTCATACTTTCCTTTTTCATGATCACAATTTTGTGAAACCCAAACCCTCCAAGATCCCCCCACAGTTCCCCTCAACCATTTGAAAAAAGAAGACAGAAGAAAACAGAAAACAATGCACACAAAAAATAAACAAAATAATACATTTTAAACAAAGTACATCAAGGACATCTGAAATCATAACAGCAAGCCTACTTTATATGTTTGTCTGTTACGGTTTTCTTCCGGTGAAGGAGAGGAGGACCAAAATGCAGCGTGGGTATTTTGATACATGTTAAATAAAATAATAAACACGAACAATACAAAACAAGAACCATGAAAACCTAAACAGCCTTATCTGGTGCAAACTAACACTGAGACAGGAACAATCACCCACAAAACACTCAAAGAATATGGCTGCCTAAATATGGTTCCCAATCAGAGACAACGATTAAACACCTGCCGCTGATTGAGAACCACTTCAGGCAACCATAGACTTTTCTAGATAACCCCACTATACCACAATCCAATACCTACAAAAAAAACAAGACAAAACACACCACAATAATTAACCCATGTCACACCCTGGCCTGACCAAAATAATAAAGAAAACACAAAATACTAAGACCGGGGCGTGACATTGTCAGCCTCAGGCAAAACGGCATTTTGGCTCAGTCCCTCATTCCACTGTTTTGGTTCAGTCCCTCATGCCACTGTTTTGGCTCAGTCCCTCATTCCACTGTTTTGGTTCAGTCCCTCATTCCACTGTTTTGGTTCAGTCCCTCATGCCACTGTTTTGGTTCAGTCCCTCATACCACTGTTTTGGTTCAGTCCCTCATTCCACTGTTTTGGTTCAGTCCCCACGCCACTGTTTTGGTTCAGTCCTCATTCCACTGTTTTGGTTCAGTCCCTCATTCCACTGTTTTGGTTCAGTCCCTCATGCCACTGTTTTGGTTCAGTCCCCCATACCACTGTTTTGGTTCAGTCCCTCATTCCACTGTTTTGGTTCAGTCCCTCATTCCACTGTTTTGGTTCAGTCCCTCATTCCACTGTTTTGGTTCAGTCCCTCATTCCACTGTTTTGGTTCAGTCCCTCATTCCACTGTTTTGGTTCAGTCCCTCATTCCACTGTTTTGGTTCAGTCCCTCATTCCACTGTTTTGGTTCAGTCCCTCATTCCACTGTTTTGGTTCAGTCCCTCATTCCACTGTTTTGGTTCAGTCCCTCATGCCACTGTTTTGGTTCAGGCCCTCATTCCACTGTTTTGGTTCAGTCCCTCATTCCACTGTTTTGGTTCAGTCCCTCATTCCACTGTTTTGGTTCAGTCCCTCATTCCACTGTTTTGGTTCAGTCCCTCCACTGTTTTGGTTCAGTCCCTCATTCCACTGTTTTGGTTCAGTCCCTCATTCCACTGTTTTGGTTCAGTCCCATCATTCCACTGTTTTGGTTCAGTCCCTCATTCCACTGTTTTGGTTCAGTCCCTCATTCCACTGTTTTGGTTCAGTCCCTCATTCCACTGTTTTGGTTCAGTCCCTCATTCCACTGTTTTGGTTCAGTCCCTCATTCCACTGTTTTGGTTCAGTCCCTCATTCCACTGTTTTGGTTCAGTCCTCATTCCACTGTTTTGGTTCAGTCCTCATTCCACTGTTTTGGTTCAGTCCCTCATGCCACTGTTTTGGTTCAGTCCCTCATTCCACTGTTTTGGTTCAGTCCCTCATTCCACTGTTTTGGTTCAGTCCCTCATTCCACTGTTTTGGTTCAGTCCCTCATTCCACTGTTTTGGTTCAGTCCTCATTCCACTGTTTTGGTTCAGTCCCTCATTCCACTGTTTTGGTTCAGTCCTCATTCCACTGTTTTGGTTCAGTCTCTCATTCCACTGTTTTGGTTCAGTCCCTCATTCCACTGTTTTGGTTCAGTCCCTCATTCCACTGTTTTGGTTCAGTCCCTCATTCCACTGTTTTGGTTCAGTTATAATTCCACTGTTTTGGTTCAGTCCCTCATTCCACTGGGTTCAGTTTCAAATGAGAAGGCATTCCAAAGAAAATGGTTTATCTGTTCTGTTTTGCTGTTACCATTTTTGGTTCATCCCTCATTCCACTGTTTTGGTTCATGTCATTCCACTGTTTTGGTTCTCTGGCCTTGGTAGTCCCTCATTCCATGTTTTGGTTCCAAACTTGCATTCCACTGTTTTGGTTCAAGATTGCAACCATATGCTCCATTCCACTGATTTGGTTCAGTCCCTCATTCCACTGTTTTGGTTCAGACTACCCATCATTGGTTCAGTCCCTCATCCACTGTTTTGGTTCAAGTCCTCATTCCACTGTTTTGGTTCAGTCCCTCATTCCACTGTTTTGGTTCAGTCCTCATTCCACTGTTTTGGTTCAATTCCACTGTTTTGGTTCAGTCAACATTCCACTGTTTTGGTCCCCAAACTCTCTCTCATTCCACTGTTTTGGTTCAGTCCCCAAAATCCACTGTTTTGGTTCAGGACATTCCACTGTTTTGGTTCAGCCTCATTCCACTGTTTTGAAGATGGTCACAAACTGTTGAGATTCCACTGTTTTGCTTATCCCTCATGCCACTGTTTTGGTTCAGTCCTCATTCCACTGTTTTGGTTCAGTCCCTCATGCCACTGTTTTGGTTCAGTCCCTCATTCCACTGTTTTGTTCAAACCCATGCCACTGTTTTGGTTCAAATTCCACTGTTTTGGTTCCGTCCCCATTCCACTGTTTTGGTTCAGTTATAAAGCACTGTTGCACCACTGGTGTTTAAAATGAGAAACCAAAGAAAATTTGTATCTGTTCTGTTGTGCTGTTACATTTGTATTGTTGTTTCATTATAATAAATCAAATTTAAAAGCCAAACTTGCTTCGTTAGAAGATTGCAACCATATGCTCACACGTTGATCATGGGAAGGATCAGCAGACTACCATCAGAACCATTGAGAAAAAGCCTGTGATGTTGAGTACTCGCTGCCTGAGTTTGCCGGAGCTCAGAGGTGGGGGCTACTTTTTCAGTCAACAGCTCCTGCAGATCCCCAAACTCTCTGGCGAGAAGTCCCCAAAATCCTCTTTCAGGACATGCCAGATAGCCTGGTACACTTCTGTGAAGATGGCACAAACTGTTGAGATTCTAGCTTATAACTCACAGCAAGGGTAGCCTAGTGGTTAGAGCGTTGGTCTAGTAAATCAGAAAGTTGCAAGTTCAAACCCCCGAGCTGAAAAGGTACAAATCTGTTGTTCTGCCCCTGAACAGGCAGTTAACCCACTGTTCCTAGGCTCTCATTGAAAATAAGAATTTGTTCTTTAACTGACTTGCCTAGTTAAATAATTTTTAAAAAATTATAATAAATCAAATTTTAAAAATACTTTGCTGTGTGCTGCCACTCGCCAAAAACAGGAAGGATCACAGACAGCCTTTCTGCAGCACTTACAGGCAAGCTGTGAGTTCTCTCGTACGAGAGGTGAGGGGCAAGCTGCGAGTTCTCTCGTACGAGAGGTGAGGGGCAAGCTGTGAGTTCTCTCGTACGAGAGGTGAGGGGCAAGCTGCGAGTTCTCTCGTACGAGAGGTGAGGGGCAAGCTGTGAGTTCTCTCGTACGAGAGGTGAGGGGCAAGCTGTGAGTTCTCTCGTACGAGAGGTGAGGGGCAAGCTGCGAGTTCTCTCGTACGAGAGGTGAGGGGCAAGCTGTGAGTTCTCTCGTACGAGAGGTAAGGGGCGAGACGTGAGTTCTCTCGTACGAGAGGTGAGGGGCGAGCCGTGAGTTCTCTCGTACGAGAGGTGAGGGGCTAGACGTGAGTTCTCTCGTACGAGAGGTGAGGGGCGAAGCTGTGAGTTCTCTCGTACGAGAGGTGAGGGGCAAGCTGTGAGTTCTCTCGTACGAGAGGTGAGGGGCAAGCTGTGAGTTCTCTCGTACGAGAGGTGAGGGGCAAGCCACTGAAACAAATTGTCCAATCTGGCAACCGACATCCGAAAGTATTGAAAATGTCTTTCCTCAACAATGCTTCTCATCGGTTGGACAAGTTTACATGTCTTCTCCCTCTTCTAGTTCTCAATGGACGAACTGGCCATTTTCTCAGTCGTTTTTTTCCCTTCCTTCTTCTCCTCCTGAGTAGTAAGAGCAGTTCAAGGTCTTGCTGTTCCAAGTTCTGGCAATTGCAATTCATATAGAGACATGTTTGCTTCTGCCGTAAAAAAAAAAAAATTGCATCGTAAAGTATAGTACACCAGACCAGCCAAACATGTATGTATGTATGTAGCTAGCTAGCATTTGTAAACAAAAAGGCATATAACACCAGATCCGGAAGTTTCAAAATGTCGCCACTGGCTCCAGTCAGAGAGTGCCTCGGACCTTCTTGCCTGGGAAGCTAATCCGGCTCCCCAAGCCCCTTACTGTATATGGGTCTTTCTATAAATAAAAAAGGGGCCAATGTGTGCCATTGAATCAACATTTCAAAATGGTTTGAAACTCAAATAAAAAGGATTTAGCAAAAAAAAATGTTTAATTAAAAAATAAAAATAGGCCTAGGACTATACATCAGGGCTCAGACAAACATTGGCAAGACAAAATATTGCACTCATGAGTAAAAGACGTTGAAAATACATTTAAAATACATATTTTGTGTGCTCACTTGAGTCTTGTAAATAGACGTCTCTGCTTTGAACTAGTAAACATTCTTTACAGTCTTTATGCCAACAATGAAAATTCACACTCTCCGAAGACACTCTCCGAAGACTGTGCGCCGGAGGCTTTCCAGGTCAACTGCACATGTGAAATGGAACAAACAGATCCTTTCACCTCCACTGGCTGTAGTGATCTTCAGAAACTCATCTAGTATGAAGTGTTTTGCCCTGGAGACACGAGGATCTTCCCCTGGTTCTGATGTTTGAGGTGTAGTATAGTGCGCAAACTCTGGGAAATAGTCCTCAATTTTAGATTTCCCAGCCAAAACCTTCTCAGCTAGAAGGTCCCGTTTGTTCAGGAAGAGGAAGACGGGACTGCCTAACAGCCACCTGTAGTTCCAGATGATCTTGAACAGGTGTAGTGCCTCATGAAGCCTGTTGGTCAGGTTGTCTTCCCGGCTCACCATATCGTAGCTGCTGCTGTCCACCACAAAAATAATGGCAGTAACATCAGAAACATGCTGTAACCACTTCCTCATGCTTTCTTTCCTTTGACCTTTAACAGTAAACAAATGGCAAAAGATACCGTCCTGTTGGCAATGTGTCTCTAAACATTGTTGTTTTGATATTTGAAAACGCGCTTTCGCCTCTTCGGGGCATTTTACATTCAAATATCTCATCTGTTCGACTATCGTTTTTTTCCCAGATTCATCTGCTCCTAATACTAGTAGCCGTTTACTTCTTAGGTAAATCTTTTTATCTTTTTCAATCTGTTTATCGATCCTTTTTGCCTTTTCCTTATTATACTGCTCTTGGCGCTTATCGTCAAGATAAGCAGCCATTTTCCTGAGAACCCAATGATAGAAATGTAGTATATAAATAATACTACATTCCTAGACTTCTTTAATATATGAACAAAAAAAAAACGAGTATTCTTCAAAGTCTCCAGTCTATGAGAAAGACAGTGTTACACTAGACTATCCCCTATATAAGATCACTCCGGAGCCCTTAGGCGGTGGCAGAAGTTATCGCAAAACATCGCAGTTAAAAAAATGGGTAGACTATTTTATTCTATTTTCTTGAGCGACTCAGTCTCCACTCACCACCAATGCGAAACGATAAAAACAATTGAAGGGAGACGTCCTTATTCAGCCGAATCAAATGTCTTGTTGAAGCGTAACTTCGGGATTTATCCTTCAGCTTCCTTATTCAGCCGAATTGTGTAACTTGAAATCCAGGTTTTGTCCATTCCCCTCCTCGGAGGCTGTTTGCTTTGTGGTTGCCTGGAAGCAGCATTATTGTTTCAGAATATGAAGAGGTTATGGTTCAAAGTCCCACTTGCTCTAATATCGAGGCAGCCTGTCCGTACTTGTCCTGCACCAAGCAAAGTTTTTATTTCAATTTTTCAAGTAGCCTACGCTAACAGCCTGGTCTCATATACTAGACGTAATATAGTAAAATTAAATCTGAGACACTGAAAGGAGTATGATCTGTTATATTTAATATAATTACATAAGACAGAATGTTACTTGAGACAGAAGTAGGGTGGTTGATTGGGTGTATAAAACAAATGTCTAGCAACCCAAACGTTTGTGTGTTCAAATCTCATCATGGAAAACTTTAGCATTTCAGCTAACTACCAACTTTGTAACTACTTACTACTTTTTAAAGCTACTTTAAAACTACTTTGCATGCTAGCATAACCTTAACCCGAATTTAACACCTAGCCAAAAATTGGAATTCGTAACATAATGATACATTTGCAAATGAGTTACAATTCGTACAATATATTGTATGATTTTCAATTCGTAACATATCATAAGAATTGTAATTCGTATCAGAAATGGTTGATGGACATCCACAATTCAATACATACGAATCATAATATACATTATCATACTAATTGTAGTGTCCCGGATTTACTTTGACTATGTTACATCTACCCCTGATTCCAGGTTGATGCAGAGAACCCATCAATAACCCAATATTCTCTGGTCCACATTAGGGAAAACCCACACAATGTGTTGATTTATAGGGGAGAGTTGGGTATTCTGTGACCCACAGAGGCCTACATTTTCCATCACTGTGAAAAGGACATATTTTGTAGAATGCATACTATTGCATGTTAATAACAAAAATGTCAGTAGCTTCTCAACCACATGATATAGAGATCTCAAACCAATTTGACTTTGTTGAGAGTCCTCATATCTCCAATCCATGCCGACTAGTTCTGATCTATTTTCTATTACTTTTAATTCACTTTACACAAAATTACATAAATCTTCAATATCTTCTTGGACTTAAAGAAAACCAACTTATTGGTTCAGGGACCTTGCCTCTACAATCCACAGCAATTACTTTTGTGCTTTTTCACATTATTAAATTTTTTTTTTTTTTATTGAATTGACATTTAAATACTAACTTAAAACTTCAATAGCTACTATCCTATAATACTTGCATGAAAACTGGTGGCACCATAGGTCCCAGAGCAGTCAGACTGGTGGCACCATAGGTCCCAGAGCACTCAGACTGGTGGCACCATAGGTCCCAGAGCAGTCAGACTGGTGGCACCATAGGTCCCAGAGTAGTCAGACTGGTGGCAGGTCCCAGAGTAGTCAGACTGGTGGCACCATAGGTCCCAGAGTGGTCAGACTGGTGGCAGGTCCCAGAGTAGTCAGACTGGTGGCACCATAGGTCCCAGAGTAGTCAGACTGGTGGCACCATAGGTCCCAGAGTAGTCAGACTGGTGGCACCATAGGTCCCAGAGTAGTCAGACTGGTGGCACCATAGGTCCCAGAGTAGTCAGACTGGTGGCACCATAGGTCTCAGAGTAGTCAGACTGGTGGCACCATAGGTCCCAGAGTAGTCAGACTGGTGGCACCATATGTCCCAGAGTAGTCAGACTGGTGGCACCATAGGTCCCAGAGCGGTCAGACTGGTGGCAGGTCACAGAGTAATCAGACTGGTGGCACCATAGGTCCCAGAGCGGTCAGACTGGTGGCACCATAGGTCCCAGAGTGGTCAGACTGGTGGCAGGTCCCAGAGCAGTCAGACTGGTGGCAGGTCCCAGAGCAGTCAGACTGGTGGCACTATAGGTCCCAGAGTGGTCAGACTGGTGGCACTATAGGTCCCAGAGTGGTCAGACTGGTGGCAGGTCCCAGAGTAGTCAGACTGGTGGCACCATAGGTCCCAGAGTGGTCAGACTGGTGGCAGGTCCCAGAATGGTCAGACTGGTGGCACTATAGGTCCCAGAGTGGTCAGACTGGTGGCACTATAGGTCCCAGAGTGGTCAGACTGGTGGCATGTCCCAGAGTGGTCAGACTGGTGGCAGGTCCCAGAGTGGTCAGACTGGTGGCACCATAGGTCCCAGAGTGGTCAGACTGGTGGCAGGTCCCAGAGTGGTCAGACTGGTGGCACCATAGGTCCCAGAGCAGTCAGACTGGTTGCACCATAGGTCCCAGAGCAATCAGACTGGTGGCACCATAGGTCCCAGAGCGGTCAGACTGGTTGCACCATAGGTCCCAGAGCAGTGTGGCAATTTTTCCCCTTAGGGCCTGGAGTTTTTCCTTATATGTTAACCTAACTAGGAAAACTATGGACCCTATGAGGTATAACAGTGATGATGGGGCCAGTTTTCCTAATCAGGGCGGGGATGAAACCCCTGTCAAACTGCAGCTACCTTATATCTGTTCATAGAAATTATATTTAGACCGGATTAAGAGGGGGATGTCCTCTACCCAGACCCCGACACCAGAACTCACAGGACTGAGCTTGCATCATGCAGGCCTTATCAAATATTTACTCACATCTGTCATCACTATTATGTTGATTCCTTAATTCCAGTGAGTAATTTTGGATTAAATAGGTATAGGCAGCCTAGCCAGCCCAATTTTAAATATAAACTAAATTTGATCACATTCACATTTTCTCCTGACAAATAAATGGACTATACATACAATTAGTTTACCCTGACCAGATGGACTATAAATACACAACGTTACCAATTAGTTTACCCTGACCAGATGGTGTTATGCAGGTGAATGAGGACCCAAAAGCGACTTGGCGAAAACAGAGTCTTTAATCCAGTTTAAGGAAATAGCAATACTCCTAGACAAATCGGAGCGGTAAATAAAGCATAAAAACAATATCACTCGTAATCACGAGAACTGACTGGAGACTCGATAATAAACTGCAGGTTGCCTCGGGAAGGCACTTGACCGTAGCAGACTCAGACACCTGCTCACCACGCAGCATCTGAGGGAAACACGACACGACAGGGCAATACAAAGACACAGCATGGTGAACAATATACAAGGATCCGACAGGGCTGAAACGGAAAACAAGGGGAGAAATAGGGACTCTAATCAGGGGAAAAGATAGGGAACAGGTGTGGGAAGACTAAATGATTGATTAGGGGAATAGGAACAGCTGGGAGCAGGAACGGAACGACAGAGAGAAGAGAGAGAGGGAGGGAGAGAGAAAAAGGGGAACGAACCTAAAAAGACCAGCAGGGGGAAAACAAACAGAAGGAAAAGCAAAATGACAAGACAATATAAGACAAAACATGACAGATGGACTATAAATACACAACGTTACCAATTAGTTTACCCAGACCAGATGGACTATAAATACACAACGTTACCAATTAGTTTACCCTGACCAGATGGACTATAAATACACAACGTTACCAATTAGTTTACCCAGACCAGATGGACTATAAATACACAACGTTACCAATTAGTTTACCCTGACCAGATGGACTATAAATACACAACGTTACCAATTAGTTTACCCTGACCAGATGGACTATAAATACACAACGTTACCAATTAGTTTACCCTGACCAGATGGACTATAAATACACAACGTTACCAATTAGTTTACCCTGACCAGATGGACTATAAATACACAACGTTACCAATTAGTTTACCCAGACCAGATGGACTATAAATACACAACGTTACCAATTAGTTTACCCTGACCAGATGGACTATAAATACACAACGTTACCAATTAGTTTACCCAGACCAGATGGACTATAAATACACAACGTTACCAATTAGTTTACCCAGACCAGATGGACTATAAATACACAACGTTACCAATTAGTTTACCCAGACCAGATGGACTATAAATACACAACGTTACCAATTAGTTTACCCAGACCAGATGGACTATAAATACACAACGTTACCAATTAGTTTACCCAGACCAGATGGACTATAAATACACAACGTTACCAATTAGTTTACCCTGACCAGATGGACTATAAATACACAACGTTACCAATTAGTTTACCCAGACCAGATGGACAGGGCGCATTGGATGTAACGTTATGCAGCTGCTCTTATTAGTAGCCTACAGTTGATTATAGACTGAAATGCTTCATTTTCATCCCATACAGCATGTCAGATTTCTAATGTTTAGTTGTAGAGTTTTTGCTTGGTCCCAGGGCTCAGGTCCTCCGGGAGAGAGAGAGAGAGAGAGAGAGAGAGAGAGAGAGAGAGAGAGAGAGAGAGACAGAGAGAGAGAGAGAGAGAGAGAGAGAGAGAGAGAGAGAGAGAGAGAGAGAGAGAGAGAGAGAGAGAGAGAGAGAGAGAGAGAGAGAGAGAGAGAGAGAGAGAGAGAGAGAGAGAGAGAGAGAGAGAGAGAGAGAGAGAGAGAGAGAGAGAGAGAGAGAGAGAGAGAGAGCGAGAGAGAGAGAGATATGGTCCTTCTGTAGCTCAGTTGGTAGAGCATGGCGCTTGTAACGCCAGGGTAGTGGGTTCGATCCCCGGGACCACCCATACGTAGAATGTATGCACACATGACTGTAAGTCGCTTTGGATAAAAGCGTCTGCTAAATGGCATATATTATTATATTATTATATTATCATTTTAGACACTAGATGGAGCGTGTGTATAGGGAATCCGACTAGGACTAGGAAGACTGGAGCCTTTAGGTCATGTGTTAGATTAACTAGGCTTTTACTAACCTATGTATATTTTGTTTTTACACTTTCATTTCCTATCAAATCTGGGTCATAAACCCCCCAACTTTATTCACAGGTTAGGTTAGAAACGGAATGAAGTACAGAGCAGAGCAACCACTGATGATTGGTGTACATCAGAGGGCCATTCTACTGGCGTAATACAGTAAAGCTTGCTGTCTCTAATAAGCACCGGTTGTGTTGAGTGTTGAAGTAAATAAACACCCAGTCTATTAATTCAAGTTTTACGGTATGTCTGTCTTTCAGAGGGTTTGGATTTAAGCAGCTAAGACAAGTTTCCTTGATACAGAGTCATCTTCTTCTCTTTGTTTTCAGATACCAATATTGAGGTCACCTTCAAATTGATAATGAATCTGAACCCTGGTCTCGCACGGGAGACACCAACGTCTTAACCATTATCCCAATAGGGAAGTCCCACTAAGCCTGTACAGGACTGGGGTTCCGCTAGCGCCAAATACAAAGCAACAAAAATCTCATAAATCTAATTTCTCAAAACATACAAGTATTAGTGATAAGAGAATTTCCAATCCCAATGACAATAACAATCGATCAATAGCTCTGACCAATTCCCGAGGTTTGTAAGACCATGGGTATAATAATAATAAGTCAAAGAACTCAGCTTGTACGAAAAGGTTAGTACAGTTTATTCAGAGAACGTTCTAAAGTCAAGAATACAAAACAATTCATTTTATACGGACTTCTCATGCCCACACATTCACACAGCCATACGCACACACACAAACAGACGCACACACACATCCTGCTACCCAGCCGCCAGAGCTTTGTGACCTTGTTCTTGACACGTACTCCCCGTTCTCTCCCAATCTCCAGTCAGGTCGGCACCAAGCTCAGACAGTGTGTTTATAATACCATAAAGACATATTGTCTTTACCCTACTTCTGACTAGGACTACACATTTATTGATGATTTTATACATTCTAATCAATTCCATACAATTATATGTTTCAGGGCGGAATATTCTAATCATTCATTTAACAGACAATTCTCACCTATCAATTAGGCACCATTTTAAAGATACATTCTCACTAATCCAGCCACAGTGTCTGATTTCAATTTTTGAAACCCTTTACAGCGAAAGCTCCACAAACAATTATGTTAGGTCACCACCAAGTCACAGAAAAACCCAGCCATTTTTCCAGCCAAAGAGAGGAGTCACAAAAAGCACAAATAGAGATAAAATTAATCACTAACCTTTGATGATCTTCATCAGATGACACTCATAGGACTTCATGTTACACAATACATGTATGTTTTGTTCGATAAAGTGCATATTTATATCCAAAAATCTCATTTTACATTGGTGTGTTATGTCCAGTAGTTCAAAAACATGCTGAGATTTTGCAGAGAGCCACATCAATTCACAGAAATACTCATTATAAATGTTGATGAAAATTCAAGTGTTATGCATGGAACTTTAGATACACTTCTCCTTAACGCAACCGCAGTGTCAGATTTCAAAAAACATTTACGGAAAAAGCATAATCTGAGTACGGCGCTCAGAGGCCAAACTAGCCAAAAGAAATATCCGCCATGTTGCGCAGTCAACATTAGTCAGAGACAGACAGACAGACAGACAGACAGACAGACAGACAGACAGACAGACAGACAGACAGACAGACAGACAGACAGACAGACAGACAGACAGACAGACAGACAGACAGACAGACAGACAGACAGACAGACAGACAGACAGACAGACAGACAGACAGACAGACAGACAGACAGACAGACAGACAGACAGACAGACAGAGACAGAGACAGAGACAGAGACAGAGACAGAGACAGAGACAGAGACAGGCTTAACGTGAGCTGTGTGATGATAGACATGTAAAGATGAGAGGTCCCCATTGGAACAGAGTTCTCTTGACTGTACATCATTTCTTTGATGTTTTTTTTCTTCCCATAGAGTTAATGTTAGATGTTCTTGTCACCATTGGAAAATACACTAGTTATAACAACCTGGGAAAGTTTCCACATATTATTAGAGCAGTAAATAATCATTCAGATTTCGAAGTTAGTTAGTTAACTAAAATACATATTTGTCTCTGTCTACTACCGTTTCTCGACTATTTCATCAAATATTGTTTCAACACAAGTGGCAATGATGATGGAAGTGTTACTGCAATCGTCCCAGTAGAATATTTGTGGTTTGTGGGAAAGAACATGAAAAAAAGTAGATTCTTGGCACTGTCCATCATGTGGTTGCATCATACTGAATACACTGTAAAGTAGTCTGCAGAGTTAGCTAATATAGGCTGTGCTGATTGTGTCCTGTCTGTCTCTGGCCAGGTCCCTGATTGACCCTTACTCCTGTTTTCAGATCTGCCTCTGTCTGTGACTAAAGAATCACTGTGTTTCTCAATGTGAAAGTCTGCCATCACCTTCAGTCTACACGAGAGAGAGAGAGGGAGAGAGAGAGAGAGAGAGAGAGAGAGAGAGAGAGAGAGAGAGAGAGAGAGAGAGAGAGAGAGAGAGAGAGAGAGAGAGAGAGAGAGAGAGAGAGAGAGAGAGAGAGAGAGAATCAGGCATAGAACTCATTGCCTTTTATGGTTGTGAGAGGTCTGGGGTCCGCTCAACCAACCAATAATTCACAAAATGGGACAAACACCAAATTGAGACGCTGCATGCAGAATTCTGCAAAAAATATCCTCAGTGTACAACGTAAAACACCAAATAACGCACGCAGAGCAGGATTAGGCCGATACCTACTAATTATCAAAATCCAAAAAAGACACGATAAATTCTACAGCCACCTAAAAGGATGCGATTCCCAAACCTTCCATTACAAAGCCATCACCTACAGAGAGATGAACCTGGAGAAGAGTCCCTTAAGCAAGCTGGTCCTGGGGCTCTGTTCACAAACACAAACACACCCCACAGAGCCCCAGGACAGCAACACAATTAGACCAAACCAAATCACGAGAACACTAAAATATAGTTACTTGACACATTGGAAAGAATTAACAAAAAACAGAGCAAACTAGAATGCTATTTGGCCGTAAACAGAGAGTACACAGTGGCAGAATACCTGACCAATGTGACTGACCCAAAATTAACGAAAGCTTTGACAATGTACAGACTCAGTGAGCATAGCCTTGCCATTGAGAAAGGCCGCCATAGGCAGACATGGCTCTCAAGAGAAGATAGGCCATGTGCACACTGCCCACAAAATGAGTTGGAAACTGAGCTGCACTTCCTAACCTCCTGCCCAATGTATGACCATATTAGAGACACATATTTCCCTCAGATTACACAGAACCGCAAAGAATTCGAAAACAAATTATATTTTGATAAACTCCCATATCTATTGGGTGAAATACCACAGTGTACTATCACAGCAGCACGATTTGTGATCTGTTGCCACAAGAAAAGGGCAACCAGTGAAGAACAAACACCATTGTAAATACAACCCATACAGTAAATATGAGATGAGTAATGTAGGGTATGTGAACATTATATTAAGTGGCTAGTGATGCATTTTTTTACATACATTTTTCCATTATTAAAGTGGCTGAAGTTGAGTCAGTATGTTGGCAGCAGCCACTCAATGTTAGTGGTGGCTGTTTAACAGTCTGCTGGTCTTGAGATAGAAGCTGTTTTTCAGTCTCTCGGTCCCAGCTTTGATGCACCTGTACTAACCCTAACCCTAACCCTAACCCTAACCCTAACCCTAACCCTCTAACTCCCTAACCCTCTAACCCCCTTACTCCCTAACTCCTTAACCCTCTAACTCCCTTACTCCCTAACCCCCTAAACCCTTAACCCTCTAACTCCCTAACTCCTTAACCCTCTAACTCCCTAACTCCCTAACCCCTAACTCCCTAACCCCCTAAACCCTTAACCCCCTAACCCTCTAACTCCCTAACTTCCTGTTTTGGAAATGACCATGACCAAATATTCACTAACACTTGACCTTCCCAAGGCCAAACTGCCTCCCCAGTAAAGTAGTGCACTATATAGGGCTAGGGATATAGGGATGTACCCAAACCATTCACAGACAAACTGATATCTTTCCGAGATAAGACCTAAACGGCCATAACCCACTAACTCCCTAACCTCTGAACTCCCTAACTCCCAAACCCCAAACCCCCGAACTCCTTAACCCCCGAAGTCCTTAACCCCCTAACTCCCTAACCCCTAACTTCCTGGGGCACGGTAACCCCCTAACTCCTTAACCCCCTAACTCCTTAACTCCCTAACCCCTAACTCCTTAACTCCTTAAGGAGTTAGGGGGTTAGGGGGTTATGGGGTACATCCCACATGACACTGTTCCCTGTGTAGTGCACTACTTTTGATCAGAACCCAATGGGCCCTATGGCCCTGGTTAAAGTTAGTGCACTATATAGAAAATAGGGGGTTATTTGGAACTCACAACAGGGTCTATTTTTGTCTGTTACTGTCACAGTAGGACTTGATCCAGACTTTCAGATCGAAATGAGTCACAGCTGACCCAAATGTGAAAACAACCTTATATTTCTAAATTGAAAATATTAAATGTTAACCCATATCAGATTTTTGTTCATGTTTTAATTTGTTTTTATTTATCTAGATCGTCCTCACCCTATCCTGACTTAATATTCATCGAAATATCAAGCCCTCTGTTGAATGGTCAAAACAGTGTTTCCCTATCCAGTTTTTGGGGACTCAACATGGTTCTCATGTTTGTTTTTTGCACCAGCAATAAGACCTGAAATGACTTAGGAAAGGCTTGATGACGAGTTGTTTAGTTGTATCAAGTGTGTTAGTCGCAGGGCAAAAACACAACAGAACCAGGACCCGGATTGTGAAACACTGGTTTAAATCCCAAAAGCTGTCATAATGCTGTTGTTCTGACGGTACCCATTTAGCATTACTGTAGGCGGTCCTGAATGACAACCCATTTCCAATACAAAGTCAACTTCCTTTAACCAGATACAGGCAGGCAGCTCGGTAGATAGATGGGACAGGCAGGGCTGTAATGTCTGTGTCAATACTATAAACCTCCTACTCTCCCCAGACATCTGGGACCCCTAGGAGCTACGATGATCCCATACACGCTCAGGTTGTATACACACTGTAGATTATGTAAGACAAACTCTGTTTTATCCCAACAATATCGGTTGTATCACAATTCGGGGCCAAAGTGCTTTTTATAACATCGGCACCAGCAGACTGTGTTGTTGGTGAGTAATGTATACACTCCCAGTTGAGGCGACAGGGAGAGTTTCTCCAGTCAAGTTTCCCTGTTAAAACTATTACCATTAGTACTGGAAATCCACCTGAACTTGAACTCTTAACTTAAAATATTGGGTATTTGTCACGCTTTGGTCTTTTGTGTTTTCTTTAATTATTTGTTCAGGCCAGGGTGTGACTTGGGTTATTGTATTGTCGTATTGGGGTTTTTGTAGGCATTGGGATTGTGGTTGATTAGGGGTGTGTCTAGTATAGGCTTGGCTGCCTGAGGCGGTTCTCAGAGTCAGGTGATTCTTGTTGTCTCTGATGGGGAACCGTATTTAGGTAGCCTGGGTTTCACTTTGTATTTCGTGGGTGATTGTTCCTGTCTCTGTGTAGTTTCACCAGATAGTCTGTAATTAGGTTTCACGTTCCGTTTTGTTGTTTTGTATTTGTTTCAGTTATTTCATGTACCGCGATTGTTTCATTAAAGACATGAGTAACCACCACGCTGCATTTCGGTCCGACTCTCTTTCGACAAACGAAGAACGCCGTTACAGTATTGTAGTTCTGATGAAACCATGACCATTATTCAGTATTGTAGTTGTGATTAAACCATGACCATTATTCAGTATTTTAGTTCTGATGAAACCATGACCATTATTCAGTATTGTAGTTCTGATTAAACCATTACATTACATTACATTTAAGTCATTTAGCAGACGCTCTTATCCAGAGCGACTTACAAATTGGTGCATCCACCTTATGACATCCAGTGGAACAGCCACTTTACAATAGTGCATCTAAATATTTTAAGGGGGGGGGTGAGAAGGATTACTTTATCCTATCCTAGGTATTCCTTAAAGAGGTGGGGTTTCAGGTGTCTCCGGAAGGTGGTGATTGACTCCGCTGTCCTGGCGTCGTGAGGGAGTTTGTTCCACCATTGGGGAGCCAGAGCAGCGAACAGTTTTGACTGGGCTGAGCGGGAACTGTACTTCCTCAGTGGTAGGGAGGCGAGCAGGCCAGAGGTGGATGAACGCAGTGCCCTTATTTGGGTGTAGGGCCTGATCAGAGCCTGGAGGTACTGAGGTGCCGTTCCCCTCACAGCTCCGTAGGCAAGCACCATGGTCTTGTAGCGGATGCGAGCTTCAACTGGAAGCCAGTGGAGAGAGCGGAGACCACTATTCATGACCACTATTCAGTATTGTAGTTGTGATTAAACCATGACCATTATTCAGTATTGTAGTTCTGATTAAACCATGACCATTATTCAGTATTGTAGTTGTGATTAAACCATGACCACTATTCAGTATTGTAGTTGTGATTAAACCATGACCATTATTCAGTATTGTAGTTGTGATTAAACCATGACCATTATTCAGTATTGTAGTTCTGATTAAACCATGACCATTATTCAGTATTGTAGTTCTGATTAAACCATGACCACTATTCAGTATTTTAGTTCTGATTAAACCATGACCACTATTCAGTATTTTAGTTGTGATTAAACCATGACCATTATTCAGTATTGTAGTTCTGATTAAACCATGACCACTATTCAGTATTGTAGTTCTGATTAAACCATGACCACTATTCAGTATTTTAGTTGTGATTAAACCATGACCATTATTCAGTATTGTAGTTCTGATTAAACCATGACCATTATTCAGTATTGTAGTTCTGATTAAACCATGACCACTATTCAGTATTTTAGTTGTGATTAAACCATGACCATTATTCAGTATTGTAGTTCTGATTAAACCATGACCATTATTCAGTATTGTAGTTCTGATTAAACCATGACCACTATTCAGTATTGTAGATCTGATTAAACCATGACCACTATTCAGTATTGTAGTTCTGATTAAACCATGACCACTATTCAGTATTGTAGTTCTGATTAAACCATGACCACTATTCAGTATTGTAGTTCTGATTAAACCATGACCACTATTCAGTATTGTAGTTCTGATTAAACCATGACCATTATTCAGTATTGTAGTTCTGATTAAACCATGACCACTATTCAGTATTGTAGTTCTGATTAAACCATGACCACTATTCAGTATTGTAGTTCTGATTAAACCATGACCACTATTCAGTATTGTAGTTCTGATTAAACCATGACCATTATTCAGTATTGTAGTTCTGATTAAACCATGACCACTATTCAGTATTATACAGAGTCAGCTATTCCACTGGGTAAAGTAGTCTTGAGGTGGAAAGCATGTGGCATGTGAATGTGATGCCGATGAGCATTTGAGATGAAGAGATGCAATCGCCCCACTCCCAAAATGTTTACAAGTGTACTGTACCATAACTGACTCAAAAACTCAACCAGAATCAAACTCAATCAAATCCAAGCTACAGTGTTTATTGGGATGAAAACATTTAAATATAGGCTTTAAAAAAGCAGACTTACCCCAGGAAACAAACCATTATATACAATCTAAATGATAAATTATATACAACCAATATTGTTTACATGCTGCACTACCCATCCAAATCAGCTAGGAAAAAGACAATATTGCTATTTTCTTTCTTTTTTTAAGGGACATTTCATCAATCATTTATAAAGAGGGAAAATATTTAACCTCCAAAAGGTCTATAATATATTAACGCAACCATGTGTAGCTGGGTGAACTGCTGAATGTATACAATAGGTCTGCGTTGTAAAGGGCACCCTATTCCTTATATAGTACACTACTTTTGACCAGGGCCCATAGTGCACTATATAGGGAATAGGGTGCCATTTGGGGTACATACTAGATTTCCTTCAATACGGTGACCTGGGTTATTGACAGCCTGTATAGTGTCCTGTGCTGATCGGTATTACCGTCAGGTGACTTGGATTTCACAGTGTTGTAACACAATTGGCACACACAACAACAACAACAACAACAACAACAACAACAACGTGTTTACAATACTAATGTAAATATATTGCTCACATCCTAAACTTTGATTCCTTTAATTCAAAAACTATATCAGCTAAAGGGTTGACAAAGTTAATTACAATAATATTTATTACATATAATATATATATATATATATATATATATATATATATATATATATATATATATATATATATATAGAGTAGGGTAGAATAGAGTAGAATGGAGTAGAATAGAATAGGGTAGATATATATATATATATAAGTAGGGTAGATATATATAGAGTAGGGTAGAATAGAGTAGGGTAGATATATAGAGTAGGGTAGAATAGAGTAGAATAGAGTAGATATATATAGAGTAGGGTAGAATAGAGTAGGGTATATATATATAGAGTAGGGTAGAATAGAGTAGAATAGAGTAGGGTAGATATATATAGAGTAGGGTAGAATAGAGTAGGGTAGATATATATAGAGTAGGGTAGAATAGAGTAGAATAGAGTAGGGTAGATATATATAGAGTAGGGTAGAATAGAGTAGAATAGAGTAGGGTAGATATATATAGAGTAGGGTAGAATAGAGTAGGGTAGATATATATAGAGTAGGGTAGATATATATAGAGTAGGGTAGATATATATAGAGTAGGGTAGAATAGAGTAGGGTAGATATATATAGAGTAGAGTAGAATAGAGTAGGGTAGATATATATAGAGTAGGGTAGAATAGAGTACAATAGAGTAGGGTAGATATATATAGAGTAGGGTAGAATAGAGTAGGGTAGATATATATAGAGTAGGGTAGGGTAGATATATATAGGGTAGAATAGAGTAGGGTAGATATATATAGAGTAGGGTAGAATAGAGTAGAATAGAGTAGGGTAGATATATATAGAGTAGGGTAGGGTAGATATATATAGAGTAGAGTAGAGTAGGGTAGATATATATAGAGTAGAGTAGAGTAGGGTAGATATATATATATATATATACATAAGGATACATGTGTGATAAATAACAATTCAGTAAGATATATTTTAATTAAAGAAACGTCACATGTCTAAATACGCAATGAAAGGAACAAAGAAATCACACTATCATGAAATTAATTCACCATCACGTTTTCCGAGCTGACTGTGATGAAGGAGAACTTCTTGATTGGAATGTTAAAACATATATATTATTATAGAAACATATACTGTTTTTACACTATTATGTTGGACCCGGACTATGCTGTGTTGGCTCTCACAATCACAAACACTTCCACAGATTCTTTGGCTGAAATCCTGACTTGAAATTTGAGAACGTAACTCGAATCCTTGATGCAGATCATGACCCCGGGTACATAGAGGGTCACCGTATGGGGAATTGGGTGTCATTTGAGACATGCCCATACATACACTTAACCAGAGGGTTACACTCTTCTACTAACCAGCTACTACAATCATATCTACAGTATTTGACCTCAATGCTCTGGCGATGGGGGTGACGATGACGATGACGTGTCTGTGGCAGCGTCGTTCAAACCTTGTCTGAAGAAGCTGCCCTGCATCTTCAGTCTGTGGATTCTGAAAACAGACACAAACACATAGGGTTGGCAAAGGAAGTATGTCATTGGTTGGGCTGTGACTGGTCGTGTCATATCTCTTTTCCTGGTCCCGTTAGTCACATGATCAGGAAGAACTCCCTAACTATACTGAAACCAACCAATGGAAATAAGATACTTCTTTATGTTATCCTATAATATTTAATGTTATACTTGATTATTTTTTTATGAGTGAATTGTCATTGCACTGGTTTGTACACTGGTTTGTGGCTGGATATTTTTTTTCTTGTGTAATACATTAAATCAACCAAGTCAGTGTCACCGAGACTCTCACCTCTCATGCCTCCTGCTGTTCTGATCCTCTTTAGACTTGGTGAAGGTCACAGGGTCACCTCCTTGGACCAGGTGAGCAAACTTCCCGTCACTTTCTGCTCTGAAAATCACCCTGCAGGAGAAGAAAGTCACCATCACCATCACACACACACTTAAAATCACTCAGCATGGATTGTTGACTAGAGTAGAGTTCAGTATAGCAGAGTACAGTAGGGTAGGGTAGAGTAGGGTAGGGTAGGAGTAGGGTAGAGTAGAGTAGAGTAGAGTAGAGTAGAGAGTAGAGTAGAGTAGAGTAGAGTAGAGTAGAGTAGAGTAGAACATAATAGAATAGAGTAGGGTAGAATAGAGTAGGTTAGGTTAGAATAGAATAGAGTAGGGGAGAGTAGAGTAGGATAGAACAGAGTAGGGTACAGTAGAGTAGAGTAGAGTAGAGTAGAGTAGAGTAGAGTAGAGTAGAGTAGAGTAGGGTAGGGTAGAGTAGAGTAGAGAGTAGAGTAGAGTAGAGTAGAGTAGAATAGGGTAAGTAGGGTACAGTAGAGTAGAGTAGGGTAGAATAGAGTAGAGTAAGGTAGAGTAGAGTAGAGTAGAGTAGAGTAGAGTAGAGTAGAGTAGAGTAGAGTAGAGTAGAGTAGAGTAGAGTAGAGTAGAGTAGGGTAGAGTAGGGTAGGATAGAGTAGAGTAGAGTAGGATAGAATAGAGTAGGCTAGAATAGAGTAGGTTAGGTTAGAATAAAATAGAGTAGGGTAGGGGAGAGTAGGGGAGAGTAGAAGAGTAGAGTAGAGTAGAGTAGAGTAGAGTAGAGTAGAGTAGAGTAGAGTAGAGTAGAGTAGTGGGGTAGAGTAGAGTAGAATAGGGTAGAGTAGAGTAGAGTAGAGTAGAGTAGAGTAGAGTACAGTACAGTACAGTACAGTACAGTACAGTACAGTACAGTACAGTACAGTACAGTAGAGTAGAGCCCACTCTACTGTACTGTGTTGTACTGTACTCTACTGTACTCTATTGTACTCTACTAGAGTTAAGTCAATCAAGTAGTTCCCTAAGGTAAATTCATATACAAGAGATAAATATGGTAAACTGCAGTAGATAGATAAAAGTAGATGCTGACTTGGACTGGGTCTCTCCCGTTTTGACTCTAATCCTGCGGACCATGAACTCGTTTGAGTTGAAGAAAGAGAAGTAGGAGTCACTGTCCCACTGCAGAGTGACTCTCAGCAGCTCTCCCAGGTCTACGTCAGTGGTCAGTAGGAAGGACACGGTGGTGTTGGTGGTCACGTTGGACCTGTGTTGGGGTGGGTTAGCATAGTTAGGTAAACGCACATGAAATAAAACAACCAGAACTTTTCAAACGGGGTGCTGGGACAGAAATTATTATTTGTTTTGCTCTATCGTAAATCAGCAGTGCAACTTCACTGTACCATTTCAATAGACAATGTAAAGTAACAATGAAATAACCTAATGTAAATCGACTGTAAACTAAACAGAAAATTAACAAAAAAATACAGAACCAAGTACTAAATTGTAAGAAGTTGAATGTGTAGCAGAGCTGCTTACAGAAGGAGTTGGACGTCCTCCTTCTCTCCGTGGGTTCCATAAAGAGACACTATGAAGGGCTGCTCGTTCAGACTCAGGTTCTGCTGCTTGAAGACATGGAACTTCATCTGATAGTGGAAGACTGAGGGTGGAGAACAGGACAGATTGTTTACGCAGCATAAACAAGAAGAAGAAGGAGAAGAAGGAGAAGAAGAAGAAGAAGAAGAAGAAGAAGAAGAAGAAGAAGAAGAAGAAGGAGGAGAAGAAGAAGAAGAAGAAGAAGAAGAAGAAGAAGAAGAAGAAGAAGAAGAAGAAGAAGAAGAAGAAGAAGAAGAAGAAGAAGAAGAAGAAGAAGAAGAAGAAGAAGAAGAAGAAGAAGAAGAAGAAGGAGGAGGAAAAGAAGAAGAAGAAGAAGAAGAAGAAGGAGGAGGAAAAGAAGAAGAAGAAGAAGAAGAAGAAGAAGAAGAAGAAGAAGAAGAAGAAGAAGAAGAAGAAGGAAAAGAAGAAGAAGGAAAAGAAGAAGAAGGAGAAGAAGGAGAAGGAGGAGAAGAAGAAGGAGAAGAAGAAGAAGAAGAAGAAGGAGGAGAAGACGGAGAAGGAGAAGAAGAAGAAGAAAAAGAAGAAGGAGAAGGAGAAGAAGGAGAAGGAGGAGAAGAAGAAGAAGGAGAAGAAGAAGGAGGAGGAAAAGAAGAAGAAGGAGAAGAAGAAGAGGAGAAGAAGGAGGAGGAGGAGAAGGAGGAGAAGAAGGAGGAGAAGAAGAAGAAGGAAAGAAGAAGAAGAAGAAGAAGAAGAAGAAGAAGAAGAAGAAGAAGAAGAAGAAGAAGAAGAAGAAGAAGAAGAAGAAGAAGGAGAAGAAGAAGAAGGAGGAGGAGAAGAAGAAGAAGGAGAAGAAGAAGAAGGAGGAGAAGAAGGGGGAGGAGAAGAAGAAGGAGAAGAAGGGGGAGGAGAAGGAGAAGAAGGAGAAGAAAAAGAAGAAGGAGAAGAAGAAGGAAGAAGAAGAAGAAGAAGAAGAAGAAGAAGGAGAAGAAGAAGAAGAAGGAGAAGAAGAAGAAGAAGGAGAAGTTGGAGGAGAACCTAGATACTACAATATACTGAGCTTTCTCAGTTTGATCTGCATTGTTTAGGAACACACCGCCCAGCTATCAATCAGATGTTTAACAGATTCACCAACCCACCTTTGAAGGGCATACTAGCGCCGGTCTTCAGGTACATCTTGGCGCTCCTGGTGGTGCGTATCTTGTTGACCCCGAAGCCCATGTTGTTGCAGCGGTTCTTACGGCAACTGAGACACAGGCCCCTGTCGAAAGCGTCTTTGGAGTTGCAGCGGTAGGCCATGCTTTGCTGCTGTTTGTTCACCAGCGAGTCGATGAACAGGTGCACAGAGCGCTCATGGGCGCACTTCACGATCTGATCCATGTCTGGTTCAATAAAAGAAATAAATAAATGCAGGGTATGGCACAGGAGAGGATTAGTTATGAGCGATGTGTGTCGGACATTATGTTCACCTTCAGAACACCAATGCAGAGCGAGTGTCCTCTTACTACTAATCGCCACACTGTACTGTTGTGTTGAACTACAAACTAAAAAACATCAGCGTTACCCAATCCATTCCTCTGGGACTCCCTGCTGTTTTGAACATTCTGTTCTGTTCCAGCATTAGTATGTTTTATTCAACACATAAAGTCTTGATGATGAGTTGGATAGAATCGGAAATGGCAATGTGCAACAGGCATGTCTGAAGGTCAATGAAAAACAGATTTGGAAACAATGATGTTCTCTTTGGTGTGTTTTTTTTGTCCTTCACTTGTGTAATTACAAACAAAAATCACTACAGTGTGAATCCAGGGTTGTTCGAGGACGAGGCTAAGTCTGGTAAGTCTACTTTGATACTAGGTAGAGAAATTCAATAATTATATATGGAATTCTATGACTGTATATATAATTCGATTAAACTACAGTGTGAGGGTTTGTGGGAGTTGGAGTTGAGCCTGGGTCTACTTACTGTAGATGCCTAGTTCTATAGAGCCCCACAGTGGAGGTGTCATAATACCCATAAAACCTAGCGGTCAAACAGGGAAATGTTGTTTTTCCTCCATTTATTTTTCCCATAGGGGATTTTAGAAACACTTCAAATAAGGGCTGTGTTTCATGTAGGTTTACCCTGGCATGATGTTTTGATAACCATATAAATCTCTCTCAGACAAGGTGACTTTTATCAATGTATTCGGCTCTATTTACTCTCAGATTCGAAATGACTAATTATCATCAAAGTAGACATCATGCCAGACTACAAATCCCTGCCAGTTGCTGCAAATCATCTCAAGCTGACACCTTCATCTCGAGCGGACACCTTCATCTCTAGCTGACACCTTCATCTCTAGCTGACACCTTCATCTCGAGCTGACACCTTCATCTCTAGCTGACACCTTCATCTCGAGCTGACACCTTCATCTCTAGCTGACACCTTCATCTCTAGCTGACACCTTCATCTCTAGCCGACACCATCATCTCTAGCTGACACCTTCATCTCGAGCTGACACCATCTCTAGCTGACATCTTCATCTCTAGCTGTTACCTTCATCTCGAGCTGACACCTTCATCTCATGCTGACACCTTCATCTCGAGCTGACACCATCTCTAGCTGACATCTTCATCTCTAGCTGTTACCTTCATCTCGAGCTGACACCTTCATCTCATGCTGACACCTTCATCTCTAGCTGATACCTTCATCTCTAACTGACACCTTTTGCTAACAGGTATTGTGTCAATTTAAAACTTGCCAAGACAATTCACAGAATTGTAAATGTAAAGAAATGTAGCCAATTTATTCATTACAAAATTTTGGTAATCCGCAGGTTCTTACCTTTGCCTCGATTCGGTAGTCTCATCCTGGTCATCATGGCATTTGTAGTTCTCTATGATAGCCACATTAGCAGCTAATTAGCATTTAATTTTGGAGGTAAATACAGGCAAATTGTAAAAGTCACCTTGTCCTAGAGACTTATACGGTTATCAAAATGGGAAGAATCCCCTATGTGAAGAATCCCCTACGGGAAGAATCCCCTACGGAAGAATCCCCTACGGGAAGAATCCCCTACGGAAGAATCCCCTACAGGAAGAATCCCCTATGGGAAGAAGAAGAATCCCCTATGGGAAGAAGAAGAATCCCCTATGGGAAGAATCCCCTATGGGAAGAAGAAGAATCCCCTATGGGAAGAATCCCCCATGGGAAAAATAACCTATGGGGAAAATAACCTATGGGAAAAATCCCCTATGGGAAGAATCCCCTACGTGAAGAATCCCCAATGAGAAGAATCCCCAATGGGAAGAATCCCCAATGGGAAGAATCCCCTATGGGAAGAAGAAGAATCCCCTATGGGAAGAATCCCCTATGGGAAGAATCCCCCATGGGAAGAATCCCCCATGGGAAAAATAACCTATGGGGAAAATAACCTATGGGAAAAATCCCCTATGGGAAGAATCCCCTATGGGAAGAAGAAGAATCCCCTATGGGAAGAATCCCCTATGGGAAGAATCCCCCATGGGAAAAATAACCTATGGGGAAAATAACCTATGGGAAAAATCCCCTATGGGAAGAATCCCCTACAGGAAGAATCCCCAATGGGAAGAATCCCCTATGGGAAGAAGAAGAATCTCCTACAGGAAGAATCCCCTACAGGAAGAATCCCCAATGGGAAGAATCCCCAATGGGAAGAATCCCCTACGGGAAGAATCCCCTACGGGAAGAATCCCCAATGGGAAGAATCCCCAATGGGAAGAATCCCCAATGGGAAGAATCCCCTATGGGAAGAATCCCCTATGGGAAGAAGAAGAATCCCCTATGGGAAGAATCCCCTATGGGAAGAATCCCCTGTGGGAAAAATCCCCTATGGGAAGAAGAAGAATACCCTATGGGAAGAATCCCCTATGGGAAGAATCCCCTATGGGAAGAATCCCCTATGGGAAGAAGAAGAATCCCCTATGGGAAGAAGAAGAATCCCCTATGGGAAGAATCCCCTGTGGGAAAAATCCCCTATGGGAAGAAGAAGAATACCCTACGGGAAGAATCCCCTATGGGAAGAATCCCCTATGGGAAGAATCCCCTGTGGGAAGAATCCCCTATGGGGAGAATCCCCTATGGGAAGAATCCCCTATGGGAAGAATCCCCTATGGGAAGAATCCCGTACGGGAAGAAGAAGAATCCCCCATGGGAAGAATCCCCTATGGGAAGAAGAAGAATCCCCTATGGGAAGAAGAAGAATCCCCTATGGGAAGAATCCCCTATGGGAAGAAGAAGAATCCCCTATGGGAAGAAGAAGAATCCCCTATGGGAAGAATCCCTTATGGGAAGAATCCCCTATGGGAAGAAGAAGAATCCCCTATGGGAAGAAGAAGAATCCCCTATGGGAAGAAGAAGAATCCCCTATGGGAAGAAGAAGAATCCCCTGTGGGAAGAAGAATCCCTTTGGGAAGGATCCCCTGTGGGAAGAATCCCCTATGGGAAGAATCCCCTGTGGGAAGAATCCCCTATGGGAAGAATCCCCTACGGGAAGAATCCCCTGTGGGAAGAAGAAGAATCCCCTATGGGAAGAAGAAGAATTCCCTATGGGAAGAAGAATCCCTTTGGGAAGAATCCCCTATGGGAAGAAGAAGAATCCCCTATGGGAAGAAGAAGAATCCCCTGTGGGAAGAATCCCCAATGGGAAGAAGAAGAATCCCCTATGGGAAGAATCCCCTATGGGAAGAAGAAGAATCCCCTATGGGAAGAATCCCCTATGGGAAGAATCCCCTGTGGGAAGAATCCCCTACGGGAAGAATCCCCTATGGGAAGAATCCTCTACGGGAAGAAGAAGAATCCCCTATGGGAAGAAGAAGAATCCCCTATGGGAAGAATCCCCTATGGGAAGAAGAAGAATCCCCTATGGGAAGAATCCCCTATGGGAAGAATCCCCTATGGGAAGAATCCCCTGTGGGAAGAATCCCCTATGGGAAGAATCCCCTATGGGAAGAATCCCCTGTGGGAAGAATCCCCTGTGGGAAGAATCCCCTGTGGGAAGAATCCCCTATGGGAAGAATCCCCTGTGGGAAGAATCCCCTGTGGGAAGAATCCCCTATGGGAAGAATCCCCTATGGGAAGAATCCCCTGTGGGAAGAATCCCCTGTGGGAAGAATCCCCTGTGGGAAGAATCCCCTATGGGAAGAATGAATGGTGAAGAAATGATGGAAACCATTTCCTTGTTTGACCGCTATTTGCTGCCCTACATGGAACACTGGTCATTTTAATCATGTTTACATACTGCTTTACTCATTTCATATACATGTATATACTGTATTCTACTGTATTTTAGTCAATGCCACTACGACATCGCTCGTCCTAATATTTATATATTTCTTAATTCCATTATTTTACTTTGTGTGTATTGTTGTGTATTGTTAGATACTACTGTACTGTTGGAGCTACACCCGCAATAACATCTGATAAATATGTGTATGAGGCCAAAAAAAATTGTTGATTTAATTTGATATTTCATGGGTATTATGACTCATACTGTTGTACTCTATTGAACTACAGTGTGGGGGTTTGTGGGAGTTGGAGTGAAGCCTGTGTCTCATCACTGTAGATGCCTAGATCTATTAAACTACAGTGTGAGGGTTTGTGGGAGTTGGAGTGAAGCCTGGGTCTACTCACTGTGAAGGCCAAAGCTTCTCATCATGTCTACGGTGTGCCGGAAGGAGCAGCCTGGCTGCTCGGTTCCTCCGTTGGGGTAGATGTCCACGTGGCCCACTGGTCTCTGGATACCGATACTGAGATCTGGAGACCCCCTGGTGTTGGTGTGGAGGACGTCCACAAATGTTGCATCGTCAGGAGACAGGCGGTTTACGTGCTCAGCGTATTCGAAGCGAGGCCCAGCCGGATCCATGCCTGACAGAGAGAGCAGGACAGGGAGAGGGACATTAGAAGACTGGTATGTTACAGTAACTTCCAGTGGTAGAACTACTATATTCTGCTCTGTTGTTAATAGTTAGTTGCTACCGCATATATTCAGAACACTGTCAGTCTGTTGTTATGGTGTCAGTCTGTTGTTATGGTGTCAGTCTGTTGTTATGGTGTCAGTCTGTTGTTATGGTGTCAGTCTGTTGTTATGGTGTCAGTCTGTTGTTATGGTGTCTGCCTGCTGTTGTGGTGTCAGCCTGCTGTTGTGGTGTCAGCCTGCTGTTATGGTGTCAGCCTGCTGTTGTGGTGTCAGCCTGCTGTTATGGTGTCAGCCTGCTGTTGTGGTGTCAGCCTGCTGTTATGGTGTCAGCCTGCTGTTGTGGTGTCAGCCTGCTGTTATGGTGTCAGCCTGCTGTTGTGGTGTCAGCCTGCTGTTATGGTGTCAGCCTGCTGTTATGGTGTCAGCCTGCTGTTGTGGTGTCAGCCTGCTGTTGTGGTGTCAGCCTGCTGTTATGGTGTCAGCCTGCTGTTATGGTGTCAGCCTGCTGTTGTGGTGTCAGCCTGCTGTTGTGGTGTCAGCCTGCTGTTGTGGTGTCAGCCTGCTGTTATGGTGTCAGTTTGTTATAGTGTCAGCCTGCTTTTATGGTGTCAGCCTGCTGTTATGGTGTCAGCCTGTTATAGTGTCAGCCTTCTTTTATGGTGTCAGCCTGCTGTTATGGTGTCAGCCTGCTGTTATGGTGTCAGCCTGTTATAGTGTCAGCCTGCTTTTATGGTGTCAGCCTGCTGTTATGGTGTCAGCCTGCTGTTATGGTGTCAGCTTGTTATAGTGTCAGCCTGCTTTTATGGTGTCAGCCTGCTGTTATGGTATCAGCCTGTTATAGTGTCAGCCTGCTTTTATGGTGTCAGCCTGCTGTTATGGTGTCAGCCTGTTATAGTGTCAGCCTGCTTTTATGGTGTCAGCCTGCTGTTATGGTGTCAGCCTGTTATAGTGTCAGCCTGCTTTTATGATGTCAGCCTGCTGTTATGGTGTCAGCCTGCTGTTATGGTGTCAGCCTGTTGTTATGGTGTCAGCCTGCTGTTATGGTGTCAGTCTGCTGTTGTGGTGTCAGTCTGCTGTTGTGGTGTCAGCCTGCTGTTGTGGTGTCAGCCTGCTGTTATGGTGTCAGCCTGCTGTTATGGTGTCAGCCTGCTGTTGTGGTGTCAGCCTGCTGTTATGGTGTCAGCCTGCTGTTATGGTGTCAGCCTGCTGTTATGGTGTCAGCCTGCTGTTGTGGTGTCAGCCTGCTGTTATGGTGCCAGCCTGCTGTTATGGTGTCAGCCTGCTGTTATGGTGTCAGCCTGCTGTTGTGGTGTCAGCCTGCTGTTATGGTGTCAGCCTGCTGTTATGGTGTCAGCCTGCTGTTGTGGTGTCAGCCTGCTGTTGTGGTGTCAGCCTGCTGTTGTGGTGTCAGCCTGCTGTTATGGTGCCAGCCTGCTGTTATGGTGTCAGCCTGCCGTTATGGTGTCAGCCTGCCATGATGTATTAGAACACATGGTTCAAGGTACAAGCCTTCTGAAAGTTATACAGTCTTTTGAGTGTTAAAAATAGTCATTTTGAGTGTTATAAATAGGTATTTTGGGGTGTTATAAAAAGTCCTTTTGAGTGTTATAAATAGTCCTTTTGAGTGTTATAAATAGGCATTTTGGGGTGTTATAAATAGTCATTTTGTGTGTTTACTTAAGCAGTGATTGGCTGACCAAAGTGGGGTGACTGCAAATTGATAGCCAACAAACCATTATAACTGCTATAGGGATGCAACGTAAATACCAAAAAATTATTCAGGGCAAACTTGTATATCTTAGGTTTAGAACAGAGCCTAATGACACAGTAGTGATTAGGTTGATTGACAGATGGACAGACATTGTGCGAGGGCTGGGTCCTACCCAGAGCCATATACTTCTCTGTTATATATGTTTTCTGGTCCTATCCACCAGTGATATTACTCTATTATCTGGCTGTGGTCTGGTCCTACCCACCAGTGATATTACTCTGTTATCTGGCTGTTCTGGTCTGATATTACCTGTTATCTGGCTGTGGTCTGGTCCACCAGTGATATTACTCTGTTATCTGGCTGTTTTCTGGTCCTACCCACCAGTGATATTACTCTGTTATCTGGCTGTGGTCTGGTCCTATCCACCAGTGATATTACTTATCTGGCTGTGGTCTGGTCCTACCCACCAGTGATATTACTCTGTTATCTGGCTGTGGTCTGGTCCTACCCACCAGTGATATTACTCTGTTATCTGGCTGTGGTCTGGTCCTACCCACCAGTGATATTACTCTGTTATCTGGCTGTGGTCTGGTCCTACCCACCAGTGATATTACTCTGTTATCTGGCTGTGGTCTGGTCCTATCCACCAGTGATATTACTCTGTTATCTGGCTGTGGTCTGGTCCTACCCACCAGTGATATTACTCTGTTATCTGGCTGTGGTCTGGTCCTACCCACCAGTGATATTACTCTGTTATCTGGCTGTTTTCTGGTCCTACCCACCAGTGATATTACTCTGTTATCTGGCTGTGGTCTGGTCCTATCCACTAGTGATATTACTCTGTTATCTGGCTGTGGTCTGGTCCTATCCACCAGTGATATTACTCTGTTATCTGGCTGTGGTCTGGTCCTACCCACCAGTGATATTACTCTGTTATCTGGCTGTGGTCTGGTCCTACCCACCAGTGATATTACTCTGTTATCTGGCTGTGGTCTGGTCCTACCCACCAGTGATATTACTCTGTTATCTGGCTGTGGTCTGGTCCTATCCACCAGTGATATTACTCTGTTATCTGGCTGTGGTCTGGTCCTATCCACCAGTGATATTACTCTGTTATCTGGCTGTGGTCTGGTCCTATCCACCAGTGGGTCCCTGAGTTGCAGAGTTGAGGTGGATTGAGAGATGGTTATATGTCTCTATTGGTCCTACAGAAACCTGTTCCTACAGGCATCATACGAGGGATGAGAGCGTCTAGTCCTACCCACCAGTGATCCTGTTGACCTTGTTGTTGGTCAGGTTTCCAGCTACGCCAGCCACGTGTGCTCCCAGGCTGTAGCCCAGCAGGTGGAGGTGCTTCAGGTCATACTTCAGATCCACCTGAGGGGAGGTATCATTTACTTTAAACAGATGATTGGTGTATTTCAGATCCACATAAATAACTGCACATATAAGTAAAAGAACACATGGATTATGGTTCTGGAATTATCAGTGTGGTAGAACAGTCTACTATCACATCAAACTGCGTCGATCGCCATTGCTAATTCTCTCTCTCTCTCGCTGATCCTATTGAATTAATAGGGATTCTTATACGGATTTCTAAGATTAAGAGGTACTGTTATGGGAAGAAATTACGTCTACTTTCACACTTGTATAAATCCAATACATTATCCTTACAGTAGCATACCAAACCGGCATCATGATCAAACCCTCACCTCCAGCCAGTTGATGAGCCTGGCCACATCCTCTCCAACCAGCTTGGTGTTGGCAGCAGAGTTGGGGTAGTGGTGCTGGGCTCGATCCAGCCAGTCCACCACTATAACGTTGGCATTGGGCACACGCTCAAACAGGGCCGCTACCAGCTCGTGGATCCAGCTCGCAAACAGACCTGCCACCTGGAACACAAGGCAGGAAGATACAAGTGTATTAGGCATGACTTACAGGGTCGTTAGGGAAAACCTCAAAACCACACTATTCCCTATGTACTACACTTCTAACCAGACCCTATGTAGGGCACTACTAACCAGACCCTATGTAGGGCAGTACTAACCAGACCCTATTGAGGGCAGTACTAACCAGACCCTATGTAAGGTAGTACTAACCAGACCCTATGTAGGGCAGTACTAACCAGTACGACATGTGCATTATGTAACAGCATGTAACATTATGTAACAGCATGTAATAGCATGTAGCAGCATGTAACAGCATGTAACAGCATGTAGCAGCATGTAACAGCATGTAACAGCATGTAGCAGCATGTAACAGCATGTAACAGCATGTAACAGCATTTGGCAGCATGTAACAGAATGTAGCAGCATGTAACAGCATGTAACAGCATGTAACAGCATGTAACAACACGTAGCAGCATGTAACAGCATGTAACAGCATGTAACAACACGTAGCAGCATGTAACAGCATGTAACAGCATGTAACAGCATGTAGCAGCATGTAACAGCATGTAGCAGCATGTAGCAGCATGTAACAGCATGTAACAGCATGTAGCAGCATGTAACAGCATGTAACAGCATGTAACAGCATGTAACAGCATGTAACATGCAGCATGTAACAGCATGTAGCAGCATGTAACAGCACGTAGCAGCATTTAGCAGCATGTAACAGCATGTAACAGCATTTAGCAGCATGTAACAGCATGTAACAGCATGTAACAGCATGTAACAGCATGTAGCAGCATGTAACAGCATGTAACAGCATGTAGCAGCATGTAACAGCATGTAACAGCATGTAACAACATGTAACAGCATGTAACAGCATGTAACATGTAACAGCATGTAACAGCATGTAGCAGCATGTAACAGCATGTAGCAGGCAGCAGTGGGAGCAGTAAGAGAGACTATTGTGGCTTCACAAACAGATCTTAGACCAGGATACACTCCTGTTATCCAGCTGATCTGGGACCAGTCTACTCTCCTGTTATCCAGCTGATCTGGGACCAGTCTACACTCATGTTATCCAGCTGATCTGGGACCAGTCTACACTCCTGTTATCCAGCTGATCTGGGACCAGTCTACACTCCTGTTATCCAGCTGATCTGGGACCAGTTTGCATCCCTGTTATCCAGCTAATCTGGGACCAGTCTACATTCCTGTTATTCAGGTGACCTGAGACCAGGCTACATTCCTGTTATTCAGGTGACCTGAGACCAGGCTACATTCCTGTTATTCAGGTGACCTGAGACCAGGCTACATTCCTGTTATTCAGGTGATCTGAGACCAGGCTACATTCCTGTTATTCAGGTGACCTGAGACCAGGCTACACTCCTGTTATTCAGGTAGCTACTTACCGACCAGCCATGTATGATGGCGAACGTGGGTAAGTTGATGTTGAAGCCACACCGTGTGACTGTATTCTTATCGCCTGGCACCAGGTAACACAGATCCTCCTCTGGCTCCTCGACTGAACGCACAGAGAACCTGGTCTCTATATCAGTGTAGTCCAGTATCCACTTTGTACCGTTGCCTGGAGGGACAGAGGGAGAGATTCAAGACGTGATCCCCACTTTGTATCAAGTGATTCAAAAACATTTAGTACGTGGCAATTAATGACCTATTATGCTGGCAGATACAGGAACATTATAGGCTACAGATGTTTATAGACACCGGTGTTCGAAAGCACCGACGAATAATGCATATTCTCATGAGTTGAAAAGCACAAATGGCCCTTAGGGGCTGTAGAGGTTCAACCAGAGAGAGTAGTCATTCCTCTCTCAGATTGCAAAATTATAAAATCATCCCAAACCTCATCATTTACATAATATGCTACATATTTAAATATTAATACGCATACATAAAAATATGTTTATAAGGTACAGGGTTCATGTACATATGGATGTGTCATGATTTCGTGAAATCTCTTCTAGCCCATATGTTCAGGTGATCTGGGATCGGGGTACACTCCTCTTATCCCAATAAAACACCAACAGGTTAGGGGAGTTTTGTTCCTCCGAATAATGAACTGTCTGGATGTCAGAACTCAAAACAGGTTAATGGAAACTGCCTTCATGGAAATTGCCTCAGCTAAATGCCAACTTTCCAATTCCCGTGGCACAAATGTTCCAATTGTTAAAAAATTCACGGCACCTTTTATAAACAGCATGTAGCCTATTATAATTTGCTTTCAAAACATAAATGTATTACATTTTTTACATAACGTTTGTATTCACAATAATGCATTAATTAATTTGAGAGAGTAGAAGAATCGTCCAACTTACTGAGAACAGGAGTTTCAGTGTTGAAGAGAGACTCACATGATGACTTGATACAAATCCCAATTATGATCAACCAGGGGATTTCCTTTCCCATAGTACAGTTGATTCAATATACTTAAAGAACAACTTTCCAAATGAAAAAGTCAATCGTTTGTCCCTTTAATCCGCAGGAATGTATTTTACTGCTTGTAAAAGTCTATTTTTGTAAAGTTGTCCAACTACGTAAAATGATATTCACTTGAACTTGAAGGTTTCAAATGATTTATTTATACTGGCCCCGTAGACGCATGTAAATCCAACCCTATTTCTATTGGTCTAAAACATGGGCAAGGCGTGGACAACCTTCCCAAATGGGGACAATGTCAACAAATCACGTCTGCTTCAGGACTACTGTTCTTTCCCGAGTACTTACCCGGTATGGTACACTGACTGTGTATAAAAATACACACACACACACACACACACACACACACACACACACACACACACACACACACACACACACACACACACACACACACACACACACACACAAAAGTATGGGAACACTCCTTCAAATTAGCAGATTCGGCTATTTCAGGCACACCCATTGCTGATAAGTGTATAAAATAGAGCTCACAGACATGCAATCTCCATAGACAAACGTTGTCACTGAAGAGCTCAGTGGCTTTCAATGTGGCACCATCACAGGATAATTTGTCAATTTGTCACATTTCTGCTCTGCTAGAGCTGCACTGGTCAACTCTAAGTGCTGTTATTGCGAAGTGGAAACGTTTAGGAGAAACACCTGCTCAGCCGCAAAGTGGTTGGCCACACAAGTCCACAGAACGAGACCACCGAGTGCTGATGGGCATGGCGTGTAAAATCGCCTGTCCTCGGTTGCAACATTCATTTCCCGAGTTCCCAACTGCTTCTGAAAGCAAGGTCAGCTCAATAACTGTTTATCGGGAACTTAAGGAAATGGGTTTCCATGGCTGAACAGCCTGATCACCATGCGAAATACCAAGCATCGGCTGGAGTGGTGTAAAGCTCGCCACTATTGGACTGGAGCAGTGGAAATGCTTTCTATGGAGTGATGAATCACTCTTCACCATCTGGCAGTCCGACGGACGAATCTGGGTTTGGTGGATGCCAGGAGAACGCCACCTGCCCCAATCCATAATACCAACTGTAAAGTTTGGTGGATGGGGAATAATGGTCTGGGGCTGTTTTTCATGGTTCGGGCTAGTCCCCTTAGTTCCGGGGAAGGGAAATCATAATGCTACAGCATACAGTGACATTCTAGACGATTCTCTGCTTCCAACATTATGGCAACAGTTTGGGGAATGCCCTTTCCTGTTTCAGCATGACAATGGCACCATGCACAAAGCGTGGTCCTTACAGAAATGGTTTGTCGAGATGGTGTGGAAGAACTTGACTGGCCTACACAGAGCCCTGACCTCAACTCCGTTGAACACCTTTGGGATGAATTGGAACGCCGACTGCGAGCTAAGCCTAATCGGCCAACATCAGTGCCCGACCTCACTAATGCTCTTGTGGCTGAATGCCCACAGCAATGTTCCAACGTCTAGTGGAAAGCCTTCCCAGAAGAGTGGAGGCTGTTATAGCAGCAATGTTCCAACGTCTAGTGGAAAGCCTTCCCAGAAGAGTGGCAGCTGTTATAGCAGCAAAGGGAGACCAACTCCATATTAATGCCCATGATTTCAGAATGAGATGTTGGACGAGCACGTGTCCGCATACTTTTGATCATGTCGTGTACATCACCTTTAGTTTATTATATAGACCACTTACTGTTGTTGTAAATATTAGTAATGGCTAATATTGTATTCATTGTAGAATTACTCACTTTAGCAGACAGCAACATCTTGTAATAATATGTCAAAAATAACATATAATCATTATTAATATAATTAATCATTCCATTTTAGCCTATCCACCCTTTTCTAGTTCAACCCCCACGCCCCCATCTCAGACAATCTGCTAAACTGCCCTTTTTCAGTTCAACCCCCACGCCCCCATCTCAGACAATCTGCTAAACTGCCCTTTTCTAGTTCAACCCCCACGCCCCCATCTCAGACAATCTGCTAAACTGCCCTTTTCTAGTTCAACCCCCACGCCCCCATCTCAGACAATCTGCTAAACTGCCCTTTTCTAGTTCAACCCCCACGCCCCCATCTCAGACAATCTGTTAAACTGCCCCTATTTAGTTCAACCACCACGCCCCCATCTCAGACAATCTGTTAAACTGCCCTTTTCTAGTTCAAACCCCATGCCCCCATCTCAGACAATCTGTTAAACTGCCCTTTTCTAGTTCAACCCCCACGCCCCCATCTCAGACAATCTGTTAAACTGCCCCTATTTAGTTCAACCACCACGCCCCCATCTCAGACAATCTGTTAAACTGCCCTTTTCTAGTTCAAACCCCATGCCCCCATCTCAGACAATCTGCTAAACTGCCCCTATTTAGTTCAACCCCCACGCCCCCATCTCAGACAATCTGATAGGCTGCCCCTATTTAGTTCAACCCCCACGCCCCCATCTCAGACAATCTGTTAAACTGCCCCTATTTAGTTCAACCCCCACGCCCCCATCTCAGACAATCTGATAGGCTGCCCCTATTTAGTTCAACCCCCACGCCCCCATCTCAGACAATCTGATAGGCTGCCAATGCCTGTTCTCTTGTCAAGAACACACCATCCACAGTTAGCGTGCTTCTGCTGTCATTGACGTTTGCCATATTTATTTTTCCATTTAGCCTACCACATGCTGTACGGTTTGTCACGGATGTTGCTCGTGTACCATGTCTCAATAAGTGTACAACATCGTTAATCACAGGCACCAATGAAACATGGAATATACCTGTTTCACTAAGGCAGGCATAGGACTGTAATAAATGATTACATCATTTACCAATATCAATTCATATCGATTCATATAATCCCAAGGGCTGTAAAACAATGTAAAAAAAAGAAGCTTAGCAGTAGCAAACATCTGTCTAAAAATAACCATTTTGAAATATGTTCAAATCTTGTTTCATCATTCCTGACAATTTCTCCATTCTCATATGCAACCATCGCACTTGCAAGACTCGTGAAATACCAGACAGAAATGTGTGCTGGCTTGGCGTCTCACAATAATATCCCCATGCTATAGAAATCTGATTGCATAGAACAGAAAAGATTAGAATAACTTTATTTCTCTCAGAGGGAACTTCCGTCTGTGACAATTGGGATATACAATTGGGATATACAATTGGGATATACATGTATACAGGACCGTCTTCAGTTGATCCTGATTGGATTTGACAGGTGGTGAAGACTCAGTAATGATAATAAAGAGGAGGGTTTTTTTTTTTTTTTTTTAAAGCTCTTAGATCAGGAACTATTCAATCAGATTTGTCCAATTACCTCCAACGTGACCCGGTGGAACATTCCTTGAAATCAAATCCAAAGGGGCTTCAGGTGGGAAATCACTTATAGTATTATCTATGAAACTCGTTCATCTTTGGTGTTTTCCATTGTTCTTACGAGAGGAGTCACAGTGTAACATCTGAATCAGACAGCTACAGTACGTCACAAATGTTGTTTCACCATGTTGTTAAAGAGTTCACCTTAGAACAGTCTCGTAGACAGACAGGTGTTTTTTCACCATGTTGTTAAAGAGTTCACCTTAGAACAGTCTCGTAGACAGACAGGTGTTTTTTCACCATGTTGTTAAAGAGTTCACCTTAGAACAGTCTCACGTAGGTGTTTTTTCACCATGTTGTTAAAGAGTTCACCTTAGAACAGTCTCATAGACAGACAGGTGTTTTTTCACCATGTTGTTAAAGAGTTCACCTTAGAACAGTCTCATAGACAGACAGGTGTTTTTTCACCATGTTGTTAAAGAGTTCACCTTAGAACAGTCTCATAGACAGACAGGTGTTTTTTCACCATGTTGTTAAAGAGTTCACCTTAGAACAGTCTCAGGTTGGTGTTTTTTCACCATGTTGTTAAAGAGTTCACCTTAGAACAGTCTCAGGTTGGTGTTTTTTCACCATGTTGTTAAAGAGTTCACCTTAGAACAGTCTCGTAGACAGACAGATGTTTTTTCACCATGCTGTTAAAGAGTTCACCTTAGAACAGTCTCAGGTAGGTGTTTTTTCACCATGCTGTTAAAGAGTTCACCTTAGAACAGTCTCGTAGACAGACAGAAGTTTTCACCATGTTGTTAAAGAGTTCACCTTAGAACAGTCTCAGGTAGGTGTTTTTTCACCATGTTGTTAAAGAGTTCACCTTAGAACAGTCTCAGGTAGGTGTTTTTTCACCATGTTGTTAAAGAGTTCACCTTAGAACAGTCTCGTGTTTTTTCACCATGTTGTTAAAGAGTTCACCTTAGAACAGTCTCGGGTTGGTGTTTTTTCACCATGTTGTTAAAGAGTTCACCTTAGAACAGTCTCAGGTTGGTGTTTTTTCACCATGTTGTTAAAGAGTTCACCTTAGAACAGTCTCGTAGACAGACAGATGTTTTTTCACCATGCTGTTAAAGAGTTCACCTTAGAACAGTCTCGTAGACAGACAGGTGTTTTTTCACCATGCTGTTAAAGAGTTCACCTTAGAACAGTCTCAGGTAGGTGTTTTTTCACCATGCTGTTAAAGAGTTCACCTTAGAACAGTCTCGTAGACAGACAGGTGTTTTTTCACCATGCTGTTAAAGAGTTCACCTTAGAACAGTCTCAGGTAGGTGTTTTTTCACCATGCTGTTAAAGAGTTCACCTTAGAACAGTCTCATAGACAGACAGGTGTTTTTTCACCATGTTGTTAAAGAGTTCACCTTAGAACAGTCTCGTAGACAGGTAGGTGTTTTTTGCACATTCATGTGACATAATGTAGCAACATTTTATCCTATATTCTAAGCATTATCCAGAAATGAGAATTAGACCCAAAATGAAAGCAATTGCCTGAGGACAGTGCCTGAGAATGGTGACGGAGGACGGTGACGGAGGACGGTGCCTGAGGACGGTGCCTGAGAACGGTGCCTGAGGACGGTGATGGAGGACGGTGCCTGAGGACGGTGCCTGAGGACGGTGATGGAGGACGGTGCCTGAGGAAGGTAATGGAGGACGGTGACGGAGGACGGTGCCTGAGGACGGTGCCTGAGGACGGTGATGGAGGACGGTGCCTGAGGACGGTGCCTGAGGACGGTGCCTGAGGACGGTAATGGAGGACGGTGACGGAGGACGGTGACTGAGGACGGTGACTGAGGACGGTGCCTGAGGACGGTGATGGAGGACGGTGATGGAGGACGGTGATGGAGGACGGTGACGGAGGACGGTGCCTGAGGACGGTGACGGAGGACGGTGCCTGAGGACGGTGATGGAGGACGGTGCCTGAGGACTGTGATGGAGGACGGTGCCTGAGGACGGTGCCTGAGGACGGTGACGGAGGACGGTGCCTGAGGACGGTGACGGAGGACGGTGCCTGAGGACGGTGCCTGAGGACGGTGCCTGAGGACGGTGATGGAGGACGGTGCTTGAGGACGGTGCTTGAGGACGGTGCCTGAGAACGGTGTCTGAGGGCGGTGCCTGAGGACGGTGACGGAGGACGGTGCCTGAGGACGGTGACGGAGGACGGTGCCTGAGGACGGTGCCTGAGGACGGTGCTTGAGGACTGTGATGGAGGACGGTGCCTGAGGACGGTGCCTGAGGACGGTGACGGAGGACGGTGACGGAGGACGGTGCCTGAGGACGGTGCCTAAGGACGGTGCCTGAGGACGGTGATGGAGGACGGTGCTAGAGGACGGTGCCTGAGAACGGTGTCTGAGGACGGTGCCTGAGGACGGTAATGGAGGACGGTGACGGAGGACGGTGACTGAGGACGGTGACGGAGGACGGTGCCTGAGGACGGTGCCTAAGGACAGTGCCTGAGGACGGTGATGGAGGACGGTGCCTGAGGACGGTGCCTGAGGACGGTGCCTGAGGACGGTGCCTGAGGACGGTAATGGAGGACGGTGACGGAGGACGGTGACGGAGGACGGTGCCTGAGGACGGTGACTGAGGACGGTGATGGAGGACGGTGCCTGAGGACTGTGATGGAGGACGGTGCCTGAGGACTGTGATGGAGGACGGTGCCTGAGGACGGTGCCTGAGGACGGTGACGGAGGACGGTGCCGGAGGACGGTGCCGGAGGACGGTGCCTGAGGACGGTGCCTGAGGACGGTGCTTGAGAACGGTGCTTGAGAACGGTGCCTGAGAACGGTGCCTGAGGACGGTAATGGAGGACGGTAATGGAGGACGGTAATGGAGGACGGTGACTGACGACGGTGACGGAGGACGGTGCCTGAGGACGGTGATGGAGGACGGTGATGGAGGACGGTGATGGAGGACGGTGCCTGAGGACGGTGCCTGAGGACGGTGCCTGAGGACGGTGCCTGAGGACGGTGATGGAGGACGGTGCCTGAGGACTGTGATGGAGGACGGTGCCTGAGGACGGTTCCCGGAAGATAGGGCCTTTTTTTGACACCTCCTGGTATACAGGTCTTGGATGGCACTGGCCTGTACGCACCACCCTCGGTAGCTCCTTGCGGTTGGATGTCAAGCAGTTGCCATACCAGGCGGTGATGCAGCCAGTCAAGATGCTCTCAATGGTGCAGCTGTATACATTCTTGAGGATCTGAGGGCCCATGCCCTCTGCCTCCTAAGGGAGAATAGGTGTCGTCATGCCCTCTTCATGACTGTGTTGGTGTGTGTGGACCATGATACTTCCTTAGTGATATGGACACTGATGAACTTGAAGCTGTCGACCTGCACCACTACAGCCCCATTGATGTGTATGGGTGCATGCTCAGCCCTCATTTCCTCCTTTGTCTTGATCACGCCGAGGGAGAGGTTGTTGTCCCGGCACCACACAGCCAGGTCTCTGACCTCCTCCCTGTAGGCTGTCTCATCATCGTCGGTGATCAGGCCTACCACCATCATTTCGTCAGCAAACTTAATGATGGTGTTGGAGTCCTGCGCTGGCCACGCAGTTGTGGGCAAAGTACAGGATGGGGACTAAGCACGGAGCGATGGTCATTTAGTCAGGTTATATTGGAGTTCTTGGGCACAGGGACTATAGTGGTTTGCTTGAAACATGTAGGTATTACAGACTGCTAGCCTCAAAGCGAGCATAGAAGATATTTAGCTCGTCTGGTAGGTTTGCCTCACTGGACAGCTCACTCCTGGGTTTCCCCTTGTAATTTGTTATACACTATATTTACAAACGTATGTGGACACCCCTTCAAATGAGTGGATTCAGCTATTTTAGCCACACCCGTTGCTGACAGGTGTATAAAATCGAGCACCCCGCCATGCAATCTCCATAGACAAACATTGGTAGTAGAATGGCTGAATGGAAGCAAGATCCCACAGTAATGTTCCAACATCTAGTGGAAAGTCTTTCCAGAAGAGTGGAGGCTGTTATAGAAGCAGTGCTTTGTATGTGTCTCTATGTGCGTCTCTATGTGCCAGAATAACAATGTAACCAAGACTAAGGAGATGATTATGGACTACAGGAAAAGGAAACTAAAAAGATTTGGCATGGGTCCTGAGATCCTCAAAAGGTTCCTACAGCTGCAATATCGAGAGAATCCTGACCGGTTGCATCACTGCCTTGTATGACAATTGCTCGGCCTCCGACCGCAAGGCACTTCAGTGGGTAGTGCGTACAGCCCAGTACAACACTGGGGCAAAGCTGCCTGCCATCTAGGACCTCTACACCAGGCGGTGTCAGAGGAAGGCCCTAAAAATTGTCAAACACCCCAGTCATAGACTGTTCTCTCTACTACCGCATGGCAATCGGTACCGGAGTGCCAAGTCTAGGACATAAAGGCTTCTCAACAGTTTTTACCCCAAAGCCATAAGACTCCTGAACAGGTAACCAAATGGTTACCCGGACTATTTGCATTGTGTGCCCCCCCCCAACCCCTCTTTTACGCTGCTGCTACTCTCCGTTTATCTTATATGCATAGTCACTTACTTAACTATACATTCATGTACATTGTGGCAAACCTCTTCAAGGTTAGGAGCGTTTGTCACAAACTAAGTGGTAAACTGTCACCAAATCACCCAAGAATGAGAGTTATTTCGAACAGGACAGTACCTGTGTGTTTGTTTCTCCGTCCTGGTCCACCCAGGCCGTAGGCGAGGTCAAGGATAGCAGGGTTCGGTACACGAATCGGGTTCTCGGTAGGTCCAGGTCTAAACGCCAACAGGTAAGTCCAAAACAATTCAGCTCATACACGGTAAATCCAGCCAATCTCTATAGTCTCTTTCTCTATTGTTCATAGATCCTTCCAGCACCCGCTCTTCCTCTTCCTGGTTTTTCTTGACCCTTTATCTGTGAGTCGGCTCCACCTTCTGAGGGTTCCCCTTGCTTCTGGGACTTGTAGTTTTGGCAGTCGGCCATTTTGTGATCTGTAGTTCTGACAGGGGTGGCCATTTTAGTGATCGGGCAGAGCCCGTTTATTAGTTCTGCTCTCACATATCTGCCACTTAT